>NC_079194.1:174612368-174986743 GCF_029499605.1 Hyla sarda | reverse complement strand
AAATCTGGCAAGAAAAACACACCACGGGAAACTCACGGGTAACCCTCCCATGTGAACATACCCTCAAGGAGCACAGATTGCACAGCTCCTGATGAATTCTCCTGTTACTTGTGTTTCCCCTAACAATCTTCAATTCTCAGCAGTATTGTGTGGGCAAACGGTTTTAGCCACTTTAGCCACTAAGATGGCCAGGTCTAGTCTAAAGCCCTATACAGGTCATGGATTGCACTGAAGCTCTTGTTCATACACATATCCTTGCTGACTACTAGAATTATCCTCTTGAACACTCTTAAAGAATTTTAGGAAAAGAACCTTTTAGGCTGTGTTCACACTACAGAATTTTTGACCGCAATTCCGTTTTAAGTTTATGTTCGGAAATTCCGTTTGTTCCGTTCCGTTTGTTTGTTGACAATGGGATTCCGCTGCCCAGTACACACAGCTAAGTTTTCAAGGTGTACTTTTCGCCCCAGAAAGTTTGCTTGACTGTTAAATGTTCTATATGGTTGATCTGCACGGTCCGGAATCAGTCAGCGTTGGCAGCATTCAAAATCTCTGGCTGGATTTTGTCTGGCTGGAAATTCCGAAGTATGAACCCAGCCTTAGAAAGGAATGGAGAACTTTTGGGTCTTAGTTGTCTTTGCTGGGGTATATGTCCATGCAGCCTCTGGGATTTACCCAAAAAAATGTTAATGGCTTTTTTTTTTTTTAGCTCAGCTAAGGTGATAAGAGAGTCCAGAAACATTTTAAGATTGTCTGTCAGTTTGAGGCTATTCAGCGTACTTAGATATCAAGTTATGTTGTCTGAAAAAATGTCTTAGTTTTGTAAAGTACAGATCTTGACAAAACCGAGCAAAGCACTTCAGAATGTCAGAACTGGAGGTAAGAATATCACTGTTTGGGGATTATATTTTAAGGTCCGCTGAAGAAGCATTATTTTAGTGGATCAACGGAGCCAAAAAGCTGTTTGATTGATTTCCCAATTCAAAGTATTTTTGGTTATTAAAGAAAATACTCCTCTTAGAGATATAGTAAATACTTTCTGCCTGCCTTAAGACAAGTAAGTCTATTGGCATCAAAAAGGTCAGCTGAATATGTCTCTAAAAGGTCATACCAGCAAATTTTTGCTCAAAAGCTCTGTAAAGAACTAGTTGAAGCCCCACTATCAAAGAAAAGAAAAACATTTACTACCTCATTCAGACATGTTAAAAATTTTAATAGGTCGGGATCTCCGGGCTGAGACCTCCAATAATCTGTCGGAATAGCCGGGTAAAGCGCACAGCAGCATGAAGGAGGCATTTATCATTGTAGGTGTAAGTGAAGCATTTTTCTACACCTTTTTTTTGTGTGCTGGTAATGTGTAGGAACACCAAATTTATTAAATGCTGGCAGAGCATTTGATATATTTTGTGGAGGTACACATGTTTGGAAAATTCTCTCTTCACATACACCAAAAAGCTAAGCTATGTCTGGGCTGGTGTAGGTTATAAACTTTTCAGTGGTTTTGCGAGTTTTTGCGACTTTTCACTAAAGGGGGCAGGCAGTTCATAAAAATCCTTCCATATCATGTGTATTGCAAAAATCAGTGGATTGCAACTCAAAATCAGCAGAAATGTGTAAACCAAAAGGCGCAAAAAAGGACTCTTGCATCAAAATAGAGCCAAATACAAATGGAAAAAAAAGGTTAAACACAATGATAAATGCCTTAAGTGATGCTTTAAGGGTATATGGCAAGTTCTGGCTGGAACTTATCCAGTGCTAGACCATGAAGAAGGTTGTAGTTACCCATATCCAGTATCTCTGCTTGGGAATATGAAGCTATGGCATAGGGTACTGATAGAGATGCAGTTAGAGGCAAAGATACCACAATAAATACATCATGGTAATTGTCTACCCACTATTGAATAAATATATATATATATATATATATATATATATATATATATATATATATATATTAGTTGATAATAGGCAGCACACCAAAGACCAAAGTTAGTGCAAATAAAGGTGTTCTTTATTCCATATACGAGACAACGTTTCAGCGATCTCTCATCGCCATTTTCAAGTGTGAAAATGGCGATGAGAGATCGCTGAAACGTTGTCTCGTATATGGAATAAAGAACACCTTTATTTACACTAACTTTGGTAAGCTGCCTGTTATCAACTTTATCTAAAGTGGGATGGGAGCACCGAGATCCAATTGGCGTGCACCCCTGGGACTCTTTTTACTTGATGTGCTGCTTACTATTGGTTTACATATATATATATATATATATATATATATATATATATATATATATATATAATCCCAAAATAAAGCAGCACTACTTATCCAGTCCAACCAAAAAATTGGTGCCAGTGTCCCAAAGGACTTGATCAGAGTCCATCCAAGATAAAGACCAGAAACAGGCGCAGCACTCCAACAAAATAAGTGATTTAATATCTCATGTCAGCATTACAACGTTTCAGCTCCTCCTGGAGCCTTTTTCAAGCATGCTTGAAAAAGGCTCCAGGAGGAGCTGAAAAGTTGTAATGCTGACATGAGATATTAAATCACTTATTTTGTTGGAGTGCTGCGCCTGTTTCTGGTCTTTATATATATATATATATATATATATATATATATATATATATATATATATAGCAAAGGGGAAAAAAAACTGAAAATGTAGCCAGCACCTAAACCCAATACACGGGTGCACGCTGCTGTGGCAAGTACAAAACATGTAAAAAAAGAAAATGGCAGCAGCACACTTGGTCAACAAAATGGAGGCTCTTAGCGCACTTTTTGATCAAAATGTGTCCCCCCATCCACCACGCGGAGGTGGCCTCTTATTGGATGGGTCCCTAAACACTCACCTACCTCAGGCTGGGTGACATGTTGGATCCACTAACGATCCAAACCACCTCCTGTGAAAATAGGGGAGGGGATGCACGGCTACAGAGGGAGCCACTCCCCCCAAATTTGCACAGCAAAGAAAAAAAAAACTGAAAATGTAGCCAGCACCTAAACCCAATACACGGGTGCACGCTGCTGTGGCAAGTACAAAACATGTAAAAAAAGAAAATGGCAGCAGCACACTTGGTCAACAATATATATATATATATATATATATATATATATATATATATATATATATATATATATATATATATATAGTTGTATAATACCTCACCACTTTGTATCCTTAAAAATTCAGATCAATAAATTCATGATCTGTTTTCCAGTTTAATGAATGAAGGTTGGTGATACATTTCCAGGAAGCAGATCAAAGTGCTTCTTAGAAACAAACTGTGGAGTGATCTGGGGTGAGAGTTGAACTGTCTTTGCTGCCCATACAGTAGTTTTTTTCTGTCAGTTTCACTCCTGGTTTCAGCTAAAATTACTGTCCAAGTTATAGACTAAAATAATGAAGAAAATTCTGTGTGTGAACTCAGCCTAAAGGGGTATTTGAATAGTAGGTAAGACTGGTGCTGTCCAGCTTATTCTAGTCATCTGTTTTGCTTGCTTCAGAGATGAGAGGTTGGAGCAGGGCCTTCCTGCTTAGCTGATTTCTGCCCAACAAGGGGTGCCGCTGCTGAAATGCCCAATACCAATAAATACTACAGAACCCCTATATAGATCAGTAGCTAAAAACAGAAAAAAATAGAAATCATGCTGGATCCTGGAGCAGTGAAATTCTAGTCTTGGCGTCTTGTACCTGATCACTCATATTGGTCAAATTCTACTTAAAGGGGTATTCTGCCCCTAGACATTTTATCCCCCATCCAAAGTAGCGGGGGTCCCGCCGCTGGGGACCTCTGCGATCTCCCTGCTGCACCCAGCGTTCGTTTAGAGCATTGAGTGCAGCACTGGAGACTCGTGATGTCCTGGCCATGCCCCCTCAATGAAAGTCTGTGGAAGGGGGAGTGACAGCCGTCATGCCCCCTCCCATTGGCTTGCATTGAGGGGGCATGGCCGGGATGTCACAAGCAGGGCATGACTGTGACGTCACAAGCCTCTGCCCCGCATCACCAGTTTGCTCCATGCACCAGATGTCTAGGGTGCCGCAGGGTAATGGATAAGATGTCTAGGGGCAGAGTACTAAGTAGGCTGAGGTCCTCCTTGACCTCTTCTATTTTAGTATTGAGAGAGAAAGTAGAGGCTTGTACTGTCAACAGAAGTTGAGTGGAGACTTGTTGAAGAGTAAAACCCTCTTTGCGTTCGCAATGTGTTAAGTCAGTGCTTAAAATTTTGCTAGTCATTTCATGCAGAGGAGTTTATGGATCAAGGCCATGTTGGGACTCTGGTTTGGCAGATACTTTCAGTCCCAATCTAGTTCACAGTTGGAAACTTTAGAGAAATCAAAAGGCTGGAGACTGAGCTCTCTCTGCTGAGACCAGAAGTCAGCCATGCCCCTGGCCGCAGTGGTGTAAAGCCTGTGATTGGCTGAAGGGGAAAGGGCTTGTTCTGCAGCAAATACACTAGGTTTGAAATCTGCCCGGCAAACCTAGTGTATTTGCTGCAGGACAAGAAGGTGACAAGGGGGGGGGGGGGGGGGATGAATGTGACAAGGGGGGAATGTGACTGGGGGGGAATGTGACAGGGGGGGGAATGTGACAAGGGGGGGAATGTGACTGGGGGGGATGTGACGGGGGGATTTGACAGGGGGGAGGGGAATGTGACATGAAGGGGGGATGTGACAGGGGGGGAGGGGAATGTGACATGAAGGGGGGATGTGACAAGGGGGGGGATGTGACAGGGGGAGGGGAATGTAACATGAAGGGGGAGAATGTGACAAGGGGGGAATGTGACAAGGGGGGAAGAATGTGACAAGGAGGGGGGAGAATGTGACGGGGATGTGACAAGGGAGAGGGGAATGTGACGGGGGAGATGTGAAATGGGCGGAGGGAGATGTGAAATTGAGTTAAAAAAAATTGTACCGCTTTTGGTACACATTTCCAGACAGAATCATACCGCCAGGGAGGTTAACACTGAACAAAAAAGGTAAACACTCTCTGCAGACAAATCATACAGATTGATTAGATGGAGTTACATTTCATTGATCTTTTGAAATACTAAAACCAGAAACAGATTCCATTGCTCAATAACTTGCTTTTTTTGTATCTTTCTTGTTAGTATTTCTTCTTACATATGGCTACTGTTTGTTTCCACTCTTTACTGTATTACTCCAACTAAACTCCCCATTAAAAAAGAAAAAGGATGTGTTCACAAAACAGCCACAATGTTTGCAGGGACACACATCTTTTCAGAAGTTATTTGTTTTAATCAGTTGGAAGGATAACATTTGCAACCGATGAATGGTCAGTGATAATTTCCTGATCATATATTTAAAGGGGTTATCCACCATAAGGTGATTTTAGTACGCACCTGCCAGACAGTAATGGACATGTTTAGGAAGGATCCATGCTTGTCTTGCAGCTAAATGGCTATGTTCTGCGTCAACCATAACATGGTGGCTATCTTTTTGTGAACTATCTTTCCTGTTGGAGTTCGTTCCCTTTAACTACAAGTTTCATGATTCCTTGTTTGTAAATGTGAGGTAACTTTTCTCCCTCCCACACGACAGCCACCCCACCCTTTGAAACACATCTGTGATCCTTTCAATGCAATAGACCAGTGTTTTCTAACCAGAGTGCCTCCAGCTTTTGCAAAACTACAATTTATTGCAGAATAATCTCCTTCCCATCCAGGTCACTCCACTTATTGAAGCAAAGACCGTCTTCTTCTGAACACCTGACTAGTGACGTAATGTCTCCGGCCACACTGCAACCTGGGAAAACCTGCGTCATTTTGTAAGGTGTTAAAAATAGACATTGGGGTAAAAATCCCATAAGAATTGTGAGACCACCATGAAACACAGGTACAGACACTATATTATGAACTACACTAACTTTACAGCCCGTGTAGCACAGTCAAATAAAATAAAAAATCCCGGAATACCCCTTTAAAGTAGTACTTCTATCTATAATTCCAAGCTAAGCACATTTCCATATATGCGTTTCTAAGTCTAGGTTTCCACAAAGGTTTTTTTTTTTTGGCATTTTTTTGGAATACTGCCACTGCAGTTTTTGAGCCAAAGCCAGAAGTAGGTCCAGTAGAAAAGATAAGTATAAGTCCTTCCTTTATATTTCCATTTCCTTTTAAATTAACTTCTGGCTTTGGCTCAAAACTGCAGTGGCAGTTCTCCAAAAAATGCCGGAAAAAAACCTATGTGGAAACCTAGCCTAACAATGGCAAACCAATTACTATGGAGTGAATGTATGATCAATTCAGAAGTACATGGGCCAAACAAGGAGAAGTGTCTGCTTATATTCTTAATGTGCCTCCAGCACCAGTCCCGTACAGCCAGTGGGTAAGCCACAATGCTATGTGGGTGCCAGTCAAAGAATTACCACCACTGGCTGACACTTCCACCTTAAGTGCCAGCCATAGTGTCCTCACAATACCCCTACAAAAGTGTTAGCAAAGCCTTATAATAAGGCAAATGGGCACAGGCTTGCCTGACCAGAAAATCCCTTTAACTGAACAAAGCCATCCCCTGATTTAGTATTCATAAATCTGTCAAAATCGAAATACTTCAAAAAAATATATATTCACATTCAGAGGAAAAAACTTATGACATGAACCCAGAACTAGGATGTTATAATGTCACATAATACTGCCTAAACATGTAATTGCTGCGTATAGTGATACATTAATAATGTGCTGAGTGCATTTTATTCTAAACATGGGATCTAATTAACATTTCATTAATTGTAACCACAGCCACAGTGGGGATCCTTCTCAGCTGGGGTGTAATTGACACCTTAGATGGTGAAAATAACACCAGAGATGTGTATGTACATTGATGTCATACATTTTTATTTTTTTTGTTTAATTTGATGTTTTGTCTGGAAAACATATAATTTGTCAAGCGAATGTCAATGTTAGTTTGTCAATTCACACAGGGGAAAGGAAATGTTATATATGGAACTTAGCAATGGGAGGTCTATGTACTGATCAGCCTTGTGGGCCGCAGGGGTTAAAGCAGAACAAAAAGGAATGGAGACTCTAGAGATTGCTAAATTGTTGTGCCTACAGCTATCTATCAAACATGAATTAATAACATTTGCAGGATTTACAGGAATTTTACAGTGCTTGTATACTATGACTCCTGTTTGTGTATACAGTATGTGAGTTGATGTTGTGCAATTTCTACTGGTACTAAACAGGTACTCATGCTCACAGGCCGACACGCCCCCTATCTATCATAGAAATGGAGGGGACGCGTTGTGACATCACGAGAGGGGCATGTCCATGATGTCACGACCACTGCCGCAGGAACCCGGCATTTGTTTGGAATGCCGGGTGCTACGGGAGATTATATGAGGGCCCAGCAGCCGGCTCCCCGCGATCAGACATCCTATCCCCTATCGGCAGGCGCCAAACACAACATGGTTGGGGGAACTAACTCCTTCCCTTGTAACACCTCTAGGGGTATGCATGGGGCAAGTCCGAACCATTACAATCAGCGGGGGTAGGGAGTGTCGGTTGGGTGATCCCCAGCCAGATAACTGCAGATGCCCACACCCACCTAGAACTCTTGATCAGGGTGTATGCAATCTTTTCACCTGCCATCTGGGAGTGCAGATGGACTGGCAGGTAATTCCGCTTGATGGCTCGGCGGTTGCCAAACACTTCCATGTCATCTGAACAGTCTTGGATCCTTCCGAACCCCTGTACTCGGTCAAACTTTATCACAATGGCTGTACGCCTTTCAAGAGAAGACTCACAGGGCCGGGGCTACTCTAGGCAGTGGATGTACTCTTTCTTCAAAGCCATTGTATCCTGTTGTAGCTGTTGGTAGACCTTAAACAGTTGCTGGTTGAGTATGGCAACTTTCATTTGCTCCTGCCATATCCTCTATGGGATCTCCATGAGCACCTTCTACTACTGATAGCACTTCTGCGACAGGGTCAGCTCTGGCTGTTTGTGTGGCCATGGAGGAAGGACGGACTCATGTAGGCAATCAGTTCTGGTTCATCTTTGAAAACCCACCATGGCAGCGCGGGGGGGGGGGGGGGGAACAACTGTGGCGAACATGCAAGGACGCAGGCATCTCCAATGGGTCCCCTGGTGGCGTACGCCGAATGCGGGGGATAGTGTTGCCTCCCTGGGACCTCTGACTCTTGTAGCAGTTGGTTGGACGACTCCACAGACGACTGCACCTCCCGAGGGCTTTTGGCCAGCTCTCATACTCCGGCAATGGAACGTGGAGGCAACACTCATCCTCAGGTAGCTCGGCTAGTCAATCTTGGACCAACTCTGCTGCATCTATCAACGCGTGGTGCTGGTAGCTGGACGCCATCTTTGTGCTCACACACTGACTGATGAGGCGGAGGCTGTCCTTCACTTTTATAGCTGGCTCTGACAAACAGGCCGCTGACAGTAAGTCCCTCAGACGTGCAGTCTGTTCAACCATCCCCTGAACAACAAGGTAGTGGTCCTTTTGGTTCCGATTGGGGTTTGGAATAGAAATTTGGTTCCCCCTGCCAGGGGTGTGATGTTGGTTTTTGGCACACTTTGGCTTGTTGTTAATCCCTACTGGGGTGACTGGATACTGGTGACGCAGCATGAATTCTCCTTGCTGCTTGCACATGACTGACAACTTGAGCAGCACAGTTTGTAATGGCAACAAATTCTCCCCCTCTTGCACACTTACCCAAAACACAATTCAGCACTAGAAAATGGCACAGACAATTGTCGCACCACTTGCACATTTTTCATGCAAAAGTCTCTCTGTCCACACTGGGGTTTTATGTTGCAAAAAATGTAATTCAAAATCTCCCATGGAGTACCCAGGGTTAACTTAAATTTCAATTCCAGTTCCCTTTAGGGCATAAAGCCCCTCTGGGAAAAAAGCCCTAATCTAGGGTTACCCCTTTAAAATGTCACAAAATATGGTGTATTAAAAGCCCAACCCGGATTTGGATACTGGTTCTATAGACCTTTTTATTTTTCTGGAAGTATTTTAATAGTTCATTGTCACTTCTTTTATTTGTTAGGGTTATAATTCATTCCCTTATACTTCCCTTATATAGAACCGGTATCCAAATCCGGGTTGTGCTTTTAATACACCATATTTTGTATTATTTTGAGCACAATTATTGGGATATTTTAAAATAATGAAATAAAAGTGACATTTTAAAGGGGTTAACCCTAGTTTAGGGCTTTTGTCCCGGAGGGGCTTTATGCCCTAAAGGGAACTGGAATTGAAAAATATGTTGCAAAAAAGGCACACATCCGAATCCTGTTCGTAAGACGCCAAATTATGTGGTGAGGTTAGGGTGGCATGTATGTAGACTGTAGGGTGGTGTGACTGAGCTGAATGATCGTGACGCCAGAAGTGTTAACCCACCACACTCCAAGGCAAAAATCTTTCAAGAAGACCATATTTATGCAAGACTATGCATCTCATGCATAAAAGCACTGCACTGCATTGACAAACTGTAAAAGCCTTAATAATGAAGAAATAATGACATGGTCCTTCCTCCCCCTGTCCTAAACCCAGGACCCTAGGCATTTTGTGCCACCTTGACTCCACACCTAGGTCTGAGCACTGTTTTGCACCATCCACCTTTGTAATGATTGTCCCAGTCAGTTACAACCTACAGGAAGCCTGGCTCAGCAAACAGCAACTCAGATAAAAAAAATAAATTAAGGGGCTACTGCTGATGGAGTTGGTGTTCAATTTCGAAAGGCACTGTTAAACCTAGAGGGCAGAGGGCACAGGTGTCACACGCATAACCCCCCCTGCATTGCCATAATGTGTAAATGCACGGCAGTGGGAGATTTAAGGCAACTTTTCCTTCCTTTCCTGCATGTGTATAATTGGCAATTCGTGGTGGCATCACAGGTGCACAGCCAAGGCCGTTTTAACACATTGATGGGTCCAGTGCATGTTGTTTTTATGAGTGCCCCCCCCATTCTAATCTGTACGCTATTAAACAGTGTTTTGCATTGAATTTTAAACCCCATAAAACACATTTAGAAATCTGCATGTAAATTTTATTTTATTTTTTTTAAAAGGTTCATTATGTGTTTTGCTTTTTTCAGGATAATGGTTAGCACTGTTTAAGAACTCATGCTTACTAGTGATGAGCGGCATTGCCCATATTCAAATTCACGATATTTCGCGAATATATAGACGAATATTCGTCCTATATTTACGAATTTTGCGTATTCATTATATTCGCATATTCATGTATTCGAGGAAGAAAACAGTGAGGGGGTGGGCAACTTTACTATTAGTTTCTAGGGATGTTGTTGATAACCACTGACAAGTGTATTTGCATCATTCTAATTGGCCCACAAGTGAAAAGAAGGAATATGCGAATATGCACATATGCGGAAAAAAGTGAATATTCATAATTTCGAATATATAGCAAATATATTCACAATATTTGCGAATTTGCGATATTCGCGATAAAAATTTGAAATGCGAACATTTGCGCCCACACACTTTTATGTGCGTACTGCAAAGATGCTACATATAATAACACCTTGGTTGGGAAAGTTCTGGACAGATGATGTTTTCTCTGATCAGAGTCACTCTTTTTTTCTTTTCTTTTTTTATCCTGCTCAGGTTACCATGATAATTTCTTCCAGCCATGACATGAACAACAGCGGGACACACATATTAGGCTCACCTTTATAGCACCTTCCTCACCCCTATATATTCCCATCTTTATTATCTGAAATTGTAATAAAGCCCTCCTTGGGACCCAAAACTTTGATAGTATTTCAACATTAATAGTGGCTCTATTTGTGCTAGTTACACTTAAGTTACACATTTTCCCCCCAAACAGTAGACAGCCCCCTTCAAATATAGTAGGTAAGCAGACCCCACAGCGCAAAAATTGAGCCCTCATACAGCCCTGTACAAAGAAAAATTAATATGTTATCTGGGTCAGAATAGGGTGATTTTAAGCATTTTTTTAAGTAGTAAAACAAAACAAAAGCTAAAGAAATAGATATTGTAACTGTACAGACCTGAAGAATACAGATAACATGTCATTTTTACCACCTCTCCCCCTCCCAAAAAAAAATAAAAAATTGTTTACATTTCACCTCAGATTAATTTTCAATTCTTTCAATTTCAATTATTTGAGCATACTTTAATGGAAAAAAAATGGTTAGGCAAATAACAAGCCTTCTTAAAGCTCTTTAGATGGAAAAATAAAAAAGAGCGAGAATGTTTGCTGCATCCTTTAAGAGATTCTGGACATAATGTCACACCAAACTCCAAAGATGGGTTGGACAAAATTATTGGCACCCTTCAAAATTGTGATGCTCCTTTAAACTCACCTGGGGCAAGTAACGTGTGGGCAATATAAAAATCACACCTGAAAGCAGATAAAAAAAGAGAAGTTCACTTAGTCTTTGCATTGTGTGTCTGTATGTGCCACACTAACAATGGACAACAGAAAGAGCAGAAGAGAGCTGTCTGAGGACTTGAGAACCAAAATTGTGGAAAAATATCAACAATCTCAAGGTTACAAGTCCATCTCCAGAGATATAGATTTGCCTTTTTCCACAGTGCGCAACATTATCAAGAAGTTTGCAACCCATGGCACTCTAGCTAATCTCCCTGGGCATGGACGGAAGAGAAAAAATTCTGAAAGGTGTCAACGCAGGATAATGTGGATGGTGGATAAGCATCCCCAAACAAGTTCCAAAGATATTCAACAGATGAGACCAAGATAGAGCTTTTTGGTAAAGCACATCATTCTACTGTTTACCGAAAACAGAAGGAGGCCTACAAAGAAAAGAACACAGTACCTATAGAGAAATATGCTGGAGGTTCAATGATGTTTTGGGGTTGTTTTGCTGCCTCTGGCACTGAGTGCTTTGAATGTGTGCAAGGCATCTTGAAACCTGAGGATTACCAACAGATTTTGGTTTTCACTGTACAGCCCACTGTCAGAAAGCTGGGTTGGCGTCTGAGATCTTGGGTCTTCCAGCAGGATAATGACCCCAAACATGGATGGCAACAAAGTGCTGGAGAGTTCTGAAGTGGCCAGCAATGAGTCCAGATATAAATCCCATTGAACACCTGTGGAGAGATCTTAAAATTGCTGTTGGGAAAAGGTGCCCTTCCAATAAGAGAGACCTGGAGCAGTTTGCAAAGGAAGAGTGGTCCAACATTCCGGCTGAGAGGTGTAAGAAGCTTATTGATGGTTAAAGGAAGCGACTGATTTCAGCTATTTTTTTCCAAATGGTGTGCAACCAAATATTAAGTTAAGTGTGCCAATTATTTTGGCCAGCCCATTTTTGGAGTTTGGTGTGATATTATGCCCAATTTGCTTTTTTTCCCTCCCTTTTTTGGTTTAGTTGTAATACACTCAAAGGGAATAAACATGTGTATAGCAAAACATGTGTTACTGCAATCCTTTTCTGTGAGAAATACTTAATTTTCTTGAAAAATGTCAGGTGTGCCAACATTTACGGTCATGACTGTACGTGTATCTTGAAGGTTGTTGCTGTTGCACAAAATAGTTGTTTGTCAATAGATCAAGAAACTGACAGACTCTATGAATGGAAGGCTTATGTCTTTTGTTAAAAAGAAGAGAGGCCCTTTTGGTTACTGATTTATTTATTTATTTGGAAATGTCACAAATGATTTTCCCAATAATTGTACACACATAGATATTCTCATAAGACAGCAGAAACCTTATTAGACATGAATGGAGGGGGTGTGGCGTGACGTCACATTCCCAGTCCCGGAAACCCGGAGGTTTCGGAAACTAGAGATGCAGCTTCCGCATAGAATGCAGGTGCTGCAGGGAGATCGCGGGGGGCCCCCCCGCGATCAGACATCTTATCCCTTATCCTTTGGATAGGTGATAAAATGTCTTTGCCCAGAATACCCCTTTAAACATTTAGATTTAAAGTTTATTAACATTTTGGACTGCACTGTAGTTGTTCATTCATAAAATGAATCCTTAAAAATACAACTTGCCTAATAATTGTGCACGCAGTGTACTGTATGGGTTAACAATGTGTAACTTTCTATTGGAAGCAATTGTTGTTTTTGCCGTAAGCTTCCTGACACCTGGCATCCTAAGACCTGAAACTGGTGTTACAATGTAACACAATGAAATGCTGGCATTTGCATGCTGCGCAGTAGCTTGGCTGCACTTGTGTTGTTGAGTATGACTAAGTGTTAGTACTAAATTACCTACAAAGAAACCATTAGCATATCTAGCATTCACAGCTTTAAAAATACCGGTGCACAGCAAAAGGTGCTAGATGCCGCACACTGCTGTCTTTGTATTATCTATCCTGCCTTGAAGTCTTTAGCTTGTCAAGTATAGATATGCTGGCTGTGGTACACTTCATGTTTTGGATATTAAGAATATGATCCATACTCTCAATGTGGCCATATTCTGCAGAAATGTGGATTATGGTGCGGATTTGCTACTGCCAGTTATGGAATGAATGTGCTAAAAAGTCAATGGGGGACACATTCAAAACTTAGCGTGATCTTTATGCCACTTTTTTTCCGCTTTTGTGCCAAATATTTGGAATGGAGCATGGCAAAAAGTTAAGAGTTTACATTAAAAAAAGCAAACAATGTACAACAGTTTTGCAAAATTGGGGGTGGTGTCGGATTTAGTCTAGATCACAGGACATTTTCAAAGGCCTGTTTTCCAATGTCACACACACACACACACATATTTATGTATGTATCTGTGTACATATACATAAAGTGCGGCACTCCAATATGCCATGAAATCTAAAGTGTGACTTATTCTTTAGGAGAGAAAGAGAAGAAGGTAGTTAAACTAGAAAAAGAAAAATAGATGTAGTGCGAGACGAGTACTGGTGTGGATAAGGTTATGTATCTCTTACAACCCAATTAAAATGAACAGAATAATAGAGAATGGGCACTGTCCTCTAGTCTCTTCTTATGTACGGAGAATGTGCTTGTAATATAATAAAATGTGGAAGAATTGTTTTTATATATTTGGATATAGGAAGGTGCGGCAGAGTGTATGAACTTTGTAACAAGTCAGACTGATTAGGTTGTGTTATTTCTAAAATAGATACATTCATTGGAGATAATAAAAATAGATACAAATTAACCAGTAAGCACTGTCTGCAGGGCCCTTACAGATGTCCTCAAATACTGTACTGTATTTCCATTTGTTAAAGTGTATCTATATAGACTTAATATATACCAGGGAGAATCTTTGTGTCACAATTTGTACATAAATAGCATATTATTAAATAATATGTTCCTTAAAAGAGAAGGTAAAATACTATTTACATCACTTTTCTAAGTATCACTGGATATGTCTCACAGTATGGATAATAAAGTTGTTGAGTACACCCCGGTGAAGAGTTCCAGGGGGGAGTGGGCAGCAGCAGTGACCCATCCTAAAAATCCCACTCAGCTCCCATTTGTGTAGTTAACAAACATAGTTCATAAGGTTGAAAAACGACCAAAGTCCATCAAGTTCAACCACTGTGCTGGGGGAGAGAATCCCGGAAGGGGTGGCTGAGTATTTAAACTAGGTGAGTAGGGGGAGGATAATAAAGCAAAGAAAGCAGACAGTGGGATGGATAGGTTAGAGAGGGGTCAGGACATAATGGTGGGTGGAGAGGAGTCTTGTGGGGGAGGTTAAGAGCAGCCGTAAAAATAAATGTAGCCCAAAAAATTGTAATCCCAATAATTCAAAAAATTCCATTAGCCCCAATAACTCAATAACTACAATAAGCCCCATTAACTCAAAAAATACCATTAGCCCCAATAACTTAAATAACAACGTTAGACCCAATAACGCAAAAAATCCCATTAGCCCCAATAACTTAAATAGTACAATTAGCCCTTATAACTCAAATAATAACATTAACCCCAATAACTCTGAAAATCCCATTAGTGAGACTATATGTGTAAAACTTAATGGAAATGTAAAGTGTATGTTCACAAATGCCAGAAGCCTAGCAAATAAAATGGGGGAGCTTGAGGCCTTGATACTGGAGGAACATATTGATATAGTTGGGGTCACTGAGACATGGCTGGACTCCTCGCATGACTGGGCCGTTAATCTGCAGGGGTTTACATTTTTTCGCAAGAATAGAATGAACAGAAAAGGTGGTGGAGTCTGTCTGTATGTAAGAAGTGGTATGAAAGTCAATGTGAACGATGCCATAGTGTGTGATGATTCTGAGGATGTGGAATCACTGTGGGTAGAATTACAAAAGGAGGGAAATATTGAAAAAATAGTATTTGGTGTAATCTACAGACCCCCTAATATCACTGAAGAGATAGAAGGTCAGCTGTATAAACAAATAGAGAGGGCCGCCCGGGCAGGTACAGTGGTAATAATGGGAGATTTTAACTATCCAGATATAGATTGGGGTCCGGGGTTGGCTAAAACTACAAAGAGGAGAAAATTCCTAAATTTATTGCAGGATAATTTTATGGGCCAGTTTGTTTAGGACCCAACAAGAAGTGATGCCTTGTTGGATCTGATCATTTCCAACAACGCAGAGCTGGTTGGTAATGTAACTGTGCGGGAAAACCTTGGTAATAGCGATCACAATATAGTTACTTTTGACTTAAAATGTAGAAAACAAAGACAGACGGGGAAGGCAAAAACATATAACTTTAAAAAGGTAAATTGACTGGGGGGAGGTATTGTCAAATACTGATACAGAAGGTAAATGGGACATCTTTAAATCAACTCTAAATAACTATACAGCTAAATATATACCAAAGGGGAACAAATATAAACGATTAAAACTAAATCCTACATGGCTGACAAATGATGTTAAAAGAGCAATAAACAACAAAAAAATAGCCTTCAAATTCAAATTCAAATCTGATGGGTCAGCTATAACATTTAAACAGTCCAAAGAGCTTAATAAAATCTGTAAAAATGTAATAAAAACTGCAAAAATTCAAATCTGATGGGTCAGCTATAACATTTAAACAGTACAAGGAGCTTAATAAAATCTGTAAAAATGTAATAAAAACAGCAAAAATTCAAAATGAGAGACAGGTGGCCAAAGAAAGCAAAACTAATCCTAAATATTTTTTTTAGATATATAAATACAAAAAAACCAAGGACAGAGCATTTAGGATCCCTTAATAATGATAATGGGGAGGTTGTCACGGGCGATCAAGAGAAGGCGGAGCTACTGAATGGGTTCTTTAGTTCTGTATATACTATGGAAAAAGGAGCTGACATTAGCCAGGTCAGTGCTGGTAACACATCATGTAATGTACTGAACTGGCTTAATGTAGAGATGGTACAAGGTAAGTTAAGTAATATAAATGTAAGCAAATCTCCAGGGCCGGATGGACTACACCCAAGAGTTCTTAGAGAGGTAAGTTCAGTAATATCTGTACCCTTGTTCATGATATTTAGAGATTCTCTGGTGTCTGGTATTGTGCCAAGGGACTGGCACAAGGCTAATGTGGTACCAATCTTCAAGAAGGGCTCTAGGTCTTCGCCATGCAATTATAGATCGGTAAGTCTAACGTGCATTGTGGGTAAATTGTTTGAAGGACTTATAAGGGATTACATACAGGAATACATAGGGGATAATAGTATTATAAGTGATAGCCAGCATGGGTTTACTAAGGATAGAAGTTGTGAACCAATCCAATTTTCTTTTTATGAAGAGGTGAGTAGAAGCCTTGACAGAGGAATGGCTGTGGATATAGTGTTTCTGGATTTTGTCAAAGCGTTTGATACTGTCCCTCACAGACGTCTGACAGGTAAGTTAAGGTCTTTGGGCTTGGAGACTTTAGTTTGTAACTGGATTGAACACTGGCTCATGGATCGTACCCAGAGAGTGGTGGTCAATGATTCGTACTCTGATTGGTCCCCGGTAATTAGTGGTGTACCCCAAGGTTCAGTACTGGGCCCGCTGTTGTTTAATTTATTTATCAATCATATAGAGGATGGTATTAACAGCTCTGTTTCTATCTTTGTAGATGACACAAAGCTTTGTAGCACAGTACAGTCTATAGAGGATGTGCATAAGTTACAAGATGACTTGGATAGACTAAGTGTCTGGGCATCCACTTGGCAAATGAGGTTCAATGTGGATAAATGTAAAGTTATGCATCTAGGTACTAAGAACATGCATGCATCGTATGTCTTAAGGGGGGATAAAACTGGCAGAGTCACTGGTAGAGAAGGATCTGGGTGTACTTGTAGATCACAGACTACAGAATAGCATGCAATGTCAGGCTGCTGCTTCCAAAGCCGGCAGGATATTGTCATGTATCAAAAGAGGCATGGACTCTAGGGACAGGGACATAATACTCCCCCTTTATAAAGCATTGGTAGGGCCTCACCTGGAATATGCTGTTCAGTTTTGGTCGCGTGTTCATAAAAGGGACACTGCGGAGTTGGAAAGGGTGCAGAGACGCACGACTAAACTAATATGGGGCATGGGACATCTTAGCTATGAGGAGCGATTAAAGGAGTTACAATTGTTTAGTCTTGTGAAGAAACGTTTAAGGGGGATATGATAAACGTATATAAGTATATAAATGGCCCATACAAAAAATATGGAGAAAAACTGTTCCAGGTTAAACCCCCCCAAAGGACAAGGGGGCACTCCCTCCGTCTGGAGAAGAAAAGGTTTAGTCTAAAGGGGCGACACGCCTTCTTTACCGTGAGGACTGTGAATTTATGGAACGGTCTACCTCAGGAACTGGTCACAGCAGGAACAATTAACAGCTTTAAAACAGGGTTAGATACATTCCTGGAACAAAATAACATTAATGCTTATGCAGAATTATAAAACTACATCCCTTTCCCTTATCCCCTTACACCCTTCACTTCAATTCCCTGGTTGGACTTGATGGACATATGTCTTTTTTCAACCATACTAACTATGTAACAGTTGTCAGAGCTTAGCAACATCCCTAGCAACGTCCCTCGCATGATGTTATAGCGCACATGCGCAGATGAGCGAAATTTCGCTATTAATTTCTCATTCGCAATAACGAAATTTCGCAATTCAAAAAAGCGCCACGAATATAACTAATATTGGAATTTCACGAATATGGGACGAATATTCGTCCTCATATTTACGAAATATCGGGAATTAGAATATGGCATATGCCGCTCATCACTATTGTTATACAGTCCTGGGTATAAATAGATCATTGGAGAGATCTCTGTATGGCCCCCTGATATATTTATACATAGTTTTTAGGACTCCCCTAAGCCTTCATTTTTCTAAACTAAATAACCCTAATTCTGATAATCATTCTGGGTACTGTAGTCCTCCTATTCCCCTTATTACTCTGGTTGCCCGTCTTTGAACCCTCTCCATCTCCACTATATCTTTCTTGTACACTGGTGCCCAGTACTGTACACAGTATTCTATGTGTGGTCTGACTAGTGATTTGTACAGCGGTAGAATTATTTCCTTGTCGTGGGCATCTATGCCCCTATTGATGCACCCCATTATTTTATTTGCCTTGGCAGCAGCTGCCCAACACTGGTCACTACAGCTAAATTTACTATTAACTAAGACTCCTAAATCCTTTTCCATGTCAGTTGTCCCAAGTGTTCTCCCATTTAATACATAATCCCAGCCCGGATTTTTCTTCCCCATGTGCATTACCTTACATTTATTAGTGTTGAACCTCATCTGCCACTTCCCAGCCCAAACCTCTAACCTATCCAGATCCATTTGTAACAGTGCACTGTCCTCTATAGTGTTTACTGCTTTACAGAGTTTAGTATCATCAGCAAAGATTGCTACTTTACTATTCAACCCCTCTACAAGGTCATTAATAAATATATTAAATAGAACAGGACCCAAGATGGACCACTGTGGTACCCCACTAGTAACAGTCATCCAATCAGAATAAGTACCATTAATAACCACCCTCTGTTTCCTATCACTGAGCCAGTTACTTACCCACTTACACACATTCTCCCCCAGCCCCATCTTCTCGTTTTATGCACCAACCTTTTATGTGGAACTGTATCGAATGCTTTGGAAAAATCCAGATATACAACATCCAGGGATTCACCCTGGTCCAGTCTGGAGCTCACCTCCTCATAAAAGCTGATCAGGTTAGTCTGACAGGACCGGTCCCTCATAAAGCCATGCGGATATGTGGTCATGCATTTATTTTTATTAAGATACTCCAGAATTGCATCCCTTAGAAAACCCTCAAACAATTTACATACAACGGAGGTCAAACTAACAGGTCTATTATTCCCGGGGTCACCTTTTGATCCCTTTTTAAATATTGGTACCACATTTGCCATGCTCCAGTCCTGGGGAACAGTCCCTGTCCCGATCACAAACTCCTGCTTTCAAACTCTCAGATTTCTAACTCTCTTGCAGCTCCTCTCTTTGAAAGCAAGTCTCAGAAAGAGCAAGCTCAGAATGAGTACCAAGCTATAATTTATACACCTGTGTCCAATCCGCCCCTCCCCCTAGAAGCTGACTGGAAAAAAAAATGAGGTGAACATGCTGTTTAACAAAAAAAGCAGTAATCCTGCAAATTCAAGTACTCACACTCCCTGTGTACTTCCTGTCTGAAGACTGTGTGTGATCCGTGGGGTCTGCTAGACCCTGTGGAAAAGGCAGACCCCTCATCTCCTAAGGCTGCAGTAAAGGCTCCTATGTCTACACCCAATTACAGTGGTGTTTTGGGGTTATTACTGCTGTCATCGCTAAGAAGGCTGTTACTGTGGTGGAGATGGTGCTCCCACAACAGTAACAGCCTTCTTAGCGATGACAGCAGTAATAACCCCAAAACAGTCACGGCAACATTGCCCCTATAACATTGACATAACAGTAAGAGCTCATTTACACCACAGAATGTCCGGACGGTAATATTTTGGCCTCCGTGTGAAGCGGTGGCCACAAAAATCAATTGCCGCAAGACTTTCCCCAGTGACAGCAATGCAGTCTGTGCAAAATTTCACTGAAAGAATGATTATGTTTATTCTTTTAGCGGAGCCTGAAATCCGGATTTTCCACTGTGGAAATTCTACGTACGTACGTGGTGCAGCAGAATCTCACTGAAAACAATGGGAGGCTGGGGCACTGGAATTTTGGAGCAGAATGTCCAAGTGGAATTCCACTAAGAAATTCCATAGCGTGAATGGGCCCTGCCACAGCACCTCAGTAATGTTGATAATCATTGTGTCAACATAATAGAGTCAATCACAATAATGCCATCACACTGACCATTCAGAATCCTTTTGAGAACATCCAAACTCTATGCCCAAGATGCCCTGATGAAGATTTCCTATCAACAGTAGTCTGGGAGCTCAGTGGTTAGCTCTATTGTTTTTCTACACTGGTATTTGACCATGAACAACATCTGCATGTAGACTGTGTGTTCTCACTTAGTTTAAATAGGTTCTTTTTCCCACACAGCAGAAACATATTAACATGTTAATTTAGACATACACCAACCAAAAAAAAAAAAGTTATGTCAAATATAGTTTTATTTAACAAATATGCAATTTGACATACATTTAAAATGTAAAGAAATGTTAAAATCAAGGCACAACAAGAGCAACTACAGAAAAGTGGAGGGGGTTAAGCTGAAAAGGGCAGACATGGCATCAGAATGCATCAGAATACACTTAAGGTCAGACCATAGAAAAGTATAAAAAGTAAGAATTTACAAAAGAAACACAAAGGGTAAATAACATCCTGCCATGCACTGCCTACCTACCACCTCCAACCCAAACGTACGTTTTGCTTGTGCTTCGTCAGGGGGCCCCAATGGTATTAGGGCTGCAGCTAACGATTATTTTCATAATCGATTAGTTGGTGATTATTTCATCAATTAATCAGAAAAAACTTCAGAATGCCAAAAAAAGGGGTTTAGCTGATTCTACTTGTGTACAATGGCCATATTAAAAGTTTCTAGCATGTGATGTGACCAAATAGCAGCAATTTTGGACTTTTTTATTTTTACGTTTACGCCGGTTGCTGTACAGGATCATTATTAATGTTCCTGTACAGCAACCAGCATAAATTTGATATTGCTGCATGGGTAACTGTCTGAACTATTAAAATAAAATATTAATGATTCACTAACATTTTAATAGTTCAGACAGTTAGCCATGCGGCAGTATCAAATTTTTTTTTTTTTTTTTTTACCTTACTTTTTTATATAGCACTCCTATACACATGGGGGTATGTGCAGACTGCAGAGCATTGCACCCAGACCATGTCTGTAGTACAGACTCTGTACTACTACAAACACTAAGGTGCAAATGCTCTGCACACACACCCTCATGTGTATAGCAGTGGATATGTACTACAGACACAAGGGTGCAGTGCTCTGCACATACACAATGCTATACACATGGTAGTATGTCAGTGTTTCATACCAGGGTGCCTCCAGCTGTTGGCTGTCCACGCATGCTGGGAATTGTAGTTTTGCTATATCTGGAAGCACCCTGGTTGGGAAACACTTTAAACTAAGTGAGAACACACAGTCTACATGCAGATGTTGTTCATGGTCAAATACCAGTGTAGAAAAACAATAGAGCTAACCACTGAGCTCCCAGACTACTGTTGATAGGAAATCTTCATCAGGGCATCTTGGGCATAGAGTTTGGATGTTCTCAAAAGGATTCTGAATGGTCAGTGTGATGGCATTATTGTGATTGACTCTATTATGTTGACACAATGATTATCAACATTACTGAGGTGCTGTGGCAGGGCCCATTCACGCTATGGAATTTCTTAGTGGAATTCCACTTGGACATTCTGCTCCAAAATTCCAGTGCCCCAGCCTCCCATTGTTTTCAGTGAGATTCTGCTGCACCACGTACGTACGTAGAATTTCCACAGTGGAAAATCCGGATTTCAGGCTCCGCTAAAAGAATAAACATAATCATTCTTTCAGTGAAATTTTGCACAGACTGCATTGCTGTCACTGGGGAAAGTCTTGCGGCAATTGATTTTTGTGGCCACCGCTTCACACGGAGGCCAAAATATTACCGTCCGGACATTCTGTGGTGTAAATGAGCTCTTACTGTTATGTCAATGTTATAGGGGCAATGTTGCCGTGACTGTTTTGGGGTTATTACTGCTGTCATCGCTAAGAAGGCTGTTACTGTTGTGGGAGCACCATCTCCACCACAGTAACAGCCTTCTTAGCGATGACAGCAGTAATAACCCCAAAACACCACTGTAATTGGGTGTAGACATAGGAGCCTTTACTGCAGCCTTAGGAGATGAGGGGTCTGCCTTTTCCACAGGGTCTAGCAGACCCCACGGATCACACACTGTTATTTTTTTATGGGAAAAGGGGGGTGATTCTAACTTTTATTAAGGAAGGGGTTAAATGACCTTTATTAACACTTTTTTTTTACATTTTTTTGCAGTGTTATAGGTCCCATAGGGACCTATAACACTGCACACACTGATCTTTTACACAGATCACAGGCGTGTATTAACACGCCTGTGATTAGTGTTATAGGCGCTTGACTGCTCCTGCCTGGATCTCAGGCACAGAGCAGTCCTGTCAGCTGTTCGGGACGCCGCAATTTCACAGCGGTGGTCCCGAACAGCCCGACTGAGCACCCGGGTCACTTTCACTTTAGAAGCGGCGGTCAGCTTTGACCGCCGCTTCTAAAGGGTTAATACCGCACATCACCGTGATCGGCGATGTGTGGTATTAGCCGCGGGTCCCGGCCGTTGATGAGTGCCGGGACCGACGCGATATGATGCGGGATCGCGGCGCGATCCCGCTTCATATCGCAGGAGCCGGCGCAGGACGGAAATATACGTCCTACGTCGTTAAGGGGTTAAAGAGTACCTCTCATGATCTTGTAAAATGTTATAATAATCCTACCAGTTCACTGATAAACCACCCCCTGCCTTTATTTTTTTATTATTCTTTAGTTTTCTACTTTGATATTGCTCTGTATTTTCTGCTCAATCTCAGGCTGCAGGCTGTGACATCATCTGAAGCCATACAGGGAAGAACTTCCTACACCAGCAGTTCAGTGTGTGAGATGAGCTATGATTGGCTAAGGCTGCACACACACCCCTCTGCACTCCAGACTGCATTTCCTGATTTTAAACTTCTGCCAGGCCAGCAGGAGTCCAAAGTCTGTGCAAGAGATGGGGAAAATGTGCTCTGGACAAGTAGGGAGACACATAGTGGCAGCTTTTTTAAACACACATAAAACATAGACAACTTTTTTATTTTTTTATTTTTTTAAACAAAGTACATTAGATAGATTTGCTATTTACCATAAGGAGTGCAATAGCAACAATTAGTTTTAATGAGAGTGCCCATTTAATGAGCTTTTCTTGTCAAGGAGGGGGATCCAAATTAAGAGAGTGGACAGTGAAATTCCCTTTTATAGCTTTATTTGTGTAGCTTCTCACTTTGAAAGCTGGTGTGTTACATTAGTAGCTATACATACATTATTAATCAGACAGTTAGATCACCAACACCTTGGGTGGAGGCTCCACAACTCCAGGTCTAAGTCCAAATTCACTTATATTACTTACTGCGTTTATGTTTTGTTTGTTATCCAATTTTTTTTGTGTGCTATACATAAGCTTTAAGCACAATGCTAAAGAAGATACAAACATTTATATTCACCCAGTGTCAAAGAACACGGAAGTACTTAAAGAAACGTTGTCTTTAGAATTCCCATGCAACTCTACTGAGGCTTTTCATTCCTGGACATCCTTTTGCCTTTCCGCTGGGAAAACATGGATCACTTGCAAGCCTGTGAGCTCCAGTGGTCCAGTGACTTTTAAAGAGTGTTACCTTCCTTTCTCAAACCTGAGTCTCTCCTACTACAGCTCCCATCAAGAAACAGACACTGCCCATGATGGGAGCTGTAGTAGGGGAGACGGCTCCTGCCGCGATCCCCGGCTGGCCATCTAAATTAAAAACTATTATCCGCTGTGTATAATTTTGGAAACCCCACCAGGAACTCTGAAGGGCCACTTGGTGCTGTCCATTCAGGGCTCCTGGCGGGGTATTTGAATTTATGAAAGTGAAATATACATCGCTGGGGAGCTGGGTGGTGTGGCATGCCGCCCGTGCCCCAGGTTAATAACTAATGATCACAGTGTGTCTCGGAATTGAAACCCGATGTGATCAATACATCAGCCCCTGTACTACTACCCCCAACATATAACAGGCTCAGTTCCATGATGGGAGTAGTAGTACCAGCGCTACAGTAGTCTCCCCAGCCGCCCCCAGATTCCAGCAGCAGGGGGAACTACTAATCCTATAATGGAAATGAGTCTGTTCCATGATGGTAGTAGTAGTAGTAACGCAGCACTGCAGATGTCCTTTGTGGCTGTGGATTAAAGTAATGAGATATGGAATCATGTGGAATCAGTGCAAACATTTCTGCACGGATTCCACACAAATTGTGCACCAATTTTGCATGTGTTCAAAATCTGCAGAATTCTGCACCGAAACAATGCAGAATTGATGCAGATAGTTGGATTTTTCATTGTGTGAACACAGCCTATGGCCTATGGATTCTTCTGTCTCATTCACACAGTAGAATTTCTGCTGCAGAATTTCCGCTTCAGGAATTCCATTGACGTAAATGGGCAATTATTTTCTGCAGAAGTTACTGTACAATTTTCACGCAGAATTCTGTGAATCTGTGCATATATTCGGCCGTGTGAACATAGCCTAAAAGGTTTCCTCCACCCAGGCTAGGTCCACATGGCAGAATTTCTGCACTGAATTCTGCATGGAATTCTGCATGAAAATTCTGCATGAATTTATAGCCAATACACTTCAATAAAATTCCTGCAGCAAAAATTCTTATGAGTGAAAGGAACAGTGGAATCCCATTGAAGTGTATTGGCTGTTACATTTATGCAGAATTTTCATGCAGAATACAGTGCAGAAATTCTGCTGTGTGAAACCGGCCACAGAGGTTTTTTCCTCTCCTAAGTGCAGAAGGATGACTCTTTTTTGCTGTGCATAGCACAATTTTCATAGTTTTTGCCTGTAGTTTCAAGTTAAAGGGGTTATCCAGAAAAAAAACTTTTTTATAAATATCAACTGACTTCTATTAAAAAATCTTAATCATTTCAGTACTTATGAGCTGCGGAAGTTGAGTTGTTCTTTTCTATCTAAGTGCTCTCTGATTAAATATGTCTCGGGAACTGCCCAGTTTAGAAGCAAATTCCCATAGCAAACCTCTTCTACTCTGTGCAGTTGCCGAGACAAGCAGATATGTCAGCAGAGAGCACTGTTGCCAGACAGCAAACAACAACTCAACTTCAGCAGCTGATAATTATTGAAAGGATTAAGATTTTTTAATAGAAGTAATTTACAAATCTATTTAACTTTCTGGAGCCAAAGTTTTTTCCTGGAATACCCGTTTAAATATTCATGGCAAATGTTTCCATCTGTTGGATGCATAAGTAAACTTGGTAGAACGACCTTTCCCTTTAACATTTTTCCAGCTGCAAGTCTTTTAGGAGTATATCCCCACCAGATTTGCACATCATGGGGGAGGTTTATCAATATTTGTCTGTATACAGCCACTTCACAGCCTTTCTTCTTGGCTTATGTGCTCCAAATTTATTAAAACGGTGCACAGACTTTGATACATTTTGCAAAGAACTTGCTGTAGGATGTCATTTTTCTAAGAAGGCAGAGGTGGCATGAATTTGCGTTTTTTTTTTAACGTTTGTGCATTATTTTTGCGCATTTTTAATAGGAAACAGTTAATAAATCTTGTCGACTGCATAGTCAAGAATGAAGCACTGAATTTTAAGGTCACTTTTGCCAAAGTTGTCTTTTTTGAAATTGCGCAATATTTTGCCCTAAAACTAACAGGACAAACATGTAGCACCAATTTTCAGCCAATAAAATGTCAGGAAGGCAATTATAAATCTCCTTCCTAGAAAGCTGTGGCTCAGTCAGATTGGACCATCTGTGAACAGCAATTTTCAATTCTTGCCATAGATTCTCAATTGGATTCAGGTTGGGGCTTTGAATGGCCCATTTGTGGAAAAAACGGGAGAGATTTATCAAAACCTGTCCAGAGGAAAAGTTGCTGAGTTGCTTCTTTCATTTTTCACAGGTCTCTTTAATCTTAATCTGATTGGCTGCATTGGCCAACTCAGCAACTTTTCCTCTAAAAGGGTTTTGATAAGATCAAAGTATGTTGGGGAGATTTATCAAACCTGTTTGGAGGAAAAGTTGCTGTGTTGGCCATAGCAGCCAATCAGCTTGCTTCTTTCATTTTTAAAGAGACCTGTGAAAAATGAAAGAAGCAATCTGATTGGCTGCTATGGCCAACTCAGCAACTTTTCCTTTAAGGCTAGGTTTCCACACAGGTTTTTACTGTCATTTTTTGGAAAACTGCCACTGCATTTTTTGAGCCAAAGCCAGAAGTGTATTCAAAAGTAATTGGAATTATAAAGGAAGCACTTATACTTCCCCTTCCTGCTGGATCATTTTCTGGTTTTGGCTCAAAAACTGCAGTGGCAGTTTTCAAAAAAACATGAGTAAAAAACCTCTGTGGAAAACTAACCTAAACGGGTTTTGATAAATCTCCCCAACATGCTTTGATCTTAACTATTCCATTGTAACATAGTAACATAGTTCATAAGGTTGAAAAAAGACCATAGTCCATCACGTTCAACCTATAACCCTAATGAGTCCCTACTTAGTTAATCCAGAGAAATGCAAAAAACCCTTATACTAAAGGTAAAAAAATTCCTTCCCGACTCCAAATATGGCAGTCAGAAAAAATCCCTGGATCAACGTTCTGTCCCTATAATTCTAATATACATAACCAGCAATGTTCTTACTCTCCAAAAATGCATCCAGACCCCTTTTAAATTCTTTTACAGAGTTCCCCATGACCAACTCCTCCGGGATTGAATTCTGCAGTCTCACTGCTCTTACAGTAAAGAACCCCCGTCTGTGTTGGTGTAGAAACCTTTGTTTCTCTAAACGTAGAGGATGCCCCCTTGTTATGGATACAGTCCTGGGTATAAATAGATCATGGGAAAGATCTCTGTACTGTCCCCTGATATATTTATACATAGTTATTAGGTCTCCCCTAAGTCTCCTTTTTTCTTAACTAAATAACCTTAATTCTGATAATCTTTCTGGGTACTGTAGTCCTCCCATTCCCCGTATTACCCTGGTTGCCCTTCTTTGAACCCTCTCCAGCTCCACTATATCTTTCTTGTTCCCTGGTGCCCAGTACTGTACATCATATTCCATGTGTGGTCTGACTAGTGATTTATACAGTGGTAGAATTATTTCCTTGTTGTGGGCATCTATGCCCCTGTTGATGTACCCCATGATTTTATTTGCCTTGGCTGCAGCTGCCTGACACTGGTTACTACAGCTAAATTTACTGTTAACTAAAACTTCCAAGTCCTTTTCTAAGTCAGTCATCCCAAGTGTTCTCCCATTTAATACATAATCCCAGCCTGGATTTTTCTTTAGGACTCAGTCCCGGTCTGGAGAAGCGCTTCGTCGCACAACGGTCCGTCACCGAGAGGATACCCCCGCATTTCTAAGTCACACTCCCCTGTCTGTACCACCTCCCCCCTGATGTGCCTTTGATCGATCCGGTCAATAAAGTCAACCTGCATTCAAGGTCTGGTGAGTGCTCCGCTTCTTTTTCCTATTGGACATCTGTGCAATATATGTTCTTGCATTTCATATTTCACTACTGAACAATCATTTTACATCGACTTCAATTCAAAATACTATAGTAGTTCCAACCATAACTGCAGAATTCTAATTATTTTCTACTTTTCTAATAGTTTAGTAGAATCTTTAATAGGACCTCAATGACTTCAAGGTTATACCATGATCATTATATACAAATCTGTAATTAATTTTTCTAAAAATATTATATTTATTGCATATTTATCACAACCCCATCAGATTTAGGAAGGATTGTGGCTGATCCCATTTCCTACAGAGATGTAGCATGTATAGGTAGTCTTTATAGAAATGTATGCATGATTACTTGGTGGCTTCCATCTCTTATATAGTCATTTATGTAAAGTGATAAAAAATGTATAACCACGTCACCACCACAAATGGGACAAGGCACCGCTCTTTGAAATTTGTACACTTCCAGTGGACAGGTTTTCCAAGACATTATCCAGAACGAATACAAAAATGGAAAGGTATGGTGCGCAACACAGTAGACAGTACCTGATACAGGACAGGAAGTAGAAAGATGGTACCAGTCTGGCAGGATAAGAACTGAACATAGATAGATGATGGGTCATATGTAAAAAAAGAAGTATAGGATTAAATGTACTATAGTAACTTGTTTTTTTAAGTGGAGATAAGTATGGAGTTTTTTAGTAACATTTCTTGGTTTTCCTGGAAGCTAAATAAAAGAGATGCCATCTTTGCTTTATCTAAGACAATATATAATGTGAGGAATTGTACCATACACCTGTGCCAATGGAAGACATCCTTAGGATTGCCACAATGGCCTATGTAAGTGATTAGAGATGAGCTAATTTTTGAAAATTTGATTTGGCCGATTCGCCACATTTTCCAAAAATCTGTTCTGCATAATGTCTAGGAAAACCTGCCCACTGGAAGCCTACGAATTCCAAAGAGCAGTGCCCTGTCCCATTTGTGGTGGTGACATGGCTATACATTTTTATCACTTTATATAAATGACTATATAAGAGATGGAAGTCACCAAGTAATCATGCATACACTTCTATAAAGAATAGGGCCGCACAATCCCTAAGATTACAAAATGAATTTTCAAATGTTAAATGAATATTTATGGTAGCACAAGCTACCATAAATTTGTAGGTAATGTCCCAGGCCCAGCAGCATCAGTAAGCCATATAGTGGCTGAATGACACAGCCTGGAGTTGGCAGCAGCATGAGTAGAACATATAGTGGCTGAATGGTATAGCCTGGAGTTGGCGGCAGCATGAGTAGAACATATAGTGGCTGAATGGTATAGCCTGGAGTTGGCGGCTGCATGAGTAGAACATATAGTGGCTGAATGACACAGCCTGGAGTTGGCGGCAGCATGAGTAGAACATATAGTCGCTGAATGGTATAGCCTGGAGTTGGCGGCCGCATGAGTAGAACATATAGTGGCTGAATGACACAGCCTGGAGTTGGTGGCAGCATGAGTAGAACATATAGTGGCTGAAGGCACAGCCTGGAGTTGGCGGCAGCATGAGTAGAACATATAGTGGCAGAATGAGCAAGCCTGGAGGTGGCAGCAGAAGCATCAGGAGTCCTGAAAGTGACCTGGTGACAAAGTGGTGCGGTGGGTGGCAATACCAGTACCCGGTGACGAAGGTGGGTGAAAAAAGGTATGATGCGGAGGAAAGTTTGTAACTAGTGACTTAAATCTGTTTGGCACTATACATATTTTACATTGTTGCAAATTGAATATTTCCTGAAATTCGCAACAAATTAAAATTTCGTCAGCTTCGATTAGCTGATCTCTAGTATTGTCAATTGTAGCCATTGGGGGTAAAAACTTCCCCTGTAAGGCCCTATTCTCGCCCTATTAATTCCCTTCTTGGCAATTGTTACTCACCCTAAAAGGGCGGCCCCACACAGGAAACTTTCTATTTCCACCTAAAAATCCTGGGAAATGGCAGTGTTTGTAGGGGGAATAGGGAGAGGTTCCTGCATGGGACCACGCTTTTTAGGGCGGTTACATTTGCCAAGAAAGGAATGAATAATGTGAGAGTAGGGCCTTGCAGGGGAAGATTTAACTCCCACCAGTTACAATGGACCATACGTTGTTCCCTTCCACCTTTTAGAGGTATTTGCATCACATCAAGACTTGGTGGTGTAAGTGGTACATGCTGTTTTTTGCACACCTTTCCTTTGGTTTGATTTAAAAAAAACATTTGGGTCCATATATTTGTATCCTAAGTATATTATTAAAAGTTAAGTTTTACGTAATGCATATCCTCAATACTTACTTGTGGCCTGATGCGGAGGAATGTCTGTAACTGGGAAGCAGCGCCTTAACCCCTTAACCTCTTAAGGACCCATGACATATGCGTACGTCATGAGTCCCGGTCCTGCGATATAACGCGGGGTCACACGGTGACCCCGCATCATATCGCGGCGGGCCCGGCATCATAGTGAAGCCGGGATCCGCCTCTAATAGCGTGCGGCACTGATCGCTGTGCCGCGTGCTATTAACCCTTTAGCCGCGCGCTCAAAGCTGAGCCGCGCGGCTAAAAACGAAAGTAAAAGTGCCCGGCTAGCTCAGGGAGCTGTTCGGGATCGCCGCGGTATAATCGCGGCATCCCGAACAGCTGTAGCACAGGAGGAGGTCTTCTTAACTTCTCCTGTGCTGTCCGATCGCCGAATGAATGCTTCAAGCCTGAGATCCAGGCTTGAGCATTCAATCGCCGAAAACACTGATTGATCCATTCCTATGGAGATGGATCAATCAGTGTAAAAGATCAGTACATGCAAGGTTATAGCCCCCTATAGGAGCTATAATATTGCATAACAAAAGTGTAAAAAAATAATTAACCCTTTCAATTATCCCTTCCCCTAATAAAAGTTTGAATCACCCGGCATTTCCAAAAAAATATTATGTAAATAATAATAAAAATAAACATATGTGGTATCGCCGCGTGCGGAAATGTCCGAATTATAAAAATATACTGCTTTTTAAACCGCTCGTTCAATGGTGTACGCGCAAAAAAATTCCAAAGTCCAAAATAGCGCATTTTTGACCACTTTTTATACCACAAAAAAGTGAATAAAAAGTGATCAAAAAGTCTGATCAGAACAAAAATGGTACCGCTAAAAACTTCAGATGACGGCGCAAAGAATGAGTCCTCAAAGTGCCCTGAACACAGAAAAATAAAAAAGTTATAGGGGTCAAAAGATTACCATTTTAAACGTATACATTTTCCTGCATGTATTCCTGAATTTTTTCGGAAGTGTTACAAATTCAAACCTATACAAGTAGGGTATCATTTTAACCGTATGGACCTACAGAATAAAGATAAGGTATCATTTTTGACAAAAAATTTACTGCGTAAAAACAGAAGCCCCCAAAACTTACAAAATAGTGTTTTTTCATCAATTTTGTCGCACATTGATTTTTTTTCCCGTTTCACCGTAGATTTTTGGGTAAAATGACTAATGTCATTACAAAGTAGAATTAGTGATGCAAAAATTAAGCCATTATATATAATTGTAGGTGAAAATTTTTAAGAGTTATGATTTTTTAAAGTTAAGGAGGAAAAATTGGAAATGAAAAAACCGAAAAAGCCCGGGTCCTTAAGGGGTTAAGGACCAATACAAATAAACCTGTACGCCCCTGAAAGACCAGGCCTGTTTTTTTCAAATCGGGAATGTCTGTCTTTATTAGAGAATAACTCTGGTAACGTTTTGCCAATCACGATATTTCTGACATTGTTTTTTTGTCACAAGTTGTCCTTCACGTACATAGTAAAAGTAAGCCGATATCATTTGTGGGTTTTTTTTTTACAATGCAAAAAATCATGACATTTTTACAAAAAATTGAGATTTTTTTGCTATTTTAACACTAATAGGTTGCATATATTTATACTTACTGACCAAACAGTTTATGAAACTTATACTTTCAGATGTCTACTTTATTTTGACGTCATTTTTTTGTTTTTAATTAACATTTTAAATTAGTTAGAAGCCTAACAATTTAACTAGAAATTTTGAAAATTTTGGATATTTGAAAAGTACATCTTTTTTTATGTGCTATGCAAGGTTTGCAGAAATTAAAAGGTAGTAGACCATAGGAACACCCCCCCCCCCCCAAATGACCCCATTTTAAAAACTAGACCCCTCAAGGTATTCGCTAGGGGGTAGAGTGAGTATTTTAACACCATAGTTTTTTGGCAGGAATTATTACAAAGTCAGTGTTAAAAATTCAAAATTAGCAATTTTTCACAGATGCATCATTTGGGGGGCATATTTTTTGTACATCACTTCTGATATTGAAAGAAATGCACCCTATATTTTATTTAGCTGGTTGTCCCATGTTCGGAAATACCCCCGCTTAGGCCATATATGGTTCCTTGGCCGCGTGGTTGGACTCAGAAGGAGAGGAGCGCCATTTGGCTTTCAGGGCAGAACAGTACCCCCACCCCCACAAGTGACCCCATTTATATACCGCACCCCTACAAGTTATTGGCTGGACCAGGGACCTCTCTGATTGGTCCTTGGTCAGCTGGCAGTAAAACGTGTCTGTCTGTGACAGTTAAGGCTCCTTATGGATATATCCGCCCAGTGGCGTTGCGACCCGGGTGCGGGGGGTGCGGCCCGCACCGGGTGACACCAACCTAATGGGGTGACACCAAGACGCTCCGCAGCACCCCCCCTCCCCAGCTACACAGACATCACAACCCCCCCCCCCCCATCTGTGCCCGACCGGCCTCCCATCCGTCAGCACCCCCCCCCCCTGCGCTGTGTGTGCGGTGCGCCCGTCCACCAGCAACCCCCCCTCTTTCACCTTCACTGTGCACCCGTCGTCGTCATCACCCCCCCCCCCCTCACCTTTACCAGCACTGTGCCCATCCTCCGCTCCCACGTCTGTGCCGGCCTGACGTCACACCGCATGGCCGCGTAGGAGGACGTGAGTTACGTCACTCGCACGGCGCCCGGTGAGGAGGAGCGCTGGATGGGTGAGTGTGTATGTCTGTCTCTTTGTCTGTCTGTCTCTATCTATGCTTGTGTGTGTGAGACTGTGTGTGTGTGTGTGTGTCTGTCTCTCTGACTGTGTGTTTGTGTTTGTCTCTGTGTTGTATGTGTTTTTTTTTTTTTCGTGTGTGTGTGTGTGTGTGGGGGGGGGGGGGGGGGGGTATAACCAGCGATCTATTGTGGGGAGACTTTGACCCATTGTGGGGAACCTGCAAGGAAACCTGCGGCCTAATGTGGGGAAACTACTACCAGATGTGGGGAGTCTATGCTACCTTATGTGGGGAGTCTATGCAACCTAATGTGGGGAAATTGCTACCTAATGTGGGGAATCTGTGCTACCTAATGTGGGGAAATTGCTACCTAATGTGGGGAAATTGGTACATACCTAATGTGGGGGAACTGGTACCAAATGCGGGGAATCTATGCTGCCTAATGTGGGGAAACTGCGACCGACCTAATGTGGGGGCACTGCTGCCTACCTAATGCTCCCCCCTGGCAGTAGCACCCTCATCATCCACCAGCAACACCCCCCCCCCCCCAGCAGCACCTCCATCAGCAGATCCTGATGGTGGATGATGGAGGTGCTCCTGCCAGGAGGATGATCCTGCGGATGGATGATGGGGGTGATACTGCCAGGGGGGTGTTACGCCTAGCGCTCCGGGTCCCCGCTCCTCCCCGGAGCGCTCACGGCGTCCTTCTCCCTGCAGCTCCCCGGTCAGCGCTGACCGGGAGCGCTGCTCTGCCATGGCCGTTGGGGATGCGATTCGCACAGCGGGACGCGCCCGCTTGCGAGTCGCATCCCAGGTCACTTACCCGTTCCCGTCTCCTGCGGTCATGTGCTGGCGCGCGCGGCTCCGCTCTCTAGGGCGCGCGCGCGCCAGCTCCCTGAGACTTAAAGGGCCAGTGCACCAATGATTGGTGCCTGGCCCAATTAGCTTAATTGGTTCCCACCTGTTCCCTGCTTATATCTAGTCTCCTCCCTTGCACTCCCTTGCCGGATCTTGTTGCCTTAGTGCCAGTGAAAGCGTTCTTTGTGTGTTATACCCTGTGTACCAGAACTATTGCTATCTCCCCTGACTACGAACCTTGCCGCCTGCCCCCGACCTTCTGCTACGTCCGACTTTGCTTCTGCCTACTCCCTTGTACCTCGCCTATCTTCAGCAGCCAGAGAGGTGCCGTTGCTAGTGGATACGACCTGGTCACTACCGCCGCAGCAAGACCATCCCGCTTTGCGGCGGGCTCTGGTGAAAACCAGTAGTGTCTTAGAACCGGTCCACTAGCACGGTCCTCGCCATCCCTCTCTGGCACAGAGGATCCACCTCCTGCCAGCCGGCATCGTGACAGTAGATCCGGCCATGGATCCCGCTGAAGTTCCTCTGCCTGTTGTCGCCGACCTCCCCACACTGGTCGCCCAGCAAGCCCGACAAATTGCCCAACAAGATCACCAGCTGTCGTACTTGACCACCATGACTCAGCAACTCCAGTCGCAGCTACAGCAGATTCAGTCTCAGCTACAGCAGCAGCAACCATCTCCTCCGCCAGCTCCTGCACCTCTTCCGCAGCGAGTGGCCACTCCTAGCCTCCGCCTGTCTTTGCCGGACAAATTTAATGGGGACTCTAAGTTTTGCCGTGGCTTCCTTTCCCAATGTTCCCTGCATCTGGAGATGATGTCGGATCAGTTTCCTACTGAAAGGTCTAAGGTGGCTTTCGTAGTCAGCCTTCTGTCTGGAAAAGCCCTGTCATGGGCCACACCGCTCTGGGACCGCGATGACCCTGTCACTGCCTCTGTACACTCCTTCTTCTCGGAAATTCGAAGTGTCTTTGAGGAACCTGCCCGAGCCTCTTCTGCTGAGACTGCCCTGCTGAACCTGGTCCAGGGTAATTCCTCCGTTGGCGAGTACGCCATACAATTCCGTACTCTTGCTTCTGAACTATCCTGGAATAATGAGGCTCTCTGCGCGACCTTTAAAAAAGGCCTATCCAGCAACATTAAGGATGTTCTGGCCGCACGAGAGACTCCTGCTAACCTGCATGAACTCATTCATCTAGCCACTCGCATTGACATGCGTTTTTCTGAGAGGCATCAAGAGCTCCGCCAGGAAAAGGACTTAGATCTCTGGACACCTCTCCCACAGTCTCCACTGCAATCTGCGCCTAGGCCTCCCGCCGAGGAGGCCATGCAAGTGGATCGGTCTCGCCTGACCCTGGAAGAGAGGAATCGCCGTAAGGAAGAGAATCTTTGTTTGTACTGTGCCAGTACTGAACATTTTCTGGTGGATTGCCCAATCCGTCCTCCACGTCTGGGAAACGCACGCTCGCACTCAGCTCTCGTGGGTGTGGCGTCTCTTGATGCCAAGTCGGCTTCTCCACGTCTCACGGTACCTGTTCGGATTTCCACTTCAGCCAGCTCTCCCCTCTCAGCCGTGGCCTGCCTGGACTCTGGAGCTTCTGGGAATTTTGTTCGGGACTCCTTTGTGAATAAATTCCGGATTCCGGTGACCCGTCTTGTCAAGCCACTCCACATTTCCGCGGTCAACGGAGCCAGGGTGGACTGTACCATACGTTTCCGCACGGAGCCCCTTCTTATGAGCATCGGATCTCACCACGAGAGGATTGAACTTTTGGTCCTCCCCAATTGCACCTCGGAAATTCTCCTTGGACTTCCCTGGCTTCAACTTCATTCCCCAACCCTGGATTGGTCCACTGGGGAGATCAAGAGTTGGGGGTCCTCTTGTTCCAAGAACTGTCTAAAACCGGTTCCCAGTAACCCTTGCCGTAACTCTGTGGTTCCTCCTGTATCTGGTCCCCCTAAGGTCATTAAGGACTCTGCCTGCCACAGGAAATGCCCCTCCCCCCCTCCCAGTTCCATCAGGCAAGCTTCTGTGTCCCCTCATGGCCCTCGTCCTGGTGTCACACTGCCCCGTGCCAGGTCCCGCCCTCTGCCCTCTCTCCCCATTCCTACTCCTGCGGTTCTGCCTGCCGTTGAGGAATCCCTCCATCCTTTCCCGGTGTCCTCATCCCAGGGGAGGCAGTTACCCGATAAAGAGAAGGGGAGACCTAAGGGGGGGGGTACTGTTACGCCTAGCGCTCCGGGTCCCCGCTCCTCCCCGGAGCGCTCACGGCGTCCTTCTCCCTGCAGCTCCCCGGTCAGCGCTGACCGGGAGCGCTGCTCTGCCATGGCCGTTGGGGATGCGATTCGCACAGCGGGACGCGCCCGCTTGCGAGTCGCATCCCAGGTCACTTACCCGTTCCCGTCTCCTGCGGTCATGTGCTGGCGCGCGCGGCTCCGCTCTCTAGGGCGCGCGCGCGCCAGCTCCCTGAGACTTAAAGGGCCAGTGCACCAATGATTGGTGCCTGGCCCAATTAGCTTAATTGGTTCCCACCTGTTCCCTGCTTATATCTAGTCTCCTCCCTTGCACTCCCTTGCCGGATCTTTTTGCCTTAGTGCCAGTGAAAGCGTTCTTTGTGTGTTATACCCTGTGTACCAGAACTATTGCTATCTCCCCTGACTACGAACCTTGCCGCCTGCCCCCGACCTTCTGCTACGTCCGACTTTGCTTCTGCCTACTCCCTTGTACCTCGCCTATCTTCAGCAGCCAGAGAGGTGCCGTTGCTAGTGGATACGACCTGGTCACTACCGCCGCAGCAAGACCATCCCGCTTTGCGGCGGGCTCTGGTGAAAACCAGTAGTGTCTTAGAACCGGTCCACTAGCACGGTCCTCGCCATCCCTCTCTGGCACAGAGGATCCACCTCCTGCCAGCCGGCATCGTGACAGGGGGATGGCCAGTAGCACCCTCATCATCCTCCAGCAACACCCCCCCCCCAGTAGTAGCACCCCCATCATCCACTAGCAACACCACCAATACCCCCCTCCCGTGGTAATTACATCAGCTAACGGATGTTGAGGGGTGTTACTGCGGTTGTGGTATTATATTCAGAGGGTGCACTGTATGGCAACGTTATATTCAGAGGGCGCAGTTTGTGGTAGTATTATTAGAGATGAGTGAACTTACAGTAAATTTGATTCATCACAAGCTTCTCGGCTCGGCAGTTGATGACTTTTCCTGCGTAAATTAGTTCAGCTTTCAGGTGCTCCGGTGGGCTGGAAAAGGTGGATACAGTCCTAGGAAAGAGTCTTCTAGGAATGTATCCACCTTTTCCAGCCCACGGGAGCACCTGAAAGCTGAACTAATTTATGCAGGAAAAGTCATCAACTGCTGAGCAGAGAAGTTTGTGATGAGTTGAATTTACTGTAAGTTCGCTCATCTCTAAGTATTATATTCAGAGGGTACAGTATGTGGCGGTATTATATTCAGTAGTACAGTATGTGGCAGATTTATATTCAGAGGGTACAGTATGTGGCAGATTTATATTCAGAGGGTACAGTATGTGGCGGTATATTCAGAGGGTACAGTATGTGGCGGTATATTCAGAGGGTACAGTATGTGGCAGATTTATATTCAGAGGGTACAGTATGTGGCAGATTTATATTCAGAGGGCGCAGTTTGTGGTAGTATTATATTCAGAGGGCGCAGTTTGTGGTAGTATTATATTCAGAGGGTACAGTATGTGGTAGTATTATATTCAGTGGGTACAGTATGTGGTAGTATTATATTCAGAGGGTACAGTATGTGGCAGATTTATATTCAGAGGGCGCAGTTTGTGGTAGTATTATATTCAGAGGGCGCAGTTTGTGGTAGTATTATATTCAGAGGGTACAGTATGTGGTAGTATTATATTCAGTGGGTACAGTATGTGGCAGATTTATATTCAGAGGGTACAGTATGTGTTGGTATTATATTCAGAATGTACAGTGTGTGGTAGTATTATATTCAGTGGGTATGGTGTATGGAAGGTTTATAATCAAAGAGTGTAGTGTATAGTAGTATTATATTTAGAGGATACAGTGTCTGTCAGGTTTATAATAATAATTGTTTTCATATAGAGGATGAGAATCCGCTGACATAGTGAGGAGACGTCTGGGCGTCACATTCTGCAGGGAGAAGTTTTAGCTGGAATAAGTCCTGGCGGTATGTACCATCTGAATTAGATAAGGAAAGACTATAGAGAAGACGTCACCTGTAATCACTGATATCATTGTGTATTGTCCTCTCTATAGAGAAGACGTCACTGTTATCATTGTACATTCTCCTCTCTATAGAGAAGACGTCACCTGTAATCACTGATATCATTGTGTATTCTCACTATAGAGAAGACGTCACCTGTAATCACTGATATCATTGTGTATTGTCCTCTCTATAGAGAAGACGTCACTGATATCATTGTACATTCTCCTCTCTATAGAGAAGACGTCACCTGTAATCACTGATATCATTGTGTATTCTCCTCACTATAGAGAAGACGTCACTGATATCATTGTACATTCTCCTCTCTATAGAGAAGACGTCACCTGTAATCACTGATATCATTGTGTATTCTCACTATAGAGAAGACGTCACCTGTAGTCACCGATATCATTGTGTATTCTCACTATAGAGAAGACGTCAACTGTAGTCACTGATATCATTGTGTATTCTCCTCACTATAGAGAAGACGTCACCTGTAGTCACTGATATCATTGTACATTCTCCTCTCTATAGAGAAGACGTCACCTGTAATCACTGATATCATTGTGTATTCTCACTAAAGAGAAGACGTCACCTGTAGTCATTGATATCATTGTGTACTCTCCTCACTATAGAGAAGACGTCACCAGTAGTCACTGATATCATTGTGTATTCTCCTCACTATAGAGAAGACGTCACCTGTAGTCACTGATATCATTGTGTATTCTCCTCACTATAGAGAAGACGTCACCTGTAGTCACTGATATCATTGTGTATTCTCCTCACTATAGAGAAGACGTCACCTGTAGTCACTGATATCTTTGTACATTCTCCTCTCTATGTCCTATCAGAGCTGTAGTCACTTGTCAGTTCTACAGTTAGGTCAGTGAAACTACAACTCCCAGCATAACCTCACCACTGCTCAAAGGGGTACTCTACTGGAAAACATTTTTTTTAATCAGCTGGTGCTACAAAGTTAAACAGATTTGTATATTACTTCTATTTAAAAATCTTAATCCTTCCAGTACTTATTAGCTGCTGTATAAGCGATTCACAGGAAGTTATTTTCTTTTTTAATTTCTTTTCTGTCTGGCCACAGTGCTCTGTGCTGACACCTCTGGACAGTTCCTGACATGGACAGTTCCTGACATGGACAGAGGTGTCAGCAAATAGCACTGTGGTCAGACTGGAAAGAACTACACAACTTCCTGTGGAGCACACACCAGCTTATAAGTACTGTAAGTATTAAGATTTTAAATAGAAGTAATTTAAAAATCTGTTTAACTTTCTGGCACCAGTTGATATAAAAGTAAACGTTTTCCAGTGGAGTACCCCTTTAAGTAATTCTGGGAGCTGTATATTTCAATGGTGAAAACTTCTTTAACACTTTCCCATTCTGTGGCAACTGGTATATCTGATTATTATACTGGAATTTCTCACAATGCGCTACAACAGTGGTGTCTGTGACAACAGGCTAAAAATTTACTGGGGGGAGGGGGTACGTATGGAGGTGACACCATTTTCTACCGCACCGGGTGACACCATCTCTAGCAACGCCACTGTATCCGCCATGTTGTGGGAATAAGCACCCGCTCATGGCGAATATATCCATCACTGCTGCGGCTGGGTAGCTCAGTGTGTCCGCTCATGACTGCTGGCGGGAAATCCGCCGCTATGAGTGGACACACAAAGCTACCCAGCCACAGCAGGGAGTTCATTACCGTGACTGCTGCATAATGTGTAGGATCACATGGTGGACATCCGCAGCATATTACATGCTGCAGATGTCCGCCAATGCGATCCTACACATTATGCTTTTTTTTAATTAGATTCATTTAATAAATGTATTTTTAATATTTATTTTTATTTTTTTTACACTTTTATTTTATTTATTTATTTATTTGTACACTTTTTAATGCTTTGGAATACTTAGTATTCCAAAGCATTGCAGTTATATGCTGCCTGCCAGTTTTCACTAGCAGGCAGCATATTAGGACGTGCCTCTGGCACGTCCTTTCAGGCAATACCCAGGGCAGACCTGGGGGTCTTTGTAGGACCCCCGGCTGCCCAGGTATGCAGCAGCACCCCGCAATGCTCTGGGGTGCTGCAGGAGAGAAAGAGGGAGCCCCCTCCCTCTGTCAGAACTCCTTACAGCGTGCGGTCACTTCTGACCGCGGCTCTAAGGGTTAAGCTGTCGGGAGTGAAGTGAACTTCACTCCCGGCAGCACGGCAGGTCCCGGCCAGCCGCGGCCACACACAGCACCATGTGAGTGTGCATGCGTATACCCCAATACACCCCCAGGAAAGGCAGGGGGAGAGAGGCCGTCGCTGCCCGCTTCTCTCCCCCTGCCTTTCCTGGGGCCTTGAGCCCTGCTGCCGCCGCTTCTCTCCCGCTGGCTATCTGCGCCGCTGCCCATTCTCTCCGCCTGACTATCGGTGCCGCGCTGCTTCAGGCCTCCGGTGTGCGTCCCATGTGTGAGATGTAGGCATCTCCATTGCCCTGGCCGGTCATTTTTCCAAGACTTTTCTCCAAGGCAAACCATGTGAAGAACAGCGTGACACCGCCTTGCCGTGCACACATGTTATGCTGAAGGGCCACTGAGACTTTTCTGGGCAGTGGAGGCATAGGACACAGTGAAGGATGTGGAGGCGGAGTCGCACCCTGTCACAGGACCAACGGGCTGACAGAGTGGAGCAGAAAGCAGCATGAGTACACAAGAGGGGTTCACAACACCTAAAATTTAAAGGTGAACATTGAAATCTCTATTGAAGATGCATGTTAGGTAGTGCTACCATCCAAAAATTTAAGGCCCAAGCCCAGAAGCATCAGTAAGCCAAGTAATTACTGAAAGACACAGGAGCAGGCATCAGCAGTACACCCGAGGGTTTCATAACCTCTTTACATTTAAAGATAAATGTTGAAATTTGCATTAAGCATGTATTTAGCTACTATTAAATTTCCAAAAATTAAAGGCATAAGGCCAGAAGCATCAGTGAGGCAAGTAGTTCCTGAAAGACACAGGATGAGTCAGGAGCAGGCATTCGCAGTACCCAAGAGGTTTCATAACCCTAATTGATGACCCAAGAGGGTTTCATAACCATAATTGGGAAGTGTTGGTGTAGGAGAATGGTCTATCTACTTTGAGGCATCTGGCATTAGTGGCTGGAAATCCTGGCTGATCCATCCCTGATTCATCTTCACAAAGGTCAGTCTCTCCACATTTTTCGTGGACAGACGAGTTCACCTTGGGGTGACTATGGCCCTGGCCACACTAAACACCCGCTCTGATGGCACACTACTGGCCGGCAGGACAGCTTTTCCAGGGCAAACTCTGCTACTTGTGGTCATGAATCAAGTTTGGCTGCTCAGAACTCCAGCGGATCTTCAAGGTTTGTTGGCATGGCCATGTCAAGGTATGCCACCACCTGCCGGTTCAGGTCCTGCTCCATGTCTACCTGCTGCTGTTGATTTGCTTCACTATGCGGGTGAAGAAAGCTACTCATCACCAACTGTAGACTTAGGCTGTTGATGATGGAGCTGCTACTGCTCCTGCCACCCCTCCCCTCCCCAGCAGCCATGGCAGTGGAAGGTGAGCGCAGAGGGCCCCCCGATTCAGACCTGCGAGGGGATGGACCATGTCGCCGATAGGCATCGGCCAACTGACTACATAGGATCTTTGTAGTAGTTCAGTTTGTCCTCCCTCTCAGTGGGTGTAAAAAAGGCCCTCATTCTGGGAAGGTAGCGAGGGTCCAATAAGGTGAAGAGCCAGAAGTCATCCCACTGATGAATTTTGACAATTCGGGGGTCACTACGCAAGCAACGGAGTATGCATCGTGCCAGTTGCGCCAGTGACTCGGAAGGACTACCTGCCTCCATTTCCACTGCATACTGCCACGGTGTGTCTGGGTCCTCTGTTTCGCCTTCATCATAACCCTCTAGCTCCTCTGGCTGCTCCTGTTTCTCCTCTCCTGTCCGATGACTAGAAACATCACCCATCTCATCCAACCTAAACTGTGCTCCACTCTGCCCCTCATCCTCCTCCTCCAGTTCAGCCCCCAAAGGGCTCATGTAGCCATGAGATGTAGGCGCATCGTCTCCATTGCCATGACCAGCCATAATTTCAACCATTTGTTGTAGGAAATGTAGGAGTGGAATTACGTCATTCATCCCGTAATCCAGGCGACTTGCAAATAATGTGGCTTCCTCAAAGGGCCTCAGCAAACGGCAGGTGTCACATATGAGCTGCCACTGGTTCACATTGAAGTTACACAGGGGAGTACTCCTATCTGCTTGGATCATCAAGAAATTGGTGATGGCATTTCTTTGTTCGTATAGTCTGTCCAACATATGGAGGGTGGAATTCCAACGTGTGTTGTGGGATACCGTTCTGACGCTGCAGCTCAAGGAGGGTGTGCTTTGCTGTGTACGAGTGGCTGAAGTGCATGCACAGTTTCCTTGCCATTGTCAGGATGTCTTGCAAATGGGGTGAGGTGCTTGACAACCAGATTCAACACGTGTGCCATGCAGGGCGCATGTTTCACACTTGCTTGTCGCAGCACGGACACAATATTCTTCCCGTTTCGGTCACCATGGTTCCCATTTCCAGATTTCGTGGAGTAAGCCACACTCTGATTTCTTGACGAATGAATTTTAGCAGTTCCACCCCTGTGTGACTCCGTTCGCCAAGGCAAACCATGTGAAGAACAGCGTGACACAGCCGTGCCCTACACACATGGTACGATGAAGAGCCACTGAGATTTTTACGTGCAGTGGAGGCTGAGGACATGTTGGAGGATGAGGAGGCAGAGTCGAACACTGTCACAGGACCAACTGCCTGACAGCGAGAGCGTGGAGGAGGAAGCAGCCTGTCCAAGTTGCTGTTGTGGCTGTGCAGGAACCTCATTTACCAAGTGGGACATAGAAGACATGTATTGTCCCTGCCCGTAGTTACAGCTCCACACGTCAGCGCTGCCGTGCACTTTTGAACACACCGACAGGCTCAAGGACTGGCCCACCTTCTCTTGTACAAACTTATGCAGGGCTGGTACTGTCTTCTTTGCATTATTTCTTATACATGAAGCCACTGCACAGTGGTAGATTTATTAAGGGGTCTTTATTAATGAGTCAGTGGAAGTTACTGGAAGTATGTTATAACCAGGTGAAGTGCACAGCAGCATGCCAGAAAAAAAAACAAGTGGAAACTTAGCCTTATACAGCATTAATACCATCTGACCCAACACATACTTGTCCAGTCCACAAGGAGGGCAATTTCATTGGAATGTAATGCAGGGCAAGGAGTGTCTTACCCCTGTTACCACTTCCACTTGTTGGTAAAAACCTTTACTGGCCCCCTCATGTGAAAACCAGCTGGGCTGATTTAGCAGCTAGGCAGCAAATGTAGATGGTAACCTAAAAATGATAGCTATAGCCTTCAACCCCTTGAGGATCCAAGACATCAGAGGGCTTCAAAGTTCAGCAGCAATTTTCCAATTTTTCACAAAATTTTCAAAATCTGAATTTTTCAGGGACCAGTTCAGTTTTGAAGTGGATTTGAGGGGCCTTCATATTAGAAATCCCCCCTAAATGACCACATTATAAAAATGGCACCCCTCAAAGTATACAAAATGACATTCAGAGAGTTTGTTAACCCTTTAGGTGTTTCACAGGAATAATCACAGAATTATATACCATTAAAATATAACTTTTATTATTACGAGCCCATAAAATAGGGTACCACAAACTCAAAATGATAATACAGCCAAATAATTGAACAAAAAATAATAAAGTGAAAGATCACCACAATATACTGAGATGTGACTGATAAAGCACATAACACAGATCACATCGGCCACTCTAAGGTCTAAAATTGGCAAAAATATCAGATACAATCATAAAGTATACAAAGTGTGTATCTACCAAACCCTAACCCCAAATGGCACAGGGAGAGGTGTCACGATGCCGGCTGGCAGGAGGTGGATCCTCTGTGCCAGAGAGGGATTTGGCGTGGACCGTGCTAGTGGACCGGTTCTAAGTCACTACTGGTTTTCACCAGAGCCCGCCGCAAAGCGGGATGGTCTTGCAGCGGCGGTAGTGACCAGGTCGTATCCACTAGCAACGGCTCAACCTCTCTGACTGCTGAAGATAGGCGCGGTACAAGGGAGTAGACAGAAGCAAGGTCGGACGTAGCAGAAGGTCGGGGCAGGCAGCAAGGATCGTAGTCAGGGGCAACGGCAGGAGGTCAGGAACACGGGCTAGGAACAAACAAGGGAACGCTTTCACTAGGCACAAGGGCAACAAGATCCGGCAAGGGAGTGCAGGGGAAGTGAGGTATAAGTAGGGAGTGCACAGGTGGAAACTAATTAAGCTAATTGGGAAGATTGGGCCAGGCACCAACATTGGTGCACTGGCCCTTTAAATTGCAGAGACCCGGCGCGCGCGCTCCCTAGGGAGCGGGGCCGCGCGCGCCGGGACAGGACCGACGGAGAGCGAGTCAGGTACGGGGACCGGGGTGCGCATCGCGAGCGGGCGCCACCCGCATCGCGAATCGCATCCCGGCTGGAGGAGGTACCGCAGCGCACCCGGTCAGTGGATCTGACCGGGGCGCTGCAGCAACGAGGATGAGGCGAGCGCTCCGGGGAGGAACGGGGACCCGGAGCGCTCGGCGTAACAGTACCCCCCCCCTTGGGTCTCCCCCTCTTCTTGGGGCCAAAGAACCTGAGGAAAAAAAACTCAATTTTTCCGTGATGAGGTCCGATGCACATTAGGAGGGGTTCTGTGCGGAAACGCACGAGACAGTCCAATCTTTCATTGTTAACACAATAGATGTAGAGGGGTCTGGCGAGACTGGTCACAGGGACGTAGCACCTGTTGATAAGAGAGGCCAAAAAAAAATTTCCTGCAGATCCGGAATCCAAGAAGACCATAGTAGAGAAGGAGAAGGTAGAGGCAGATATCCGCACAGGCACAGTAAGGCGTGGAGAAGCAGAGTTGACATCAAGAACTGTGTCACCTTTGTGCGGAGTCAGCGTACGTCTTTCCAGGCGGGGAGGACGGATAGGACAATCCTTCAGGAAGTGTTCGGTACCGGCATAGTACAGGCAAAGATTTTCCATGCGGCGTCGTGTCCTCTCTTGAGGTGTCAAGCGAGACCGGTCAACTTGCATAGCCTCCGCGGCGGGAAGCACAGGAACGGATTGCAGAGGACCAGAGGAGAGAGGAGCCGGGGAGAAAAAACGCCTCGTGCGAACAAAGTCCATATCCAGGCGGAGCTCCAGACGCCATCCGGAAGAACGCATGTCAATGCGAGTGGCAAGATGAATGAGTTCATGTAGGTCAGCAGGAGTCTCTCGTGCGGCCAGAACATCTTTAATGTTGCTGGATAGGCCTTTTTTAAAGGTCGCGCAGAGAACCTCACTATTCCAGGACAACTCAGAAGCAAGAGTACGGAACTGAATGGCGTACTCGCCAACGGAAGAAACACCCTGGGCCAGGTTCAGCAGGGCAGTCTCGGCAGAAGAAGCTCGGGAAGGCTCCTCGAAGACACCACGGACCTCAGCGAAGAAGGACTGGACTGTGGCTGTGGCAGGAACATTGCGGTCCCCATCAAATTTGTCCGGCAAGGACAAGCAGGGTTTAGGAGCGGCCGGTTGCTGCGGAGGAGTTGCAGGAGCCGGCGGAGGAGATGGTTGTTGCAGCTGCTGTGTCTGTGACTGAAGTTGCTGTATCTGCGGCAGCAGCTGCTGTATCTGTGACTGAAGTTGCAGTGTCACGGTGGTCAAGTATGCCAGCTGGTGATTTCGTTGGGCAATCTGTTGGACAAGCTGGGTGATCTGTCGGGCTTGCTGGGCGACCACGGTGGTGAGGTCGGCGACAACTGGCAGAGGAACTTCAGCGGGATCCATGGCCGGATCTACTGTCACGATGCCGGCTGGCAGGAGGTGGATCCTCTGTGCCAGAGAGGGATTTGGCGTGGACCGTGCTAGTGGACCGGTTCTAAGTCACTACTGGTTTTCACCAGAGCCCGCCGCAAAGCGGGATGGTCTTGCAGCGGCGGTAGTGACCAGGTCGTATCCACTAGCAACGGCTCAACCTCTCTGACTGCTGAAGATAGGCGCGGTACAAGGGAGTAGACAGAAGCAAGGTCGGACGTAGCAGAAGGTCGGGGCAGGCAGCAAGGATCGTAGTCAGGGGCAACGGCAGGAGGTCAGGAACACGGGCTAGGAACAAACAAGGGAACGCTTTCACTAGGCACAAGGGCAACAAGATCCGGCAAGGGAGTGCAGGGGAAGTGAGGTATAAGTAGGGAGTGCACAGGTGGAAACTAATTAAGCTAATTGGGAAGATTGGGCCAGGCACCAACATTGGTGCACTGGCCCTTTAAATTGCAGAGACCCGGCGCGCGCGCGCCCTAGGGAGCGGGGCCGCGCGCGCCGGGACAGGACCGACGGAGAGCGAGTCAGGTACGGGGACCGGGGTGCGCATCGCGAGCGGGCGCCACCCGCATCGCGAATCGCATCCCGGCTGGAGGAGGTACCGCAGCGCACCCGGTCAGTGGATCTGACCGGGGCGCTGCAGCAACGAGGATGAGGCGAGCGCTCCGGGGAGGAACGGGGACCCGGAGCGCTCGGCGTAACAAGAGGCTTGGGGAGGGACAACAGGGGGGCCGGGGTCGGGAGCCTGTCACTCCTTACACTAATCCCTGTTAACGGCCCTCAACCTAGGCAGAATTATCACCCTAAAAAGGACGGTCCCGCACCGGAACCTCCTACAATATGCTGTCCAATCCCTACGTAAGGCTAGATAACTAGCTAAATAAAGAAGCTGACTCTCTACCCGGACCAAACCCTAAGCACTATATGTGATGGTTACACAATATAAATAATGTATAATTGTACGGGAGGGGGGGGGGGGGGGTAGGGTAACGAGTTGCTACTGATATATAATAAGAAGTATGGAGGTGTATAAAGATGGATCCCAAATAATCACAATATCAATGTGGTTGCTGATGAAGGACTATTTCCTAGATAGTAGTATATTATATAGATGTTTATATATAAAAGCGAACAAGCGGAGCACAAACAAAGCACAGATAGCTGCAACAGTACCCATCCAATGGATGTATGTGATATAGATAAGCAAAGCAACAGTTACTCCAGCAGTACAGCACATATTCAGGACATAGGCAAAGCACAAGTAAATGCACAGATATACAGCAGACAAACTTCATCCGCAACTGCAGTGTGTAAATGGCAAAGCAGAAACAATGTCATACATGAAATGAAGCAAATGTCTAATACAACAGCAACCAATGCATTGATAGTTAACCTCCCAAACCAACACAGCTGCTCAAATGGTAGATAATTAGCTAGTCTGTTGAAATACTATATATTGAGACTTCTCAAACTCAAAGATACACAACTTTGTATACATATACAGATAGCTGTCCCATGGATGTCAACAGTCAGAACTCTCGACATGCGTTTCTCCCATCACGGTCATCAGGAGAGTAGATAGGATGACAAGATGTGGCTCAAACCCCCGGCGTTCCCCTCAGTGGAGATCCCATCTCGAGTGGCGGCATCATAGTTACAAACTCGCGCCCTTATATATGCCACTCGTTGGGGGTAACTCCCCTAATAATGTTAATCAAAGCAGCTATTGGTTAGCAGTCTTACCTGGACATCTGTCTACGGTATACATCTACCGCCCTTTGCGCTCCACTACTGCGGAAGTATGGGCTGAGTCTGTGTATTCACAGCCCTGCCTCGTTTAGCCATGCGTGTCACAAGCCGGATGTGATGCATGGCGCATGCGCAATGCAAGTTAACATTCCGCTGTGTATTTTTGGAATGAAGTAATGCACATGCTCAGAGGCGCATAATGCGTCTCGGCATATCGATAAAATGGATACATAAGCTGTGCACACAGGCACGGTGCGTTCCACAGTAGTGCGCCTGCGTATTAGCGCCTAATATTTCTCCTTTATCAAAGGTAACAGCTTGGACACGCAAGTGACACGCATAGCGTGCGTATCACGATGCGTTCCAAGATAGTGAGCCTGCGTATTAGCGCCCCTCTTTTATTAGAGGTAACCAACGGATCCACTTAAAAACATATATATATATATATATGTATATATATATATATATATATATATATATATATATATATATATATATGCTGTTATAATAAGATAGGGTGCATGTTACAGCTAATACACGTTATTGTATGTTAATGAAAGAACAAATACCAAATAAATTTAATTTGTCATATGACTATTAGAGAAATTATAGACACATTTGTCATAAATATCTGATTATTGTACATAAATGTAGGGAGGGGGAAGGGGAAAGGGGCCAGAATAGGGTCTCGACAGATTGTATATACGGTACGTACTCTTGGTTCAATTACATTTACTTTGAACCATTAGATATTTCCGTCTGAATGATAAACGTCAATGCTTGGAAATGGGGATTAACGAAGAAGACCTTAATGGTATCCGGGTCTTGGAAAATCTGTTAACAGAAGGTGAATGCACCCCAGGCTTAGGACCGTTCACCGATCTTAAACCGCAGTGTACTGCAATGCCCCCCATGTCTGATACCACAAGCATTGATATTTTTATGGAATTGGTAATTAATGACCTGGAGTCCTTATCCGATCAAGGGTCCTCCAGACATCATTTAACAAAAGAGGAACTATCTGCATTGTTGGAACTGGAGAAAGATGAGGGAATAATAATCAAACCCTCAGAAAAGGGGGAGAACATTGTGGTGTTGGACCATGACCCCTATAAGAGGATGTGTCTTGACATACTCTTGTGTCCAGAGAACTATGACATTCTGACTCAGGATCCTTCGGAAGGCTACCAATTGGAATTGAGAGAGTTATTATCTGTTGCTAAAGATAACGGATTAATCAGTTCAGCAGAATTTAAATTTTTATACTCAGTCAACCCCACTATAGCGACATTCTACTGCCTCCCAAAAGTACATAAGGGGACGTCTCCCCTAAAAGGGAGACCTATTGTGTCAGGGATCAACTCATTGACCCAGGGTATCAGTTTGTACGTTGACAAAATCCTAAGAGGTTTTGTGACATCTCTCCCATCGTATGTGAGAGATACGATGGATTTTCTCAAAAGGATTGAGAATGTCATGGTTGACGATAATGTATATTTGGCGAGTATAGACGTAGAAGCTTTGAACAGCTCAATCCCCCACGACAAAGGTATAATGGCAGTGGAATATTATCTACAGTCTAGAGGAAATCAGTTTGGCCCACACAATAACTTTGCTATCTTGTTATTGCAATTTATTCTTAGCCTTAACTTCTACTTATACGACTGACAGTTCTTCCACCAACTCAGGGGCACCGCGATGGGGAGCCCCTGTTTCCCCACGTACGCCAACTTGCTCCTGGGTTGGTGGGAGGACACGGTCGTATTTCCCCCCGATGAGACGGGATGGTCGTCATGCATCCAATTATGGATGCGTTACATAGATGACATCTTGATATTATGGGGTGGAAGTGTAGATGAGTTTAAAAACTTCATCCATTGGTTAAACACTAACCAAATTGGGTTATTTTTCACCTATGAGATTAATTCGTACGAACTGTCATTTCTTGATGTTAAAGTCTTTAAGAACACAGATGGTTGTCTTGCCACTACTCTATATCGCAAATCCACTGCAACGAACTCCCTATTACATTGGTCCAGCCATCATCCTTTGCCTCTCAAGAAGGGTATACCTAAAGGACAGTTCCTGTGGTTACGCAGAAATTGTTCTTCTGAGTCTGAATTTCGACATAAATCGTCGCAGTTACACCAACGGTTCCTGGATAGGGGGTATCCTGGGGACATGCTGAATGCAGCCTATTCGACTGCAAGGGATGCAGATCGACAATCTCTTCTTTCCCCTAAAAGAGAGAGAAACCCTGATGGCTATGCGAGAATCATAGAGACCTATAATGACAAATCTGCCACCATCTATAAAATTCTCTCCAAACACTGGAAAATCTTGCAGGCCGATCCACTTCTTGACAGGGTCATCTCACATAGACCCCTCATTTCATACAGAAAGGGACATAGCCTGAAAGATAGACTGGTACACAGTCACTACACTCGGCCAAAACCACCTGCAACATGGCTCCCCTCCAAACCGAAAGGGACATTTCCCTGCGGGTCTTGTACAGCTTGTGCCCATGTTCCCAAGAGAAATGATGTAGTTAGTTCAAGCACAGGGAAAACCTTTTTCTCTTGGGATTTTTCTAACTGTAAAACAAAAGGCCTTATTTACATCTGTCAGTGTAGTTTTCCAAAAGACTATGTGGGGAAGACCCTGAGGGAGCTCAGGAGAAGAGTGGGGGAGCATCTCGGTGATGTTCGCCACAATAGGAATACCTCGATTGCAAAATATATTCATGAAGTCCATGGGGGCAATGCTTCCTGTTTAAAATGATTTGTCCTTGAAGTAGTCAGCCCGTCTCCCCGTAAGGGGAATTTTGATAGGCTGTTGTTACAGAAAGAACTACAATGGATCTTTAAATTAAATCACAAGTCCATCGAGGACTGAATGAAGCTATTGCCTTTGGTTGCTTTATTTGGGATGATGTCTAACTTTCTGATGGACACCGCTTTGTATCAGTATATAACTAGATAATATTAATTACGCTGTCTAATTTCTAATTTGGGATTTAAATTCCGGTTTCTATATTGGCACAGGTTCTTGTGCCCAACCTGTGTGATATCTAATGGTTAAAAATAAATGTAATTGAACCAAGAGTACGTATATACTATCTGTTGTGACCCTATTCTGGCCCCTTTCCCCCCCCCCCCTACCTTTGGCTCATACATTTATGTACAATAATCAGATATTTCTGACAAATGTGTCTATAATTTCTCTAATATCCATATGACAAATTAAATTTATTTGGTATATGTTCTTTCATTAACATACAATAACGTGTATTAGCTGTAGCATGCACCCTATCTTATTATAATAGCACTTGCGTGTCCAAGCTGTTACCTTTGATAAAGGAGAAATATTGGGCGCTAATACGCAGGAACACTGCTGTGGAACGCACCCTGAGACACACGCTGTGCGCACAGCTTACGTATCCATTTTATCGATATGCCGAGATGCATTATGCGCCTCTGAGCATGTGCATTACTTTATTCCAAAAATACACAGCGGAATGTGAACTTGCATTGCACATGCGCCATGCGTCACATCCGGCTTGTGACACACATGGCTAAACGAGGCGGGGCTGTGAATACACAGACTCAGCCCATACTTACGCAGTAGTGGAGCGCAAAGGGCGGGAGATGTATACCGTAGACAGATGTCCAGGTAAGACTGCTAACCAAAAGCTGCTTTGATTAACATTATTAGGGGAGTTACCCACAACGAGTGGCATATATGAGGGCGCGAGTTTGTAACTATGATGCCACCACTCGAAATGGGATCTCCACTGAGGGGAACGTCGGGGGTTTGAGCCACATCTTGTCATCCTATCTACTCTCCTGATGACTGTGATGGGAGAAACGCGTTTCGAGAGTTCTGGCTGTTGACATCCATGGGACAGCTATCTGTATAAGTATACAAAGTTGTGTATCTTTGAGTTTGAGAAGTCTTATTATATAGTATTTCAACACACTAGCTAAACATCTACCATTAGAGCAGCTGTGTTGGTTTGGGAGGTTAACTATCAATGCATTGGTTGCTGTTGTATTAGACATTTGCTTCATTTCATGTATGACATGGTTTCTAATTTGCCATTTACACACTGCAGATGCGGATGAACTTTGTCTGCTGTATATCTGTGCATTTACTTGTGCTTTGCCTATGCCCTGCATATGTGCTGTACTGCTGAAGTAACTGTTGCTTTGCTTATCTATATCGCATACATCCATTGGATGGGTACTGTTGCAGCTATCTGTGCTTTGTTTATGCTCCGCTTGTTCGCTGTTATATTTAAACATCTATATAATATAGTACTATCTAGGAAATAGTCCTTCATCAGCAACCACGTTGATATTGTGATTATTTGGGATCCATCTTTATACACCTCCATACTTTTTATTATATATATCAGTAGCAACTCGTTACCCTCCCCTCCCCCCCCCCCTCGTACAATTATACATTATTTATATTGTGTAACCATCACACATAGTGCTTAGGGTTTGGTCCGGGTAGAGAGTCAGCTTCTTTATTTAGCTAGTTATCTAGCCTTACGTAGGGATTGGACAGCATATTGTAGGATGTTCTAGTGCGGGACCGTCCTTTTTAGGGCGATAATTCCGCCTAGGTTGAGGCCAGTTAACAGGGATTAGTGTAGGGACTGACAGGCTCCCGACCCCGGCCCCCCTGTTGTCCCTCCCCGAGCCCCTCCCTGTGCCATCTGGGGTTAGGGTTTGGTAGATACACACTTTGTATACTTTATGATTGTATGTGATATTTTAGCCAATTTTGGACCTTAGAGTGGCCGATGTGATCTGTGTTATGTGCTTTATCAGTCACATCTCAGTATATTGTGGGGATCTTTCACTTTATTATTTTTTGTTCAATTATTTGGTTGTATTATCATTTTGAGTTTGTAGTACCCTATTTTATGGGCTTGTGATAATAAAAGTTATATTTTAATGGTCTATAATTCTGTGATTAGTACTTTTGATCAATAGACCCATTATCTAAATTCTGTGATACTGTTTCACAGGAATAGCAGCAAAGTGAAGGAGAAAATTCAAAATCTCTATTTTTTACATTATGTTCTTGTAGACCCAGTTTTTGAATTTTTACAAGGGGTAAAAGGAGAAAAATCCCCCCAAAATGTGTAACACAATTTCTCTTGAGTAAGGAAATACCTCATACGTAAAGTGCTCTGTGGGTTCACTAGAGGGCTCAGAAGGGAAAGAGCGACAATGGGATTTTGGAGAATGAATTTTGCTGAAATTCACTCTTGCTGAAATTGTTTTTGGGGATCATGTCGCATTTAGGAAGCCCCTATGGTGCCATAACAGCAAAAAAACTCCCCACATGGCATACTATTTTGGAAAGAACACCCCTCATGGCACATAACAAGGGGTACAGTGAGACTTAACACCCCACAGGTGTTTGACAACTTTTTGGTAAAGTCAGATGTGTAAATGAAATTTTTTTTCACTAAAATGCAGGTAACAGGAGAAAATGCTCCCCAAAAGTTGTAACCCCATTTCTTCTGAGTATGGAAATAACCCATGTGTGGCTGTAAAGTTTTCTGCAGGCGCACTACAATGCTCAGAAGAGAAGGAGCCACATTTGGCTTTTTGAAAGCAAATGTTGCTGAAATGGTTTTTGGGGAGCATGTCGCATTTAGGAAGCCCATGTGGTGCCAGGGCAGAAAAAACTATTTGGGAAACAACACCCCTTTAAGGAACGTAACAAGGGGTATAGTAAGCCTTTACACCCCACAGGTGTTTGACAAATTTCCACTAAAGTTGGACGTGAAAATTAAAAATTTGATTATTTTCACTAAAATGCTGGTGTTACCCCAAATTTTTCATTTTTACAAAGGGTAATAGGAGAAAAAGCCTCCCAAAATGTTTAACCCCATTTCTTCTGAGTATGGGAATACCCCATAAGTGCTCTGCGGGTAAACTACAACGCTCAGAAGAGAATGAGCGCCATTGGGCTTTTGGAGACAGAATTTGTTTGGAATGGAAGTCGGAGGCCATGTGCGTTAACAAAGCCCCCATGGTGCCAGAACAGTGGACCCCCCCCCCCCACATGTGACCCTATTTCAGAAACTACACCCCTCATGGAATTTAATAAGGGGTGCAGTGAGCATTTACACCCCACTGGCATTCGGCAGATCTTTTGAACAGTGGGCTGTGCAAATGAAAAATTTTACTTTTCATTTTCAGGGATCACTGTTCAAAAAATCTGTCAGACACCAGGTGGGTGTAAATGCTCACTGCACCCCTTGTTACATTCCTTGAGGGGTTTAGTTTCCAAAATGGGGTCACGTGTGGGGTCCACTGTTCTGGCACCCCGGGGGGCTTTGTAAACGCACAAAGCCTTCAATTCCAGACACATTCTCTCTTCAAAAGCCCAATGGCACTCCTTCTCTTCTGAGCATTGAAGTGCGCCAGCAGAGCCCTATACATCCACTCATGGGGTATTTATATACTCAGAAGAAATGGTGTTTCAAATTTTGGGGTGCTTTTTTCCTATTACCCCTTGTGAAAATGAAAAATTTGGGATAACACCAGCATTTTTGTGAAAAAATAAATGTCATTTTCACGTCCAAATTTAATGAAAATTCTTCAAACACCTTTAGGGTGATAAGGCTCACTTTACCCCTTGTTACGTTCCATTAGGGGTGTAATTTCCAAAATGGGGTCACATGTGAGTGGGTTTTTTTTGCGTTTATGTCAGAACCGTTATAATGATCAGCCCCCCCTGTGCAAATCACCTCAAATGTACATGGTGCTCTCACTCCTGAGCCTTGTTGTGTGCCTGCAGAGCACTTAACGTACACATATGGGTTATTTATTACAAATTTTGGGGGTCTTTTTTCCTTTTACCTCTTGTGAAAAATTTATTTTTTTCCAATAACATGCTAGAGTAGACCCCAACTTTACCTTTTCATAAGGGGTGAAAGGAGAAAAAGCCGCCCAAAATTTGTTAGGCAGTTTCTCCCGAGTATGGAAATACCCCATATGTTGCCTAAACTGTTGCCTTGAAATACAACATGGCTCTGAAGTGAGGGAGCGCCATGCACATTTGAGGCCAAAATTAAGGATTTGCATAGGGACAGACCTGGATGCTAGAATTACACTTGCCTCCGATACCAAAATTACCCTATGGCAGTGTTTCCCAAACAGGGTGCCTCCAGCTGTTGGAAAACTCCCAGCATGCCTGGACAGTCAGTGGCTGTCCGGCAATACTGGGAGTTGCTGTTTTGCAACAACTGGAGGCTTTTTGGAAACAGTGCCCTACCAGACATTTTTCATTTTTATTGGGGCAGAGGGGGGGGGGGTGACTTTGTAGGAGTATATGTATATTTAGTGTTTTGCCCTTTATTTTGTGAAAGTGAAGTGTAGTGTTTTTAGGGTACATTCACATGGGTGGAGGTTTACAGCGAGTTTCCCACTGGGAGTTTGAGCTGCAGGGGAAAATTTGCAGTGAGAAACTCACTTTAAACCCCCGTCCGTGTGAATGTACCCAACCTCCATCTGCTGCAAAACTACAACTCCTAGTATGCCCTTTGGCTGTCCGTGCATGCTGGGGGTTGTAGTTGTGCAACAGCTGGAGGCACACGGGTTGCAAAACACTGAGAGTTTGGTTGCAAAACACTGAGTTAAGTAACAGCGTGCCTCCAGCTGTTGCAAAACTACAACTCCCTGCATGTGCGGTCTCTCGGTGCATGCTGGGAGTTGTAGTTAGGAACAGCTGGAGGCCCTTTGGTTGCGAAACACTGAGTTAGGTAACAAACTCAGTGTTTTGCAACCACTGTGCCTTCAGCTACAACCCCCAGCATGCACGGACAGCCAACGGGAATGCTGGGACTTGTAGTTATGCAACAGCTAGAGGCATACTACTAACATTCCCAGTATGCCCTTTGGCTGCCCATGCATGCAGGGGGTTATAGTTATGCAACAGCTGGAGGCACACTATTTGCAAAATACAGAGTTTGTTACTTAACTCAGTGTTTTGCAACCAGTGTGCCTTCAGCTGTTGCAAAACTACAACTCTCAGCATGCCCTTACAGCTGAAGGACATGCTGGGACTTGTAGTTATGCAATAGCTGAAGACACACTACTGCAACTTCCAGCATGCCCTTTTGTAGTTTGTGCATGCTGGGGGTTGTAGTTTTGCAATTGCTGGAGGTGAACTTTTTCATAGGAAAAATGTGCCTCCAGCTGCTGCCTAACTACAACCCCCAGCATGCACAAACTACCAAAGGACATGCTGAGAGTTGTTGTTGTGCCTTCTGCTGTTGTATAACAACAACTCCCAGCATGCCCTTTTGTGCATTCTGGGAGTTGTTGCTAGGCTACAGCAGGGGGCATGGCCTTACGTCCTGCTGCTGCACACTTCCTGCTTGTCATCCTGCCGCCGCCACTGTCTCCACTCTGGGGGCCTCGATCCCGCCACTGATGTCGGGGATCAGGGGCCTCCACTACAGGTACACACTCCCTGCGCCGACATGAGGGGGTCTCAGGACCCTCCCCGGGTTTTGCATGGGGTGGCTGCTGAATAATACAGGTACGCCCTCGGTCCTTAAGTCCCAGGATGTCAGGGCATACCTGAATGCCCTGGGTCATTAAGGGGTTAAATCTATAGCCTGAATGTCTTATAGAGACAAGTTCCAGTTTAAAAAAATAATAAGTAAAAGAAAAGAGTAAATAATAAACTATAAAAAGAAAACCACCTATAAATAATTCTGTCCTGGTGATGAATTGATCGCCTCAGAAATCTGATGTTATGGCTGGGTGATAATGTAGTGTGTACATGCAGAATGTTTCAAATGTTTATTTTTGTTTATATCCATTACCCCTTCTTAAATTTATTGGCACTATTTCATATGCTCACCTGCATAATACTATGAGGCATTCATTCCTTCAAAATAAGTACAATGCAATGACCATAAATGCATAATTTCAGTCTCATGATTACAAAGAATATGTAAAATTACATAAGGTAGAAAATGCAAAAATGCACCAGACAGTATAAATCCTATAAAAATAATATTTATAAGCACATAATGAAATGTGACATTAAATCTAAACAATAAACCCATACAGGGCCACTTTAATAATAGGTTCAAATGGTTCTTTTGCACCTGGCCCACCAGCACAGGTCCCGTGACAAGGCCCTATAGCAGGTTTTTTTGGGCTATCATGTTAATCAGATTGGACCTAACCTGCTTTGCTGCCCTCAGGTCAGTCCCCCAGTGGATAGTAGGACTGCGGACACCAAAGACATGATCTTTAGGTCCCTCCTCTATCTGCCACATAAGGGCTTATATCTGACCACATCCATCACACTGCAAATATCCCGCCTTGACTAGTGATAGGCTGAGTGACAGCTTTGAGCGATGGTGACCAATGATGCATTGAGCGATGGTGACCAGTGCCGGGGCTTAAAGCATAACACTGCCACTCTGCCTATCACTGGCTAAGACAGGACATTGCTGTGACCGGCGATTTGCTGATCAGCAGTGTGGCATGTTGACCTGCTGGCTTAGTCAAAAACTGGCCACATCTGTGTCCCGGCATGTATTTTTTAAGCAAACACTGGATGCTCATTTAACTACTTGCATTCACTGGGCCAAGCACTCAGCATCCAACCTAGTATGTCTTCAGGGACTACTATGCAATGCCACTTCAGTGCTTACACCCCATGGGCCAGGTGCTCTGAACTTGGCTCAGAGTGTGGAGGGCTGAATACTGAATTTGTGTTATATATTTAAAAAAAATTATAATAATAAAGTGATTTAAATGGACACTGTCAGATAAAAAAAAAATGTATATGTTGTACATCTAACAAAACATTAACCTTTCTAAAATACTTCTTAAGAAAAAATAAAATTATTTTTATAGAAATCAATACCATCCAGTAAATAATCCTGTCTGGCTGCAGTGAGGGTGGGACTTGCAGTCCTCTGTGCTCACTCCTGTCCTATCAGACTGCATCATACAAAAAGGGGAGGAGGGGGTAACAGAGCAGCCTGCAGTGATTGAATAAAGAGAACCAGCACTCAAAGAGGAAGATGAGTCAGTGAGGACATTCCCCCTCAAAAGCACAGAATGACAAACCAAGGTTGAAGGTATTTGTGAGAAATATAGGTACTAGACACATGAAAATTATATGTACATGATCAGAATTAGATACTGAGTAAGATGTAACTTTTTTGTGGGATATGACAGGTAATCTTTAAGTGAAACCTCCCAAAAATTTTTTTCAGTTTCATTCATCTTTACAACCTGCTGTTAAAAAAAAAAAAAAAAAAAAAAAAAAACAGCTGTGTTAGCAGGACTAGGTCAGGATAGACTTTCTGCTTCTGAATGGAAACAAGAATGTTTTGCAAAAGATGAATAATGAAGATATGTGCGGGTGTTTTTCTTATTCACTATACTATATATATATATATATATATATATATATATATATATATATATTTTTTTTTTTTTTTTTTTTTTTTTTTTTTTTTTAATTATCCGCTTTGCTGATTAGTCCGAGGACATAATATAGGCATCATCCAGCCTGTCCTGTCTTTTATGCTTTCACCTTGTCAGAGGACGATATTGTATCAGTAAATACACTGACAGTGTTCAGGAAGCGGAGATGTGTTAGATTGGATCTTCCAATGTGTTCTATTACATTACAGAGCTTCGCACCATTCTCTGTAAGAGATCAGAGGTGGCTAAAATAATGTAGCTGTATGAATGATCAGCAACTTCAGACAGCAGTGTATTCGTGTATGTTGTAACATCTGTCACCCATCACATCAACATCCAATAATTACATTCACAAAACCCACCAGATATGATTATTTATGTACCAAATCAATGCACATAGGCTGACATTAATTGTTTTAGACAGTTTTTTGTGTCTACAAAAGGCGCAAAAAAGGCGCAAGCAGGGTTTATTTGCGCCTTTTTTGCGCCTTTTGATTTACACATTTCTGCTGATTTTGAGTAGCAATCCACTGATTTTGGCAATACACATGATATGGACGGGTTTTATGAACTGCGCCTTTTTGCAAAGAGGCGCAAAAAAGTCTCAAAGGTCTCTAAAACGACACCAGCCCAGACTTAGCTTAGCTTTTTGGTGTCTGTGAAGAGTAAAATTTCAGAAAATGGGACCTGCACAAAATGTATCAAATGCTCTGTGACCATTCAATAAATTTGGTGCTCCAACACATCACCAGCACACACAAAAAAGGTGTAGAAAAATCTTCACTTACACCTACAATGATAAATGCCGGCCATAATGTATAAACATGTTTATAAGGGCACTATGTAGATCCCCATAATTGCAGTTATTGAATAAAGAGCCAGGAATGGATCATAATGGAGGACTGGCTTTGTAGTCAATAACTTAAATTAACCCCTTGATGATGCAGCCAGTTTTCATATTTATGCTTACATTTTTTTTCCAGCCAATGTTTTCATCTACAGGGCCATGCTACAGTAGCATGGTAGCTAAGTGGTTAGTACTGTTGCCTTGCAGCACTGGGCTTCTTGTTTCAAGTCATTGTATGTTAAAGGGGAACTCCGGTGGGAAAAAAAATTCAAATTAACTGGTGCCAGAAAGTTAAACAGATGTGTAAATTACTTCAATTTAAAAAATCTTTACCCTTCTAATACTTATCAGCTGCTGTATACTACAGATATACTACAGAAATGTGTGAAGTTCTTTCCAGTCTGACCACAGTGCTCTCTGCTGACACCTCTGTCCATGTCAGGAACTGTCCAGAACAGGAGAGGTTTTCTATGGGGAATGGTTTCTAATCTGGACAGTTCCTGGCATGTATTGTATTTAAATCCAAATTGAATTTAAATCCATACTCTACATACAATGCTGGAAGAACTCACCAATCAGAATGGAAATTTCATTGGTAAAATATCTCTAATACTGAAGTGCATTCACTAACTGGCTGTCTGGTAGCACCACCCTACAGTATAGGGAGTTACTTCATGTTCTGTACTACTCTTCATCAGTGCCAGGGTTAGCTGCTTTTTTTGGACTCCAGGTGAGGGGGGCTTCATTTTGCTTTTTTGGGACACTGTATGCTATAAGTATACTGTAAGACCTTGGAGAAGCTCCCTATTCCCCCATATTCTTCTTTCTATGACCTTCCACTCCACATTCAGTACATTGGTTTCTATACCTAACCCTGTCCCCTGCATATTTTCCCTATTACCTCCTCTTCCTCTGTGCACTTATGCTGGACCTTTCAGGACCTGATGATGTCATTCCAGGTCTCGAAAGTTCTTTAAGGTCCTGTAAGAGGGTTTGTGCTGTTCTATGGGCTCTGTGCAGCTCAAACAGCTATACAACATTTACATTATTGCAGTCTGCTACCTTGGTGCAAAATCATGGCGTATAAGTGCATCAAAGGAAGGAAAAATGTCAGGGGCTCGAGCTCCCTTTAATATCTATGTGTTCACATTCCTAATTGTAATGAAGCATGTGCCAATCTGAAGGATTCAGAGTCAGAGGGGGTAAAAAAAACTCATATCTTGAGATTGGGGGAAAGCTGTATTAATAAAATATAAACACCTAACACCTACAAACAAAGTTTGGGGAGGCCATGAGTAGAGATGAGCGAACTTACAGTAAATTCAATTTGTCAAGAACTTCTCGGCTCGGCAGTTGATGACTTATCCTGCGTAAAATTAGTTCAGCCTTCAGGTGCTCCGGTGGGCTGGAAAAGGTGGATACATTCCTAGGAAAGGGTCTCCTAGGACTGTATCTACCTTTTCCAGCCCACCGGAGCACCTGAAAGCTGAACTAATTTATGCAGGAAAAGCCATCAACTGCCGAGCCGAGAAGTTGGTGACGAATCAAATTTACTGTAAGTTCGCTCATCTCTAGCCATGAGGCTTGTGCATTTCCACACAGTAACATGTTCACAGCCCAAATCTCCACAATAAATTACCCATGATTGCTTAACCTGTTAAGGACGCAGGGCGCACCTGTATGCCCTGATCCCGTTACCGGGGTTTGAAGTGTGCTCACTAGCTGAGCACTCTTCAAACCTGGTGGATCCTGACTGCTATCAGCAGCCAAGAGCCAGGGTTAATGCCGGGCACTGCCAATCGGGCTGATGTCCGGCATTAACCTTTTAGACGCCGCAATCAAAGTTGAAAGTGAATGTAAAATGATCCCGGCAGCTCAGCGGGATCATTTTTTTTTTTTCCTTTTACCCCACAAATAAGTTTTTTTTTTGTTTTACCGCAGATTATGTTATAAAACAAGTGATGTAATTACAAAGTACAATTGATGATGCAAAAAACACATATATACAATTAATCAGATGGGTGTGTCCTTAATTTATTAATAGTGATAGGTGGGATTATACAGTTAGGGGGTGTGAATGTTTTACATTTAGGGCCCGCATGCCTAATAACCTCCCCACACACACACACACACACACACACACACCATCAGCTGACATTCACTCCCATTATTAAAATTAAGTTCATACAGTTTCCACACAGGTTTTTTGTGGCATTTTTTTGGGGAAAACTACCACTGCAGTTTTCGAACCAAAGCAAAAAGTGTTTTCAAAAGGAATGGGAAATATAAAGGAAGGACTTATACTTCTGCTTCCTGCTAGATCCACTTCTTACTTTGGCTTAAAAACTGCAGTGGCAGTTTTCCAAAAAACACCAGAATAAAACCTATGTGAAAACCTATCCTAATACCAGTTTCAAACATAAAGCAACACTTTTCCTTCCTCATGTTCACCATTGCAGGTTTTCCTATGGTGTACACAAACATTTACAAAATATACAAAAATCCACTGTATGAAAATCTTTATCCGTGGATTGTAATGCAGACCTGTAGGAAATCCACAGTTGTATTTTCAACAATACTTTTTTATTGAGAAAAAAAAAATTCCTCGGTCAGTCCACAACAGAAATTGGTACTCCGGTCGAAAAAAAATGTTTTCAAATCGACTGCTGCCAGGAAGTTATACAGATTTGTAAATTACTTCTATGTAATGATAACCCTTCCAATGCTTTTCAACTGCTGTATGCTGCAGAAAAAGTTGTGTAGTTCTTCCCAGTTTGACTACAGTGCTCTATGCTGCCACCTCTGTCTGTGTCAGGACTTGTCCAGAGCAGGACAGGTTTGCTATGGGGATTTGCTCTTACTTTGGACAGTTCCTGACATGGACAGAGGTGTCAGCAGAGAGCACTGTTGTAAGACTGACAAGAGCTACACAACTTTCTCTGTAGTATACAACAGCTGATAAGTACTGGAAGGATTAAGATTATTACATATAAGTAATTTACAAATCTGTTAACTTTGTGGCACTGATCGATTTGGAAAAAATGTTTTTTGCCACAGCAAATTTCCACAGTGTGTGGTTGGGATTTGTAAATCTTTTCCTATAGCTAGGTAGATAGAGTGGCAGATAGAGCTTTGCTTTTTGTAAATTATTAATACTTTTTCAGTTCTTTATGTACAAGAACGCTGTCACGACTGGTCTGAATACTTAAGTGCCAAAGCTTGTCTGAATATGTCACATGCAATATTACAAAACATGAAATGACATCTCTGAAACCTACTTGTTGTACTATTGTCATTCTTTTTACTGTCAGAATGTACTGCATAATGATTTGATGGCTGGGGAGATTAAGTTTATTATATTGCATTCAGAAAGTTTTCAGACCTTTTCAGTTTTTTTGTGTTGTGGCTTTTGTTTTGCTTTATTGTGGCCATGGGCTAAACTAAAAAAAAAAAACATCATTCTGCACTAATTACCCCATAATGAAAATGTTAAAATGGAATTTAAGAGTTTATTAAAGTTTTTTAAAACCGAAAAACTAAAATATCACATGGACATAAGTATTGAGACCTTAGCTCTTGCTCCTCCCATTTCTCTTAATCATCTCTGAGATGTTTCTAGACCTTGATTGGAGTCACATGTTTACCACAGTTGATTGGACAGGATTTGGAAAGACACACCCCTGTCTATATAAGGTCTCACAGCTGACAATGCATATCAGAGCAAAACCAAGCCATGAGGTGAAAGAACTGCCTGTAGAGTTTAGAGACAAGATTTTGTGAAGCCATAGGGCACAAGAAAATCTATGCTGCGAGTTCCCAAAAGCAAAGTGGCCACCAGACTTCCAAACTGCCAGAAGGTCAACCATGCCTGGACCACTCCACTATTTGGGCTTTATTAGAGAGTGGCCATAAGAAGCCTCCTCTCAGTAGAAGATACATGAAAGCCTGTCTGTAGTTTTTGTGGTGATCCCGGTACAGGACCTGGTCCTGTCCCTTTGTCTAAAGTCCCCTCAACCAGAGTCCCTCCATGTCAATAGGGCTCTCCTGTAGGGCCTACCCCTAGTCACCTCATATAAATGGTATTTAATGTATCTATCTATCCATCTATATATATTTTTATTTAAAATGTTATATAGGAATACCTCTGTATAGGACCTTAGAGGTCACGTGCCTTTAATTAAATTGTATTATGGTTTAAGGACCTTTAAGTCATATGATACCCAGAGTTCACTGGGTCAGGATTTACAGGTCTGCTGACCAATGAGCTTTGTCCCACCCCCTTAATATATAAGGGGCTGCGGCCACTAAATTCTCTCTTAAGACCTGTACATGAAAGCAAGCACATCTCATCATCTCGCTAGGCCTGAAGCCTAATACCTAGCAGCCACAAAACCGTGAGTTATCTAAGCTCAATCTACTAAATCCTATGTGACTACTACAAATCCAATTCTTCTAAAAATAGTAGCACAGTGGCTAGCACCAAAGCTCATTGATCCCGGAGTCCCAGCAAACCTGTGAGGAACCTGTACCACGGTTCTCTCTCTTGCAAAGACTGTTATGTCCCATGCCGTTGCATAAAATATGCAGTAAAGTAACTTCAAGTTTGCTTCATAAAATCTGCTGTGGACATTCCGTTATTTCTCCCTGCCGTTTGTGGGACGGTTGGCGGTAGGACCATTACATTGAGGAAACCACACCCTGGCATCACGACAATTGAGGGTTCATACCAGAATACCCTACACTATCACCGCAACACCCCAGACACCATTACTCTCTCTCGGCACCACATTTGCAAAATAGCATATAGGGGACTCTAAGACTTAAAAAAACATCAGAAAAAACTAGGCTTTCAAGAGGTATTCCAGGAAAAAACTTTTTTTTTTATTTATCCACTTGCTCCAGAAAGTTAAACAGATTTGTAAATTACTTCCATTAAAAAATCTTAATACTTACAATAATTATCAGTTGCTGAAGTTGAGTTGTTCTTTTTTGTCTGGCAACAGTGCTCTCTGCTGATTGTCTCAGGAACTGCACAGAGCAGAATAGGTTTGCTATGGGGATTTGCTTCAACACTGGACAGTTCCCGAGACAGGTGTCATCGGAGAGCACTTAGACAGAAAATAACAACTCAACTTCAGCAGCTCATAAGTACTGAAAGGATTAAGATTTTTTAATAGAAGTGATTTACAAATCTGTTTCACTTTCTGGAGCCAGTTGATATATGAAAAAAAAGTTTTGCCCTCGCTAATCCCTTTAATCTTGGTTTCATTGGACCAGAGTTTAGCAGGTAGGTCAAGGTTGAGAAAAAGTGGAGAAAAGTACATAGATTTTCTTAATGAAAACCTGATTCAGAATGCTCCAGACCAAAGATTTCCCCTCCAACAAGACAATCTGGAAAATTCATCAAGACCTGTGCTGAGTAAAAGTTGACCAGTTGTCCATGGCAACCAGGGCAGGTGCAAGGATTTTTGTCTACACAGGTGAAAGTGATGTAGCGTGAGTTGGAGGCACCTGGGCAAGGCAGAATATTGTGCATCCCTCCGCAGCCTGTGAATGTAAGAGAATGATGACGCATGATTTTCTCATGGGTTAGAGTTTAGAAACATAAAATAATGACTTCACACCAGAATGACATATTACTACTGCAGTGACTAATACATCATACTGTTATTATATATAAAAAAAAAAAAAAAAAAAACACTGTACACAGACCAATATCATCACTATAAAAGGGACAAAAAAACAAAGCAATTTTGCAACTTTTGGTGTACAGTGCACTTTTCGGTACAAATGACACACTATCTATATTCTGTCCAAACAATTAAAGTGATACCCAAATTTGTATAGGTTTTGTAATATTTTAAAGAGGCACTGTCATTGTTAAAAGCGTTTTATATATTGCAGGACTCATTATAATATTACATTTCACAATATACACCTGTTAAAAAATTTTTTTTATTTTCACCTGAAATTCAAGTTCAAAATAGCCACCACTAGTCTAGATTTTACAGCATACTGGATACCGGCCATTAAGCATACCGGTATCCAGTATAGGAGATTTCTATTGTGTATGCAAAACTACAGATAAAGGATGTGTGGACATGCTGGGAGCTGTAGTGTTAAAACAGCTGGAGGCAACACTGCTCTAACACAGTTATTTACAAACATTGCAGCTTCAGTTGTTACTAAACTACAACTCCCAGCATGCTGAAATAGTCAAAGCTTTCTCGGACTCCTGAATGACAAAGAAGTTGATCAGACATTCAGGAGTCTGTGAAAGATGAATGACACACATAGTGACAGCTATTCTGATTAGCATCCAGCTTTATTAGGAGAAGATAAAACTGAAAGAACATGTATTCATATAAATGTACTTTTATCTAAAAAATCCTTGCACTAATTTTATAAAGATCTATTCTTATATTTATACATTGTATCCTGTTATGAATTCACCATAATGTCTTCTGATTACTGCAGGCAAGCTCCAAGTATCTTCCTCTGTGTAACATGACACAGCATAAAACCAGAGAGGAAAGGGTTACAGAGCACTGATTGGCTGACTGCCCAGGCTTGCTCCTGTGAGGGAGACAGACTGACACGCCCCCTCCAGCCTGCACAATGAAAAAGTAACTCACCAGCAGATAAATGCTTATATCTCTGGATATATAGGTCCGAGACACATAACAATTATATGCACATGATCAAGATTGGGTCCTGAGTAACTTATCACTTTTTCTTTTTTTTTGCACTACGACAGGTACGCTTTAACTACGTTCAAATTTTTTTACATTTTTTGGTAATTTTTTAGTAACATTTCTGACCCCGATAACACTTTTATTTTTCTGTATGCATGGATATATGAGGGCAAATTTTTTTGTGCCGTGAGCTTTAGTTTTTGATAGCTTTTTATCATTTTTTTTCTCATAGTTTTTATTTTTTACATTTATGCCATTCACTGTGTGATTTTATAAACATTTTATTTTAATAGTTTGGATACTTACTCACACAGCAACACCAAATATGTTTATGTTTATTTATTAATACAAAGGTTAATTCAAACTTTCATTAGAGGAGGGGCTTTTTCACATTTATTTACAATTTTTTAGACATTTTATTTACTCCTTTTTTTGCTATAAAGTTATGCTATAGAACAGTGATCTGAAACCTAAGGCTGTCTACCTGTTGCAAAACTGCAACTCCCAGTGTGTTGCACTATATAGTGGTATAATATAGGTCATGGTGCAACATGCTGGGAGTTGTAGTTTTTGGTCAGCTGCAAAGCCAAAGGCTGTGTCAAGAAATTCTGGGAGATTAAATTATTAACTACAACACCCAGCATGCCCTGAAACAGCCTATGTCTCTGCAGCTGACCCAAACCAAAACTACAACTCCCAGAATGTTGCACCATATACTAGTATAGTAAAGGTTAATGGTTCAACATGCTGGGAGTTATACTTTCGGGTCAGCTGCAGAGGTATATGCTATATCAGGGCATGCTGGATGTTGTAGTTAGTAACTGTAACCCCCAGCATTTTTTGACACAGCTTGTGTCTTTGCAACTGACCCAAAACTAAAACTCCAAGAATGTTGAACCATAACCTATACTACACCATTATATAGTGCAATATGCTGGGAGTTGTAGTTTTGGGTCAGTTGCAGAGCCATAGGCTGTCAGGGCATGCTGTGAGTAGCAGTTACTAACTGTAACTCCCAGCATACCCTGATACTTCCTAAAGCTCTGCAGCTGAGCCAAAACCTACAACTTCCAGCGTCATTTACTTTATCTTTTATTATTGCACTTACCCCCACCATGTCTGCCAAGAACCGTGTAGAGAGGCGAGAGAGGAGTGAACTCCGCCACGCCTCTCTCCAGCGATACCTTCGGATCATTGGCATTGTAGGCCAGCGGCGGTAAGGGGAGGGGTTGGGGGGGAAGTCCTCTGCGGCATCCTTAAAAAATTTAAAGTGGCAGCGCGCCTGACACACTGCAGAAGACTGGAACATCTTTGCATCCTGCTGCTTTAGCTGCCTTAGGTTAGCACCGGCCCTGTTTAAAGGGGTATTCTGGGCAAAAGCATCTTATCCCCCATCCAAAGGACAGCGGATTAGATGTCTGATTGTGGGGGGTGGGGGATGGGCGCTGCTAGGACCCCCGCGATCTCCCTGCAGCACGCGCATTCTATGCAGGGCTATGTCTCCAGTTTCGGAAACCTCCAGGTTTCCGGGACTAGGGACGTGACGTCACGCCACGCCCCCTCCATTCATGTCTATGGGAGCAGATTTTTTGAACCGTGGGCCGTAAAAATGAAAAATTTGATTTTTAACACTAAAATACTGGTGTTACCCCAAATTTTTCATTTTCACAAGAGGTTAAAGGAAAAAAAAAAGTCCCCCAAATTTGGAGGTTTATTTCTCCCGAGTAAGGAAATTATCCCATATATGGACATAAAATGCTCTGCGGGAGCACAACAGGGCTTAGGAGTAAAACAGCACTGAGCACATTTGAGTACTAAAGTGGGGATTTGCACTGCAATGGCAGGGGTTCTGATATAAAATCTAAAACAAAGAGAACCCAATTGACCTACCTTTTTAACCTATGCCCCTCAAGGAACATAACAAATGTTGCAGTGAGCATTTAGACCCCACATTTGTTAGGAATAATGAGCTGTGAAAATGAAAAATTTGACTTTTTACACTAAAATGCTGGTGTAACCCCAATTTTATAATTTTCACAAGGGGTAATGGGAGATTTAGGAGGGCTTTAAATTTAAGAGGGCTTTTTCTTTCCAGTATGGAAATACATCCACCTACGGGATAATGTGCTGGGCGAGGGCACAAGAAGGATCAGGAGTCATAGAGGTCTGTTTGCATTTGAGGCCTATGACATATCGGTAGCTGACAGTTACATACTGTACATTCAGAGAAAAAAATATATAAAAACACCCACATGTGACCCCATTACAGAAAGTACTCCCCCACCTCTGAAAAATGGGTATAGGGGTAAAGTGGAAATTTTTAGCGTACAGGTGTTTTGTGATAGCCTGGGGGAGTAGGGTATATGGGAGTGTAGCTGTGCGATTACTAAGGGTGTTTGCTTAACCCTTTCTATTCGTGACACCAGAGTGAGGGCTATTCTCTGTATGCTTGTACTACTGCCACCCTTCCCAAAAGCGATAGGGAGATAGGAAATAATTGATTGTCCACAACCGGAGATTTGCAGAAACTTGTCAGAACTTTTACAGAATAGTTTAGGCAATAATGAACAGGAACAGTCCATACAAAGGGTCTATTAGAGCTTGACAAGTGGTTGGGACCTCGTGAATCTATTGAGCTTAGGAAGAGAATTGTTGCGGTGATCCACTGGATTTAGGGGATTAGATTCGGTCCAGTAAGGCTGAGGCTAGCAGGTTTTAGGCCTAGCTTGTCTTTGAAAGTTGCACAGATCCGTCCTGCTAGTCCGGCATCCACGAGAGCAGCAACCCAAGAGAGCGATAATTGGCTACAGCTCCCTCATATGGGCAGGGGCTGGACTAAAGCTCACTGGTCCATACAACTGTCAATCTCCTGTACATAGAGTTGTGGGTAACCATGTGACCCAAGGACCTTCAAAGGTCCTCCAACATACCATAGAGGAATTAACATAGTCACATGACCGAAGGCCCTGCAACGCTAACAAGGTAAGTACTAATATACACTGTATTAAACATATACATAATAGCATTACAAAATTAGAGTAGAAGGAGGCGACTAGGGGCTGCCCCACCTGGAGAACCCTACCTGAATGTAGTAACTGACTTTGGGGACCACCATACAAGGTACGGTATGCAATACGGTACTGGGACACCACAGCTTTGCATGAATTTAGTAACAGGATGATATTATTATACATGCGATACATCCTACTTAACATTTTTAAATCTCACTAGACATTTTTGCCATATTAGTTACCTGTTTAGTACACTGAGAGCTTTACTGGCTTGCCTAAGGCTTTCTACCAATAAACTGGCTACTAGGGTCCATTGGCTACATGCTCTTATCCCTAGAACACAACAGATAAACCTTACCTGGGTTACCTTTTGATTATGTGTATTATTTTTCGCTCGCAAGAGCACCTACTGGCTGGGCAGGGCATCTCGCACACATAAGAGAAAGAAGAGTTAGTGTACATAACAGTGGCAGGAATTGGAAAATGACAATTCCTAAAGCGTTTACTTGAGTGTGAGATATTTTTGTTGTGTGGTGTACCAAGTTTAAGTGAGGTAAGTACACTTAAGTGATTAGTTTGAGGTACTATGTGTGTAGTAATATGTGAAAGGTAAGTCTTGATACCTTAAGGGTAGTCTCCCTGTGTAGACCTTTGAAACAGTCTTAGTGATGGGTAACGATAATGAGGGACATTTATCAATGTTTGCTTATGTATTCCTTTTTTTAGTACTTTTTTCTTTACTTTTTTTTTGCTTATATGTGACTTATTTATCAACTGGTTTCAGCCTGTTGATAATTTTCTTTCACGTAAACAATTTTCTCTTTTTTACTTTGGTAGTAGCTTTTTCTGCTCCATGTTTGAGCTGGAGTAAACTTAGTCAATTTTTAACCTTGTTGCGACTTTTTTTTTGCGCAGTTGCGACTGTCGCAGTTAATAAATACCTGACTACCCGTAGTCCATTTTAAAATTATTACTACGTAGTTAAGTTTTGGAAAACTTGCTTTTCTCGCTTTCCAGTCAAAATGTTGCACGAAAAATCGCGTAGTCACAGGTGCAACATTTGTGCGACATTTTTAGTTAAAAAAATGTATCTAAATTGCTTGATAAATGTCTGTCAATGTTGCTCCCAGAGGAGCTGAGAGAGCCACCTATTAGCAACTACTACAACACCTATTATTTAATTTTTTTTTTATGTACACATGCACAAGGCTATTTTTTTGTGTACAATAACCATTTACATTTAGTTACCTTAGCACAAATATTTATTAAACACTCAGGGTTCAGGTGCATTCACCTGATAAGTGCAATTTGAGCAAAGAATGTTACGTTACTATTGAGGCATTTACATGTAAACAGGCACGCAAGGATCATCAGTCCACCTGCGCTAAGAGTCCACAGATCATGGCTAGCGCTGTTTAGCCGGGCACACACTTACGAATCTCCTACTGCTAGAAGTCTCTTCGTCTGAGGACCAGGCACAAAAGCTTGACTGTTACGGTTTCAACTTGAACAGTCTTAGCATAGTCCTGCTAGGCACACTTCTTGAACGTTGCAGAAAAGTCTGTGAAGACAAAACTTTAAGAAAAGATAAGTGTCACAGTTTAGACGAAACTCTTGCGATGATGTCCTGCTCCCCTCCTGGGCTCAAGATCACAAGCAGGCAAAGAATTAATGTGGCTTTCCCACACCACATTAGTGAGGGTAGTGTGTGACACTGTAGGGTTAAAATTTATAGTTTGTGCTGGTTGATTGGGCCCCACATCCTGGTCGGGAGTGGGCCGCAGCACTTTCGTTGGTACCTGGTGGGCAGGCCAAACCTTCGCAACGGGAGTAGGCCTAGGTACAGTGGTTGTGGTCTGCAGTTTAGGCCAAACCTCCTTGGTAGGAGTAGGCCTGGGCACTTTGACGGATGCAGAAGGAAGTGGCTCAGAAGGAAATTCCTCCTCAGGCTGGTAGGTGGAGGCATCAGGAGCAGGCCATTTCGGCCTCAGCTGGAAGGGGTCCGCCTCCCAATCAGTAGATGCAAAATACTTGAAAGGAAGCTGGGTTGGAGCTACTGGTCTGGTGACTGTGGCAGCCCACTCTCCTCGCAGGCCCTGGACGAGGGTGTATTCCACTATCTCACCCACCTCCAGGGAATGGAACTTTTTGTGGATGTATGGCCTCTGAACAGCTCGACGGTTTACGAGGATGGTATAGCCAGTGTGGCAATCAATGAGGGTACCGAAGCCTCTGACCTTGTCGAACTTGGCCACTGTTGCTCTGCGACGTTCCAAGGGCTTCTCCCCTTCTCAAGGATGATCCCACATGCGAATATAGAGTGCCTCCATTTCAATAGTGTTCTTTTGGTAGCGGATCCTCTCCTCATGAGGCAGATGAAAATGCTTGGGGGCATAAAGTTCTCTGTGTCGGGCCTTTAACATCACTTCAGCTAACTCGGCTTCCTGACGGTCCCTTTCTCTCTGTGCCTTAGGGACCGGTGGAAGGGACTTCCCAGGCAGGGGTTTGAGAACATCATGCATTTACTGGATCATTTCAGGTTCATCCCCAAAGGTCCATTTAGGCAATTTTGGCGAGCGCGGTCGTGCACTCGGCAAAACAGACAGGGGTATTTCTGGCTCAGGGCTGGTGGAGGAAGAGAAGGCAGATTATGATGGTGTACTTACAGAAGACTCCTCCGTCCGAATCTCAGCCCACGAACCCCATGTCCGGTGGGGAATGGACAGTCTCACTGGTGAAGGTGCTCCAGGTGTCCCAGCGATTTCCCCTGGATGGGTATCCGGCCAGTCGTCATCATCGTCAGGCAATGGGGGAAGATTACAGGCCCCCCTCTTCATCCAACGATAACTGCTGAAGACGGTCGGCTAGGTCGTGGAACAGTTGGGCTGCGACCGCCGCAATTTTCCTTTGTTCCGGTGCCATCTTGGTGCGCTGCTCTCCACCATGTCTGTACCCTCCGTCTCTTCCTTGTGCAAACTGAAGAGGTCGCTGTGCAGGTCTCCTTTTATAATGGGCTTCTCCAAAATGGCTGTCGGCCGGTAGGACGTCATCGGTGCAGCCCCGACTTCCGGTCCCCCGGAAACAACAACTGTGAATTTAAGTTCCCTTTTGGCTGCAATACATTAACTTGATAGCCACGCCCAGGGGTGGGTCGTGGCGCAGCGTAGGCTTTCTTTGCGTGCTTTTCCGGCAGCAGGTTAACTCTTGCATCGCTGACCAGACCAGAGGATCGTAGCATACATTCACTTCTCACTTTACACATTTTTGCAGCAAAAACATTTTTGCCTCCCCCTTACCTTTCGCGTGTACTCTCTGCACGCAACACCATACACAAAATTTCTTACACTTAGATGGTGCTTCGTAACGCATTGGTACAGTCTTTTATATAGGCTGAAGGCCCTGCGGCACTAACAAGTTAAGTACTAATATACACTATATTAAGTATACACACTATTAAATATATACATAATAACATTACAAAATTAGAGTAGAAGGAGGCGACTAGGGGCTGTCCCACCTGGAGAACACTACCTGAACGTAGTAACACTGACTTTGGGGACCACCATACAAGGTACGGTATGCAATACGGTACTGGGACACCGCAGTTTCATAAATGTATTTTCCAGGAGTGGATGAAGTGAAGTGTGTGAAAAAATAAAAACTGCAACTGTCCTACTGATATGCCAACTATGTACCCAGAATGATGACCCAGAGCATTTCCAAAAGAAAAACTTATACCTGCCCACAACCCTATGCTCTGTTTCATCATTCTGGGAACCTCCAACATGTAACCCAAAATTGTTGTCTGGAAATATGAGGGAGTTCATGAGAGAGAACTCCATTCACATTTGAGGCCTATGTTTCTTACTGACATATCATTATCTGAGGGTTACATACATTCAGAGGAAAATAAAAGAAAGGAACACCCACATGTGACCCCATTAAAAAAGGTACACCCCTAAGCAAGGTGTATACTGGGGAAGTGGACATTTGGAATGTACGGGTGTTCCCTAAATGTATTTTTGTGCGGGTGTTCCCTAAAGTGTAGTTTGTGAAAAATGAAAATAGCATTTTTCATACTGATATGCCAATTATGTACCCAGAATGATGACCCAGAGTATAGCCAAAAGTAAAAATTGTGCCCATCCCAAACCCTAAGCTCTGCTTTATCATTCTGGGAATGTTTTGTGTGTGGTCATCCCTAAACTGTTGCCTGCAAATGCGCACACTGCTCAGGTGGGGAGAGAGCACTGCACATTTGAGGCAACTTGCAAATCCCCACTGCTAGTGACTTGGTGACCCATGACCCATTTTTGAAAAAATAACTCAAAAAGGGGTATATTTGTGAAGGTTTATTTAGTTTTTTGGGGGGTTTGGGTTTAAAATTTGGAAGACAATGTATTGTGGACAGGTATGTTGGGGGTATGTCAGATTATGGGAAATTAAAATGGGATAAGAGGATTATAAATTTAGTACATGGAAGTGTGGTACTCCCTGAAGCAATTGTTAATGCAGAGGCCCGAATGATCAGAGTAAGTGTTTCACTGAGTGGTGATGTACTTACTTATCTCCCTCCTGCGACACACTCTGCACTTTTTCTTGGACCGTCCCTTCTTTGCAGTGTGGGGGACCTCAACTGGAAAGTGTTGGCCTGGGACGATCCAGGAGTTTACAGCTCAAGAGGTACTCCGGCCCGCTCTTTTCCGGCCGCCAAAGATCAAGCCTTGAGGACTTCCTCCTGGAACTGGAGGAATGTCCCTGTGTGGCCAGCGTACTGGGACAGTACAAAAGAGTCGTACATGACAACCTGGACTATGTAGACCGCAACTTTTTTGTACCATGCCTTGGTTTTCTGCATGGCATTATATGGCTTGAGGACTTGATCAGAGAGATCAACTCCCCCCATATACTGATTGTAGTCAACGATACAATCAGGCTTGTGGACTGGTGTTGCGGTACCTCAGGCAGGCACAAAAGTGCTGCCGTTACCATGAATTGTGGTCAGCATAAGGACATCTCTTTTGTCCTTATACCTGACTAGCAACAAGTTTTCACTGGTAAGGGCCCTGCTCTCACCCCTGGCGATAGGCGTCTGGAAGGGATAGGTCGGATGGCCTCTTTTATTTTTCCACACTGTCCCACAAGTGGACGTGGATGTGGCAGCAAGGGATTTGAATTCATGGTTTGCCAACAAATGCAGGATTAACGGGCTCTTAGGCCACAAGGACAGTCTGACTAGTACGGGCTCCAGGGTCGCCGTACTTGTATGGGGCACTGGGTCACTAGCATTGGGGGTTTGTGGCCTCATACAGCAATGTCTCCACCTCCTTCTAGGGGGCTCATCATCACTACTTTATAAAAAGGAGGATGAGGAAGACAACAGGAAAGTGGGGTCTTCCTCACCTTCACTGCCGCTTTCAGGGGTTGGAAAACATGATGGCAAATGCCTCCTCAGAGGAAAATACCCTGTGGGACATTTCTCTACTTTTATGTATGTGTAGAAAACCTTTTATTGAAGTGTGGATGTATGTGTGGTGTGCAGCTTTTCCTAACCCATCCTAACATAACTTAACCCACCCCCTAACTGAAAGGAAAATTATATATATATATATATATATATATATATATATATATATATATATAGATATACACACACATACACACACGTATACACAGTGTATATATATATATATATATATATATATATATATATATATTTTTTTTTTAACTAAATAAAAACGTAAAATAAAGTAAAAAAAAATTTTTTGTACTAATCACTAGGCAGGGGGTTCATAAGTCAATGGGGAGTTCAGCCACTCAGCCCACAATTGTTTTTTATTTTCTTTTGGTACCATTGTTGTTTTGATGGGAATTTTTGATTGCTTTTTATTTTATTTTTTATTTGTTTACGCACTTGGCTATACTACATATCCTATGGGGACTAAAAAATTGTAAAAAAAAAAGAAAGGTAATAAAAAAAAATTCTTAAACGTGAATTATCCCCTTATAAAGGTTTGAATCACCCCCTTTTCCTTTTTTTTAACCACTTAAGGACGAAGGGTGTACAGGTATGCCCTCGCATCCTAGTAGTTAACGAGCAAGAGTGTAGGGGGGGGGTGTCCCATGATTCATCGGTCAGAATTGATCACGGCTATTCTGGGCCAACGGGGTCTCCGGTGATCGCTCACCGTGATTGGTCAGTCTGGACGACCAACCAATCACGACTCCTGCTGGGTGGTGATCGGCGGTATAGAGGCAGCGGGGGGGGGGGGCAGCAGTGGCAGTGGAGCAATACAGCAGGAGGTGAGGCCTGTGTGCCTCCTGCTGTTGTATTGGTAAACTCTAGCATGCACAGCCAAAAGGCATGCTGGGAGTTGTAGTTATGCAACAGTTGTAGGTTGATGGAACGCCTGCACCACCAACCACTTGGACAGGCAAGCACAAATTAAGGTGCACTACAACAGGGTGACTGCATGAATATAGGAGGAGGACACAACACTGATGAGGACAAGACAGAGAATGCGCTGCCTGTGGAGACCAGGCCCGACTGTTAGACGGCTGGGAGGAATCTGCAGGAACGGTAGCAGCAGAGCTGAGACTAGGTTTTCCTCAAATTGTGGGGCATCTCGACTGCACCACAGAATTTCCACATGACAGAATACCAGGCAGGTACAACACCACCTGACTGTGCCCCTCCTGTGGCAGGTGTTTTTTGAAGCCTACAGATGCATCAGCGTTGCCGTTACCTGAGCTGATGAGACCCACAGGCCTATGTTTGCCATGATTGACAAGTGTTCTGGCCCTACCTCTGCTATGCTCTTCTTTGCAGACACTACCATTACCTTCTCACATCATTCCCACATCCTGGTCAACACTACATCATCATCATTAAACTCCTTTTCATCGTCCCCACCATTCCTCTCTGCATAAACTTCTGATGTCTGATCATGGGCTCCTTGCTTCCCTTCAGACTATCTATACTCTCAACACTTTTAACTGTGTAGTTATGTTAAATCCAGATAGTAATGCTGTTTGAGTAAACCCAGAAAATACATGTAACTGAGCCTTAGATGGCACAATGCCTTTAATACGTATTCATGATAAAATACAGATCACCCCAGTGCTTTGCTCAGTTTTCTAAGTATTTGTAATGTGATAGCTTTTAAGAGCTCATTCACTGCTGATTGGGATTTGTAGTGCACCGACTAGACACATCAGTTCAAGTGAGAAGAGTTCATTGTCTGAGATCATCACATTGAACAATTCTTTGCTCTGCTTGTAATTTAATAGCTTTTATTGGCTCGTTCACTGCTGGCTGGGATTTGTGGTGAACCAACTGTACACTATAGTTCAGTTGACAGGAGGCCACGGTCTGAGGTCAGCACAGTGATCAATGCTTTGCTCTGCTTGTAATTTGATAGCTTTTATGGGCTCATTCACTGCTGGTTGGGATCAGTAGTGCACCATACATACTAAATACTGCAGATAACAGGAGGTTCTGTCTAAGGTCAGCCCACTGATTAATGCTTTGCTCAGCTTGCTTTTGAATTTTATAGGATCTTTGAAGGCTTTCTGGGATTAGTAGTCCTTGCTCTCTATCTCAGCTTTCTCTCTCCAAAGTGGCAGCCACAATGCAATGCATGGTGCTTCAGTAGACTTTTAAAACCACCCCTATACCATGTACCATTGGCCTGGGATCTGTATGGCATATAATGCAAATAAATAGTTGGATAATCTGGGGTCATAAGATCTTGCTAATAGCTGCAAGGTATGCTGGACTACCCTTATGTCATGTCAGTGTTCCCAGTACTTTTTCATTTAGGTGCCAAAACGCCATGTGTTCCTTATCCCTTTTTTTATTATTACCGCCATTACCAGATTTGCACGAGTCGAGCCTACGAATGTTCAAAAGTACGGCAAGCTGCTGTCACCTCAAAGTTCTGGGTTCTTCAGGCTTGGCTCACACATTTCTAATTGCTACTGTAAGTGTGTTTTTTTTCCAAAATGAAGATTTGTTGCAAGTAGTAACTGAATATTTTAGTGGCCTTATACTGTATCATCAGATCAACAGATGCCACCACTTCCAATAAATGACAATTTCCTAGTTATTCCTTGATGGTGTCATATTGGTAGGGCAAGAAACAACCTAGTTGTTAGATTCATGTGGAAAGTTCTGTGGTCTATAATCAATGAGATAAGAAGTAGCAATGTATGGCCTCTATATTAGTGTTTGATCTCTTCACAGGGCTGTGGAAAAAAAACAAATAACACTAAAGTCTCACCTAAGAATAAGCATTTCTCTTTGAAACTAGTACCATAAACGTTTTCAAACAGGAGTGCAGTAATCACTAAAATCTGCATTAGCCATCATAATTCACACTGCATGCCATTGATATGTTTTACTCTATATGGATATTACTTTATAGGCCTACAGTCGTATCCTTAGAACCCTGCTGCTCACAGATGAATATTTAAATTCTTAGAGAAATTCAATAAATTCCACTTTCTTGGAAATAGCCATTTTATGGCCCATCATGGCCCAAACCCTACAGTCATTGCTATTCCCCAGAGCCATTGTGATGACTCAGGAGTGATCACCATTTAAGAAAATGGTGTTAGGAGATGAAATTAAGAGGCATCCTGCAGACAGTAAACATGTGGCAGATCCTCCCGGCTCAGAGCTTATACCTTATATGTGAATTTGAGAAACAGTAATTGCATTTTTGGTTCATTCTCAACTAGAACCTAAATCAGGAGCCCTATTTCCACAGACGCTATACAATGAATTAAATGGGAAGGAAAGATCATTAGGAAGCACAGTGGGTAATGCTATGCAAATCCTGATGCCGCACAAGCTGGAGGACCCGTATCTAGAGGTCTCCAAAGTATATCTGTTGTCATTTTACATTAATGATTCTGTAAGGAATATTATGCAGATCATTGTCCAGATTCTAGTAAGTAACATTTAACAGACATACTGTAGATAGAGCACAATAGGGGGGAATATTCAAAGACTTGTGTTATTAGGGATCTTTATTCTGCACCTCAAAGAGTGTTAACTGTGCCTCATTTTCAGAAGTGTGTTTGGTCTTGTGAAAATTTGAGGCAAATAGCACAAATAGCAAATCATTCAATACCAGGTATACTTGGTATTAACTGCAACACTATGTGCACCAGAAAGTGGTGCTAACTCTTTGAAAATAGGGTGTTAATAGCACAATAAACCTAACCATGCCCTAACTAACAGGGTGCTAAATCAGGTGCTAAATATCTGAATACGGTATGTGGCGCTAATAATGTGCGCCACATTTGAAGCAAATGTGGTGCAGCTAAAAGAAAAAAAGTTGCTCTAAATTCTTTGAATATCCCCCCCTCCCCCCATTGTTTTCCCGGTTTGCATTGATGATTCTGAACTGCATATATAAACCAACACTGTTGTCTGTATCAAAGGAAGACATCCATGTATGTGTCTTAATAGAGAAAGCAGCAGATGGATTGTGTTATCCTATAGGTTGTGATGTAACTTGAAGTTTTTTTTTACCATACCACATTGAAGCTCTAGCACAAACGCTTAGATGTCTGCAAAAACAGGCATTTTTAATGGTATCTTGTGTCCACTGTTCTATTGGTAGATAACAGTCCACTCTCTATCCATCTGTTTAGTTACAAGCAGAGCAGCACTTCCTAATAAGGTGTGTGGGTGCTAGTCAGTAGTGTTGCTCGCGAATATTCGCAATTCGAATATTATTTGCGAATATCGCATATTTGCGAATTCGCGAATTTCGCGAATATAGCGCTATATATTCGTAATTACGAATATTCGTTTTTTTTTTTTTTTCTTCACAGTACACATCACAGTGATCACCCCTCTCTGCTTCCAGCTTGTGTGGTGTAAAGAAGGCTGTAATACTACTGTGTGAGACTGGCGAGCGATAATTTTCGCATATGCGAATTTTTGTGTGTGCTAATTTTGTATATGCCAATATTCACATATGTTAATGTTCGCATACGCGAATATACGCGTATGTGAAAATAAAACGAGAATATAACGAACATGCGAATATTCGCGAATATATATTCGCGAATATATATTCGCGAATATTCGCGAATTCGAATATGGCCTATGCCGCTCAACACTACTAGTCAGCAGGCTAGCCCAAGTCTGAAACCAAAAATGTCCAGCTTGAAAAAGACTGCATGGCAGCTAAAACGTTGCATCCCTATAGACAAGCTTGAAAATGGCTCAATAGAGAGCAGAAACGTTGCTTGCTGACTTGATATGATGGAATAAATACACGTTTGCTGATTTTGGAGTGCTGCTTCTCTTGTTGGATCTATCTATCTACAGTATTTGTCTGTGTATGAAGTGTAACTTAAAGCTTATGGGTCCTTAATGTAAAATGTTGTAACAAGTCCCTCAGCATTTTCCATGTGTAATTTATAAAACTGGAGTCTTCTGCAGTGCAACACTTCGTGTGTCTAGGGGGGTGGACGGGTAGACGGGATGTGGAGGCCATTTACTGAGCTGGGATTGGTTTATTTTACCCTTCCTTGCCAATTGTTAATGTACTGGTCACTTATGTACAGTAGAGGGCTGCACAGTTCATTAAATTGTCCCTTTCTCTTGTTGTTGGTTGGGTGGTACATGTACCCAAAATTCATGGCACTCAACACTCATGGAAAAGTTGCCCACACTGCCCTTCTATAAGATATTATCTGTGATGTTATGTGCCTTGCATTGTTAGTGATTGTTTTTGTTACAGTGCTCGATTGTATTTCAGAAACTGGATCTTAAGTCACAATTTGGAAGCAAATGATTAGATGAGTGAGCTGATGGTGGTCTGAAGACGGACTTGCCTACTGGGGGCATACCACTTTTAGCCCAAAGAGGTTTACAGAGACAAGAGTTTACCATATAGTTTTTATAATAAAAAAAAGTTATTTGTCGTGGTTTAGGTCACGCTACATTTGCAATACATTGACTGCCCTTTGTTGAGCTGTACTTCAGCATACTGTCAAAAAGAGATACCAACATGCAACTCGACATGTTGCTAAAGGGCCTTTAGATTTCAAGGGGCTAGATATAGTCTATTTATGACACATTCCTTCTGTTTCTTAAATATATACACTGTGGGGGAGATTTATCAAAACCTGTGCAGAGGAAGAGTGGTGCAGTTGCCCATAGCAACCAATCAGATTGCTTCTTTCATTTTTAGAGAGGCCTGGGAAAAATGAAAGACCCAATCTGATTGGTTGCTAGGGGCAATTGCACCACTCTTCCTCTAGAAATGTTTTGATAAATCTCCCCCAGTATGTATAGAACTCAATAACATGGTCATCCATTTTGATGGAATGCAGACATAAAGCCTCATGGAGCTCTGAAGAGTTAATGTGAATGGGTTTGTAATTTACAAATCTGTAGTTGTACCATCCATGATTTCTATGGTGTATGTTAACCTGTTAAGGACCAAGGGTGTACTTGTACGTCCTGGGTCCTTTCCCTTTTTATAATGCGGGGCCCGGCCTCTAACAATGGCCAGGACCCGTGACTAATAGCGCGCGGCACTGATCGCGGTGCTGCGCGCTATTAACCCTTTAGATGCGGTGTTCAAAGTTGATCGCCGTTTCTAAAGTGAAACTAAACTTCCCCTGGCTAGCTCAGAGGGCTGTTCGGGACTACCATGGTGAAATTGCGGCATCCCGAACAGCTGTAGGACACGAGGAGGGTCCCCTTACCCTGAGATCCAGGCATGAGCAGTCAAGCGGCGAATCATTGATCAATGGTTTCCTATGAGAAACCATTGATCAATGTAAAAGATCAGTGTGTGCAGTGTTATAGCCCCTATGGGAGCTATAAAAGTGAATAAAAAAAAGTGAAGATCATTTAACCCCTTCCCTAATACAAGTTTGAATCACCCCCATTTTCCCATAAAAAAAAAACGTGTAAATAAAAATAAACATATGTGGTATTGCTGCATGCGGAAATGTCTCAAATTATAAAATATATAATTAATTAAAACACATGATCAATGGTGTAAGTCCGAAATAGCGTATTTTTGGTCACTTTTTACATTATGAAAAAATGAATAAAAAGCGATAAAAAAGTCAGATCAATACAAAAATGGTACCGTTAAAAACTTCAGATCACAGTGCAAAAAATGAGCCCTCATACCGCTCCGTATGTGATAAAAAATAAGTTATAGGGGTCAGAAGATGACAATTATTATGTATAAATTTTCCTGCATGTAGTTATGATTTTTTCCAGAAGTACAACAAAATCAAACCTATATAAGTAGGATATCAGTTTAATTGTATGGACCTACAAAATAAAGATAAGGTGTCATTTTTTCTGTTTCGTCGTAGATTTTTTTGTAAAAGGACTGATTTCATTAGAGAGTAGAATTGGTGGCGCAAAAAATAAGCCATCATATGCTGTAATATAATGAATATTACATACTCTATTAAACAGTACACTAATTGTAATACCCCATATGTAATTTATCTAATGTCCTGTGAGTCCTGTCAAGTCCAGTACATTGGATGTAGATCTAACCCTCTAAAAGTAAGAATCCGAAAACATCTGCCGGATATTAACCATTTTCATTCAAAAAATGTTTCAATGATTACATGCCACTGCGCAGAGCAACACTCTTGCAGTACAACAACGGTTAAATTCCAGGTGATTGAAAGGGTTAATATCCCTACTCAAGGAGGAGACCACAAACAAAAATTGTTGGATAGAGAAGTCTTTTGGATCCTGCAACTAGAAGCTAGGTTCCCGAAAGGCTTAAATAAAAGACAATATGTCATCTTACATTATTAAAAATACACTAATTATTATTATATGTATTTTATTTATTCTCTAAAATAAAATACAACAAATATATATTATAGAATAAATCTCTTTTTTCCTTGTCTGTCCTTTCTGTATTCAGTGGCATCTCCAGCATTCATATTTAGGGGGGGGCACATGGGGGGCCAGTGACAAAAGTGGGGGGGCAATTTTAAAACGTGTGTGTGTGTGTGTATATATATATATATTTTTTTTTAAATTAAATATATATATATATATATATATATATATATATATATCATAAATAAATACACACACACTGTGCAGAACATGTTTAATAAAAAAATGTAAAAAATATTAATTTAAAATCTTCATACATTCTTGTTGCAGAATGATTTTTTTTTTCCGTTTTTTTCCGTAGATTTTTTGGTAAATGACTGATGTCACTACAAAGTAGAATTGGTGGCGCAAAAAATAAGCCATCATATGGATTTTTAGGTGCAAAATTGAAAGGGTTAGGATTTTTAAAAGGTGAGGAAAAAACAAAAGTGCAAAAACAGAAAAACGGTATGTCCTTAAGGCGTTAAAACCTTGGGACACTACCATCAACTTTGATAGTGGCATCTAAAGTGTTAATGTCAGACATCAGACTGATTGGTTATGTCTGGCACTAGCTGAGGGTTCTAGCTAATGATTTATACAACACAGTGGAAGCAGGCACTGTGCGTACACATACGCCTTGTGTCCTTAGGGCTCATTTACACGGATGGATCCCCAGCAAATTTTACACTGCGAATCCCCCAACAATGGATCCTACAGTGCTGCCTCCATCTGTGCCTGCTCATACCGGCAATCCTCCGCTACAAGCAGACACGCTTTGATGTATACTCGCACACATCGCGGCTGCTCTCGGCCTAGCTCAGAGAGCAGGAGGAGCGGCCATGATGTGCGCGAGTATACACATCAAAGCGTGTCTGCTCGTAGTGTCGGAGCAGGCACATATGGAGGCAGCACTGTCGGGTCCATTGTCGGTGAATCTGCAGCATAAAATACATTGTGGATCCACCCCTGAATGAGCCCTTAGGTGTTCACATGTTGTCCTTCCAGAGGGGTCACTTTCCCTCCTTCAGTGTCCACAGGTCACATTATCAGAACAATTTATGGAAAAATCGCAGCAGAAATTGTGCGGTTTTACCGCGATTTACGAAAAATTTTGCTGGACTGCTACTATATACATGACCCAGCCCCAGGATATACTGCTGATCAGGGGGGGAGAGACATCACTCACCTCACATGAAGCTGCTCTGTGTTCCGGAGGCCTGTCAGCTCTCGGCCCCGTCCTCTCCTGTGCTGGGGGCGGAGCCATCATCAGGTACCTTCATCCCTGCTCTGCTAATGATACGCAGACCAGGAGCAGCCAGGGATATCCTCAGCAGCACCCAGCCGGTCAGTCCACCCCTGGCCCCCGATACTAGTATCGGGACATCCCTATTTATTTTAAATTATAGGGAGGCACGGCCTGATCTAGGGGGGCCATGGCCCCCTCTGCCCCCCCCTAGCGACGCCACTGTCTGTATTCCCTAGTTTCCTCCTACATACCATGTTGTTGTTTTAATCCATACATGAGTCTATTCATTCATGTTTGCTACATATTATATATGGATTAATATGCATTAAAACAAATTTTTCGTTACAATGGTAATATTTTAGTCTTTATTCTACTACTACAAACATTATCCATTGGTTTATAATATTAAATCTTAAATCTTAAAGAATTTGGATATTTTATCCTATGTACACAATTTGCACTACTATTGTAAACTTCTCTTGGTGGGAGGGAGGATAGCTTTGCAATTTTATCATCAGGTGTGAGCACACAGGTGCGTCCCCTTCCGCCGGGCTCTCCTCCCCCCTCCCTATAAAAGGGAAAACATGGTATTCTTACCTTTGTATGACTAAGGCCTGGTGCCACCGGCTGAAACACGTCACCTTCCTGTATGTCCTGTGTGATATGTGTATGACACAATAAAGCCGCATACCTGTGAAAAGCTGCGCTGGACCTCCTGTCTGTTCTTGATTTGAATTTTTAGGTGCAAAATTGAAAGAGTTATGATTTTTTTTAAAGGTAAGGTGGAAAAAATTAAAGTGCAAAAACGGAAAACCCCCTGGTTCTTAAGGGGTTAAAGTCATCAATATTTAGTTGCACTTTGTTAAAATAGCAAATGAAGAAAGAGTCCATTTTTTCTTTTGCTCTATTATCAACGGACTGGGGTCCGGGCCTGTCCGTGTCGTGGCGAGGGCACAAGGGTGAGTTGTGTCAACTCCACTTTCCGCACTTTGTTAAAATGTTATATAGAGAACTTTCCCTACTTTTTTCACTCTGATTACCTTATGTACAAGTGATTGTACTAATAGGGACAGGACCCCTTCTCTTTATCTCTCCCTGAAAATTGCCTGTAACCCCTCATTGCTCTATGTCTCAAAGAGTTTCCCCTTAGAAGATAAAGAACGGGTTTAACAGGGGTCTGTTGTGCCATATTTAAATTTGCTTTCTATGTACTTCAACCAAATAATGGTTGGATGGATAAACTCAGGCACCCCCTCTCCTATGACATGTGCTTTAAAGTTTCCTTTCGACCATATAAGATGGGTGGGATCGGGGGATGTGTGTCACCAGAATAGAGGCGGCTGTGTAGATGAGAAGCACCAAGCTCTAGATGGAGGCAACTGGGCTTCACTAGCAGATACCAGTCTGGTCCTGTCATACCTTGCCAATATATAACTGTCAAAAAGTTATATAAGTTATATAGAAATGAAAGTAATGCTTTGACATAGAAGTCTTTGCAAAGAAATGGACATATCTATCTGCTGGGCTGGGAGTGGAGTGCAATGCCGCCTGCTTCCCCGGCTAATTATTCTCGTTCTCAGCAGATCTCAGGAGATCAACATGAAAGGGCAGGCTACATAGAGTCACATCAGAAAGAAGGGGTCTGGGTGATAGAAGGGAGGGCAGGAGGTGAAGGGGGCATGTTGTGAGGTAGATCCACAAGGTGAGTGAGGTTGGTAACACAGTTACACATTGGGTCCTACTGTGATTAATTTCCACCACTGTGAACATCAATAGTGGTCCACACATAAAAAGTATGTGTTTAACCTTTTTTACATATGGCTCCATTAGAAATGTACCATACAGATGTGAGAATTAAACTGTGAGTTACTTAAGATTGTTCATCTTAAAGGGTTTCTTCTGAGTTAGGAATGCATAGCTACTTTATTTCAGAAACAGTGGTACCTGCCCATGTATAGTGTCTGGTATAGAATTTCAACTCTTTTGTAGTGAATGGGACTAAGCGGCAATACCAAACCAAACCTGTGAATAGATGTGGAACTGTTTTTAGAAGAAATCAGTCATGGTCTTCTAATCCTGACCAACCCCAATAAGGACATTTTCATTAAATGATTTGTCTTCTGTAATGCTCTATTGTTTCTCTAGCTATTTCTTTTCTACCTGCCTTGGTCAGCTCTCTCCATTTGCATTCACACTTGCAGCAGCTACTTGTATATTTATCCCATTATACCTTGTGCTCGGATTTTCCCTGAGCTGTAATTTACTGTCAGAACTAGATCTGCATTTAATCTCATTTATTCCTTGCTCTCTTAATGCTCTATTTAATTTTCTCTCTACCAACAGTACATCTAATCTGCTTCATGTACTGTAACTGGAGATGCTATCTCCCACTTCACCCGCTCTCACCGTTCAATACTGAATTCCCACCTGTTGAAATTATTTCTAGAAGTAGCTGCAAAATGGAATGAAAGGTGGGACCTGGAGAATACGGCATTGGGATAGTGGAGGAGGGGGTGGGGTGATGGGATTAGAGATGCCAACACCATTAAATCTTTTCTAGGGATAAAGGTGATAAATAAATGTAAGTCTATGAAGCATGATATTACGTCAGAATACTTATTATTTCTAATGTTAAGAAAGTAATTTGTCCTAAAATTCAGTATTAGAAAAAGTATTAATACTAAAAGTATGCAGAATACTTAAAGAAACACTTCTGGCAAGACGTATACATTATATGGTGACTAGTCCAACTAGGCCAATGGGGTGGGGACTCCTCCATAAATGATGATGCACTCTATATAATAATTGCAATGAAATTACTGTTCATCCATGAGTAGAAGTAGAATAGAAGGTCTGAGCAGATATATGAAGACCCCTTGTTGAGGTTGTCTGGTCCTTAAATGGTAAAGCTGTCAATACACAAATTGAAGCAAGAAATGAACAGTGGATCTATAGTTCAGTCTATGGATCACTGATCAAAGCCCCAGAGGAACAGAATGACATGTCAGTCAGGTCCTTCAGAGTTATTTATATGTATGATAAAGTCTTCCTTGGAGTAACAGGAGGCATATAGAAGATGTCAGGCAGGTAGAGAGGAAAGAAGCATGGCATTCAACTGGCTATAGATACAATGATTATTTGATGTATACAAGGAAGCTATTGTGAAGGCTTTAACCACTTAGGGACCAAGGGTGTACAGATACGCCCTGATGCCCTGGTACTTAAGGACCAAGGGTGTACCTGTATGCCTGTGGGAATGTCGGTCCCAGTCTGAGACACCCCCCCCCCTATGTTGGCGATCACCGCAGATCACCAGTGAATTCACACCAGCGATCTCTGTTATACGGGTCATGTGTGACCCGATGACCCGGAATTAGAAGTGATCGGTGGTGTACTATAAACGGCCAATCACCTCCTGTAGCTGGGGGGAGGTGGCGATCCCGTCACCTCCACAGGAGTGCTGCTATTGGTTGGCAGAGGAGGGGTAAATGTCCCCTTCTCTCAGCTCTGCTTGCCCACTGAGTTCAGTCAGCGGGCAGAGCTGAGAAAAGTAGCCAGGGACCCCCCTCTTCCAGTGTTCAAAAGCTCAGGGTGAGTTTCCAATACTGGAACAGGTAGGAGTTAAAAAAATAAAGTAAAACATTCCCAGAATGATGATTTAGAGCATAGGGTTTGGGGTGGGCATATTTTTTAGTTTGGGCTATGCTCTGGGTCATCATTCTGGGAACATAACCTATTTTGTCATTTTACAGCCCACTGTACCCCACTTTACTAACTCACTGTACCCCCTTGTAACATTCCTTGAGCTGGGGTCCTGCTGTTCTGGCTCCATAGGTAGCTCTGTATATACTCAAGGCCCCTGACTGTGCTCCTGCTCTTCCAAGACCTGGTGTGCACCTGCAGAGTTGTTTTCATCCAAGTATGTCCTTACTCTAAAGAAATGTACTTACAAATTTACAGTGACATTTGCTCCTATTACCACTATTACCCCAGCATTTTAGTGTACAAAAAATAAAAGTTTTCCTTTTCACATCCTAATTTAATGAACATTTATCAAACACTTGTGCAGTGATAAGGCTCACTGTACCCCTTGTTATGTTCCCTGAGGGGTGTAGTTTCCAAATCAGTATGCCATGTGTTTTTTTTCTATTTTTTATTTAATTTTTTTTGCTGTTCTGGCACCATAGCAGCTCCTAAATGTGACATGCCCCCCAAAAACTAGTTCGGCAAAATTTGCTTTCCAAAAGCGGGTGCACTATGCTCACTATGTGAGCATAGTGCACCCGCAGTGCATTTGACGTCCACACATGGGGTATTTTCATACTGAGGAGAGATGGGGTTACAAATTTTGGGGGGCATTTTCTCCTATTACCCCTAGTAAAAATGTAAAATTTGGGGGAAAAACAGCATTTTATGGAAAAAATTTTTTTTAATTTACACATCCAACTTTAATGAAAAGTCGTCAAACACCTGTGTGGTGTAAAGGCTCACTGTACCCCTTATTATGTTCCTTGAGGGGTGTAGTTTCCAAAATAGAATGCCATGTGTTTTTTTTGCTGTTCTGGCACCATAGGGGCTTCCTAAATGTGACATGCCCCACAAAAACCATTTCAATAAAACTCACTCTCCAATATCCAATTGTTGCTCCTTCCCTTCTGAGCCCTCTAGTGCACCCGCCGAACACTTGACATACACATAGGAGGTATTTCCTTACTCGAGAGAAATTGGGTTGCAATTTTTTTGTTTTGTTTTGTTTTTTTCAATGTAGAGGTTTATTGAATTTTAACAGTATAATTAATGCACAATAAACAACGGTTATTTAACATGTAGGTTCAGGTACATCAAATTTGAGCTACACAAAGAGGTCAATGAGAGGAAAAGCAAGTGTATCCGTATTACATTACTGTTAGATTCAAAATCATGTCTAGTGGATCGAGACCAGGGCACTGGTCCAGGCAAGGCGCATTGGAAAACTGGGCATGTTCGGTGTTCTCAGCAGTAGGAGTTGACATGTCATATAAGGTACAAAATAGCCTGGATGAGGGCATAAACAGAGTAGGTATACCTGAGGTATCGCTAAGTAGCATATAGGTGAACGGATGAGGAGATAACCATATGTGTAGTCTCAGTGAAAGCATAAGAGTGTTGAGTCAGAAATGAGGAGAAATAAAGGGGTAAAGACAGGAGCAAGAATAATGGGGAAGAAGGTAGTGAGAGTGATCACAGGAGCGAAGTCATGAATTTGAAAACTTACCTGACGAGTCGAAACGGACCAGGAACCCCCCGACGCTACCAGGGTCATCATGTCAATTAGTAGGAGAAGGGGGAAGGAAACAGTCAGGTCAGCGATGGGGGTGGGGACAGGTCTACTCACAGCAAATGTGTGTTTGAGGGGAGGGTATCTAAGGAACCGTAGCGTTTAGGCGGCAAGGTCGCAGAGGACATGAAGGCCATCCAAGGCGACCAGATCAATGAGAATTTATGGATCTGCCTTGGGGATTCTGCCATTAATTCCTCCATCCTTTGCAGGCAAGATAATTCTTGGAGCCAGGATGAGATAGTAGGAGCAGTAGGTGATCTCGGTATCACAATCTCGGTATCACTGTCACTGTCCTCGGTATCACTGTCCTGGCAGCCAAGGGCATAAAGTTGATTAGGTGCACAGAGGGTCCAGTTATCCCTGCGGGTAGTATCGAGATCAGTAGAGGTTCAGGCTCGTGCTGGAGAATCACCGAGGTAATGCGGGTTATGAGGGAGAGAATTCTAGACCAGAAGGTCGATAGAGCGGGACATGTCAGCCAGATGTGAAGCATGGTGCCTCTGGTGACAGAACTTCTCCAGTAAAGGTCCGAGGTCCCCGCGTAAATTGCGGCCAGTAAGGCTGGAACCCTATACCACCGCGAGAGGATCTTAAAATTTCCTGGGCTTTGCAAGAGATTGATGTGGAATGACAACGGGTTAGAGCGGTCTTCCAATCTACTTCTGAGATTGGTCGGCCTATCTCTTTCTTCCAGCTCTCCCTAAAGGGTAGGAGTGTGGGGGAGAGGGTGTTCAAAACTAGTGGGTAGAGCACACTGATGGTGTGGTTTGGGGGAGTAGGTAGGGTACATAGCGCCTCAAATTGAGAAAGATGTCGATGTAGGTTGAGGGTGTGTTTGTTCGATGTATAAAAATGATTGAGCTGTGCGTATTGAAAAACATGAATAGGGGATGTGGAGGTATTTCCTAGGATGTCTCCAAGGGGTTTGAGTGACGTATCTGAGAGGAGGGATCGGAATGTGATATTGTCTTTGCTGTGTAATCCTAGGAAAGATGAGCAATGTTGGGCCGGAGGAAAAGCGTGGTGGCTAAAGAGGGGCATGAGTGGACCATCTTGAGAGAAAAAGGCTCGTCTGGAGGTGTACAGAGACTTGGAGAGAAATATGGAAGAAAGGACCGGAGGCCTTTGAAAAAGTGACGAGGGAGGATCACTGGTAGGCAGGAAAAGAGGTAGAGAAGCCTAGGAAGAATGTTAATTTTGTATATGTTAATTTTGCCTAACCAGGAGAAGTCTTTCTTCTCCCATCTTGCAAGATCAGCACGGATCGTCTGAAGGAGGGGAGGGTAGTTAAGTCAGAAGGCATGAGACAAGTTAGAAGGGACTTGTACACCTAGATAAGTTAAGGATGTCGATTGCCATTTGAATGGGTATGAGGATTTAAGGGATTGTACTATGTGAGGAGGGAGTGTTATGTTCAAGGCTTCACATTTTGACATGTTTAACTTATAATTGCTAAGGGAGGAAAAACTTTTGATTGCGGCAAATAGGGAGGGGAGGGAGATGAGCGGGGAGGAGAGGTACATCAGCAAGTGATCGGCAAACGCAGCACCTTTACTATGACATTTAGGCAAGGAGAGGCCCCTCACATCTGTGTTCTGTCTTGTTTATTTTTTTATTCATTTTTATTTCAATAAAATGGTTAACGAGAGTTGTGGGGGAGTATTTTTTTTAATTAATTTTTTTTTAATGTGTCTTGTTTTTTTATAATTGAATTTTCAGGGTTAGTAGTGGAAGCTGTCTTATAGACGGAGTCCAATACTAAGCCGGGGCTTAGAGTTAGTCCCAAAATCAGCTAGCGCTAACCTCCAATTATTACCCCGGTAGCCACCACCACAGGGGTGCCGGGAAGAGCCGGTACCAACTAGGCGGTAACAGGCTGGCGTTATTTAGGCTGGGGAGGGTCAGTAACAATGGTCCTCACCCACTCTGGTAACGTCAGGCTTTTGCTGCTTGGTTGGTATCTGGCTGATACTAAAAATAGGGGGAACCCTATGCTTTTTTAATTTTTTATAAGGCTCCCTAATTTTTTCAGTATCAGCCAGATGCCAACCAAGCAGCAACAGCCTGACGTTACCAGGGTGGGCGAGGACCAGCCTAAATAACGCTAGCCTGTTACCGCCTAGGCCCAGGAGTGCCATTTTTGACGATCCAGGCCTGTTGGTACCAGCTCTTCCCGGAACCCCTGTGGCGGTGGGTACCAGGGTAATAATTGGGGGTTAGCGCTAGCTTTTTGGGGGGCTAATGCTAAGCCCCGGCCTAGTAATAGATTATGTCTACAAGACGTTTTCCACTACTAAGCCTGAAAATTCAATTATAAAAAAAAACACAACACATTGAAAAAAAAAAAAACACTCCCCCCACGGCCCTCTATAACCCTTTTATTGACATTTTAAAAAAAAAAAACGCTGTTCAGTGTCGCAATTCACAAAATCTGACATAGTCCTCCGCATTCACGTATCAAAATTTCGAAGGAAAAAAAAGCAACAAAAAGTTTAGTACATTTTTTTGTTTCCACACACCAGCAAAAACGCAAAAAAAAAACCTGACAAAACGCAGGAAAAGCTGGGACAGTTTTTTTGGCGTTTTTGCTGATGGACAAAAAAACCACAATAGAATCTGAGCCTCAAAGCAATAGAACAAAATCCCTACGTCCACTTTTCCTGTGAGGTAGAAAAGGAGTGTACGGTAGAGCGAGGGGGGCGTTTCTATATTTGCACAAGATTTATCAAAAGGAGTGCACAGCCTTAGCAAATTCTGAGCAAGAGTGTACAATAGACAAGCAGTGTAAAGGGGTAGAACTGTGTCTTCAATAGACACCTAATGATAAATCTCCCCCAATGTGTGTATGTGTGTGTGTGTGTGTGTGTGTGTATGTTCCAGCATCACGTCCAAATGGCTAAAGATATTAACATGAAACTTGGCACACATGTTACTTATATGTCAACAACAAACATAGGATTGGTAATTTAACCCTTACTCACCCCCATTTGCCAGGGTTGAAGTTTTTGTTTAAAGAGGGTACTCAGGTGAAAAACTTTTTTTTTTTAAATCAACTGGTGCCAGAAAGTTAAACAGATTTGTAAATTACTTCTATTAAAAAAATATTAATCCTTCCTGTACTTATTAGCTGCTGAATACTACAGTGGAAATTATTTTCCGTTTGAAACACAGAGCTGTCTGCTGACATCATGAGCACAGTGCTCTCTGCTGACATCATGAGCACAGTGCTCTCTGCTGACATCTCTGTCCATTTTAGGAACTGTCCAGAGTAAAAGGAAATCCCCATAGCAAACATATGCTGTTCTGGACAGTTCCTAAAATGGACAGAGATGTCAGCAGAGAGCACTGTGCTCATGATGTCAGCAGAGAGCTCTGTGTTTCAAAAAGAAAATAATTTCCGCTGTAGTATTCAGCAGCTAACAAGTACAGGAAGGATTAAGATTTTTTTAATAGAAGTAATTTACAAATCTGTTTAACTTTCTGGCACCAGTTGATTTAAAAAAAATTTAAAAAAAAAGTTACCCCCTTTAACCCCTTCCCGACCTATGACATACCTGTACGTCATGGGTGGCAAGGTGTTCCCGACCCATGACATACAGGTACGTCATGAACATTTTTGCCGCTACTCACGGCATCCCGCAGCGCCCGGAAAGATGGTGGCTATCACTGATAGCCAGCCATCTTACCATGCGACCACGGGGGGGTTCATCCCCCACACCCCCCAGCGATCGCTGCTATCAGCTGGTCAAATCTGACTAGCTGATAGCAGCGTTTCGCTATCAGAATACTTAGCAGCGCGGTGTGTGAGTCCCGATCACGGGGATCGGGACACACACCGCTCTGCTAAGTGTCCCTGACCCATCCCCCGGCGTCACTTACCCATCCATGCGGCGTCCCGAGCGGTCCCGGCGCGAGCGACGTCCTCCAGGCGGTCCCGGCGGTGGTGCGTCCCGGCGGTGAGTTTCCGGCAGCAGTGTGCGGCATCTTCATTGGCAGCAGTGAGATCGCCGTAAAGCGATCTCACTGCTGCCTCTGGGAGTTTCAAAACTGCAACTCCCAGCATGCCCAGACAGCCTTTGGCTTTCTGGGCATGCTGGGAGTTGTAGTTTTGCAACATCTGGAGGTCCTCAGTTTGGAGACCACTGTATAATGGTCTCCAATCTGTGCTCTTCCAGATGTTGCAAAACTACAAATCTCAGCATGCTCAGTCTGTCCAGGCATGCTGGGAGTTGTAGTTCTCTAACATCTGGAAGAGCACAGATTGGAGACCATTATACAGTGGTCTCCAAACTGTGGACCTCCAGATGTTGCAAAACTTCAACTCCCAGCATGCCCAAACTGCCCAAGCATGCTGGAAGTTGTAGTTCGGCAACATCTGATACTTCAGATATTGCCGAACTACAACTTCCAGCATGCCTGGGCAGTCTGGGCATGCTGGGAGTTGTAGTTTTGCAACAACTGGAGGCACACTAGTTGGGAAACATTGTCCGTTTCCTACCTCAGTGCCTCCAGCTGTTGCAATTGTTGCAAAACTATAACTCCCAGCATGCACTGACAGACCATGCATGCTGGGAGTTGTAGTTTTGCAACAGCTGGAGGCACACTGGTTTGGAAACACTAAGTTTGGTTGCAAAACACTTGAAAGTTTATTACTTAACTTAGTGTTTCCAAACCAGTGTTCCTCCAGCTGTTGCAAAACTACAACTCCCAGCATGCACGGACAGCCAAAGGGCATGCTCGGAGTTTGCAACAGCTGGATGTTTGCCCCCCTCCCCCCAATGTGAATGTACAGGGTACACTCACATGGGCGGAGGTTTACAGTGAGTGCTGCAAGTTTGAGATGGCGCAAATTTTGCGCTGCAGCTCAAACTTCCAGCGGCAAACTTGCTGTGAACCTCTGCCCATGTGACTGTACCCTAAAAACACTACACTACACTAACACTAACCTAAAATAAAAAGTAAAAAACACTACATATACACATACCCCTACACAGCCCCCCTCCCCCAAAAAAATGAAAAACGTCTGGTACGCTACTGTTCCCAAAACAGAGCCTCCAGCTGTTGCAAAATAATAACTCCCAGTATTGCCGGACAGCCATTGACTGTCCAGGCATGCTGGGAGTTTTGCAACAGCTGGAGGCACCCTGTTTGGGAATCATTGGCATAGAATACCCCTATGTCCACCCCTATGCAAATCCCTAATTCAGGCCTCAAATGCGTATGGCACTCTCACTTTGGAGCCCTGTTGTATTTCAGGGCAACAGTTTTGGGACACATATGGGGTATCGCCGTACTCGGGAGAAATTGCCTTACAAATTTTGGGGGGCTTTTTCTTCTTTAACCCCTTATGAAAAGGTGAAGTTGGGGTCTACACCAGCATGTTAGTGTAAAAAAATAATTTTTTTACACTGACATGCTGGTGTTGCCCTATACTTTTCATTTTCACAAGAGGTAAAAGGGAAAAAAGACCCTCTAAATTTATAATGCAATTTCTCCCGAGTACGGAGATACCCCATATGTGGGCGCAAAGTGCTCTGGCGGCGCACAACAAGGCCCACAAGGGAGAGTGCGCCATGTACATTTGAGGTGATTTGCACAGAGGTGGCTGATTGTTACAGCAGTTCTGACAAACGCAAAACAATGAATATCCATATGTGACCCCATTTTGGAAGCTACACCCCTCACGGAATGTAATAAGGGGTGCAGTGAGCATTTACACCCCACTGGTGTATAACAGATTTTTGGAACAGTGGTCTGTGAAAATGAAAAATAAAATTTTTGATTTGCACAGTCCACTGTTTCAAATATCTGTCAAACGCCAGTGAGGTGTAAATGCTCACTGCACCCCTTATTAAATTCCACAAGGGGTATAGTTTCCAAAATGGGGTCACATGTGGGGGGGTCCACTGTTCTGGCACCATAGGGGCTTCCTAAATGGGACATGCCCCCAAAAACCCTTTCAGAAAAACTCACTCTCCAAAATCCCATTGTCGCTCTTTCCCTTCTGAGCCCTCTACTGCGCCCGCCGAACACTTTGCATAGACATATGAGGTATTTCCTTACTCAAGAGAAATTGGGTTACAAATTTTAGGGTGATTTCTCTCCTTTTACCCCTTGTAAAAATTCAAAAATTGGGTCTACAAGAAAATGCGAGTGTAAAAAATGAAGATTTAGAATTTTCTCCTTTACTTTGCTGCTATTCCTGTGAAACACCTAAAGGGTTAAAACACTTGCTGAATGTCATTTTGAATACTTTGGGGGATGCAGTTTTTATAATGGGGTCATTTATGGGGTATTTCTAATATGAAGACCCTTAAAATCCACTTCCAACCTGAACTGGGCCCTGAAAAATTACGATTTTGAAAATCTTGAGAAAAATTGGAAAATTGCTGCGGAACTTTGAAGCCCTCTGATGTCTTCCAAAAGTAAAAACGTGTCAATTTTTTTTATGCAAACACAAAGTAGACATATTGTATATGTGAATAAATATGTAATTTATTTGGAATATCCATTTTCCTTTCAAGCAGAGACTTTCAAAGTTAGAAAAATGCTAAATTTTCAAAATTTTCATGAAATTTTTAGATTTTTTACCAAGAAAGAATACAAATATCAGTGAAATTTTACCAATATCATAAAGTAGAATAAGTCACGAAAAAACGATCTCGGAATCAGAATGATAAGTAAAAGCATCCCAGAGTTATTAATGTTTAAAGTGACAGTGGTCAGATTTTCAAAAAATGCCCAGGTCCTGAAGGTGAAAATGGGCTGGGTCATGAAGGGGTTAAAGTCCCATACATGTCTATGGGAAATATAAGTTACTGCATAACTTCCAAACGGCTGAAGAAATTTCGATAATATTTGGTCACATGTTACTTATATGTCCACTTAAAATATAGTATAGTTAATTTAACCCTTAACTACCCCCATTTGTCCTTTGGTTGTATTACACATACGGGGGAGTGGCTACCTCCATGTTGGCTCCTGCACCCCACCCACCTCTATTAGGTGTATATAAGGTGCCTTGGATGTTTCAGACCTTGCAATGCCTGTTGTACTGTTCACACAGAGGCATATACACAGTGTAGGGTCCATCCCAGAATGAGGTCACCTTATCGTGGTGGGACGGTCCACGCTATTTGGCGCCAAATTTGCAAGCTAAGTACCTCATATTTTCATAGCTTCATATCTTCATTTATTGCATTACAGCTGTGTAGCTTTTCATGTTTTATCTATATACTCATGTTTCATCTATATCTTTGTGCTAGCAGTGTGCTGCTGTATTCTCCTGTTGCTGTATATATATATATATATATATATATATATATATATATACATATATATATATCTATATATAACTCAATGTGTATGTGTATGAATGTATGTTCCAGCATCACATCCAAACAGCTAAAGATATTAACATGAAACTTGGCACACATGTTACTTACTGTATATGTCCACAACAAACATAGGATAGGTAATTTAACCCTTACTCACCCCCATTTGCCAGGGTCGGGGTTTTTGTTTAAAGTCCCATACAAGTCTATGGGAAATATATGTTACTGCATAACTTCTAAACGTCTGGAGATATTTCGATAATACTTGGTCACATGTTACTTATATGTCCACTTAAAATATAGGATAGTTAATTTAACCCTTAACTACCCCCATTTGTGAAGGTCAGGGTTTTTGTTCAAAGTCCCATGCAAATCAATGGGAAATGTATGTTCCCACATAACTTCTGTACGGCTGGAGATATTTCAATACCTGGTACAAATATTACTTATTGTTACGCCTAGCGCTCCGGGTCCCCGCTCCTCCCCGGAGCGCTCACGGCGTCTTTCTCCCTGCAGCTCCCCGGTCAGTCCCGCTGACCGGGAGCGCTGCACTGTCATGGCCGTTGGGGACGCGATTCGCACAGCGGGACGCGCCCGCTCGCGAATCGCGTCCCAGGTCACTTACCCGTTCCCGTCCCCTGCTGTCATGTGCTGGCGCGCGCGGCTCCGCTCTCTAGGGCGCGCGCGCGCCAGCTCCCTGAGACTTAAAGGGCCAGTGCACCAATGATTGGTGCCTGGCCCAATTTGCTTAATTAGCTTCCACCTGGTCCCTGACTATATCTAACCTCCTCCCATGCACTCCCTTGCCGGATCTTGTTGCCCTTGTGCCTAGTGAAAGCGTATTGTGTGTCTAAAGCCTGTGTACCAGAACTTCTGCTATCCACCCTGACTACGAACCTTGCCGCCTGCCCCCGACCTTCTGCTACGTCCGACCTTGCTTCTGTCTACTCCCTTGTACCTCGCCTATCATCAGCAGTCAGAGAGGTGACCCGTTGCTAGTGGATACGACCTGGTCACTACCGCCGCAGCAAGACCATCCCGCTTTGCGGCGGGCTCTGGTGAAAACCAGTAGTGACTTAGAACCGGTCCACTAGCGCGGTCCTCGCCAATCCCTCTCTGGCACAGAGGATCCACTACCTGCCAGCCGGCATCGTGACAGTAGATCCGGCCATGGATCCCGCTGACGTCCCTCTGCCTTATATCTCTGATATCACCACGGTGGTCGCCCAGCAATCCCGACAGATCGCCCATCTAACCCACCAGCTGTCGGAAGTATTCACCATTGTGCAGCAACTTCAGTCGCAACTTCAGCAGCAATCATCTCCTCCGCCAGCTCCTGCACCCCTTCCGCAGCGAGTGGCCACTCCTAGCCTCCGCCTGTCCTTGCCGGACAAATTTAATGGGGACTCTAAGTTTTGCCGTGGCTTCCTTTCGCAATGTTCTCTGCACTTGGAGATGATGTCGGACCAGTTTCCTACTGAAAGGTCTAAGGTGGCTTTCGTAGTCAGTCTTCTGTCTGGAAAAGCTCTGTCATGGGCCACACCGCTCTGGGACCGCAATGACCCCGTCACTGCCTCTGTACACTCCTTCTTCTCGGAAATTCGAAGTGTCTTTGAGGAACCTGCCCGAGCCTCTTCTGCTGAGACTGCCCTGCTGAACCTGGTCCAGGGTAATTCTTCCGTTGGCGAGTACGCCATACAATTCCGTACTCTTGCTTCTGAACTTTCCTGGAATAATGAGGCCCTCTGCGCGACCTTTAAAAAAGGCCTATCCAGCAACATTAAAGATGTTCTGGCCGCACGAGAAACTCCTGCTAATCTACATGAACTCATTCATCTAGCCACTCGCATTGACATGCGTTTTTCTGAGAGACATCAAGAGCTCCGCCAGGAAAAAGACTTAGATCTCTGGACACCTCTCCCACAGTCTCCACTGCAATCTGCGCCTAGGCCTCCCGCCGAGGAAGCCATGCAAGTGGATCGGTCTCGCCTGACCCTGGAAGAGAGGAATCGCCGTAAGGAAGAGAATCTTTGTCTGTACTGTGCCAGTACCGAACATTTTTTGGTGGATTGCCCTATCCGTCCTCCACGTCTGGGAAACGCACGCTCGCACCCAGCTCTCGTGGGTGTGGCGTCTCTGGATGCTAAGTCGGCTTCTCCACGTCTCACGGTGCCTGTACGGATTTCTACTTCTGCCAGCTCTTCCCTCTCAGCCGTGGCCTGCCTGGACTCTGGTGCTTCTGGGAATTTTATTCGGGAGTCCTTGGTGAATAAATTCCGCATTCCGGTGACCCGTCTTGTCAAGCCACTCCACATTTCCGCGGTCAACGGAGCCAGGTTGGATTGCACCGTGCGTTACCGCACGGAGCCCCTCCTAATGTGCATCGGACCTCATCACGAGAAAATTGTATTTTTTGTCCTTCCCAATTGCACTTCCGAAGTTCTCCTTGGACTACCCTGGCTTCTTCACCATTCCCCAACCCTGGACTGGTCCACTGGGGGGATCAAGAGTTGGGGTCCCTCTTGTTCCAAGGACTGCCTTAAACCAGTTCCCAGTACTCCCTGCCGTGACCCTGTGGTTTCTCCTGTATCTGGCCCCCCTAAAGTCGTTAGGGACTCTGCCTGCCACAGAAAATGCCTCTCCCCCCCCCTCCCAGTCCCTTCAGGCAAGCCTCTGTGTCCCCTCATGGCTCCCGTCCTTGTGTCTCCCTGCCCCGTGCCAAGCTTCACCCTCTGCCCTCCCTCCCCATTCCTACTCCTGCTGTACTGCCTGCCATTGAGGAAACCATCCATTCCTTCCCGGTGTCCTCATCCCAGGGGAGGCAGTCACCGGACAAAAAAAAGGGGAGACCTAAGGGGGGGGTACTGTTACGCCTAGCGCTCCGGGTCCCCGCTCCTCCCCGGAGCGCTCACGGCGTCTTTCTCCCTGCAGCTCCCCGGTCAGTCCCGCTGACCGGGAGCGCTGCACTGTCATGGCCGTTGGGGACGCGATTCGCACAGCGGGACGCGCCCGCTCGCGAATCGCGTCCCAGGTCACTTACCCGTTCCCGTCCCCTGCTGTCATGTGCTGGCGCGCGCGGCTCCGCTCTCTAGGGCGCGCGCGCGCCAGCTCCCTGAGACTTAAAGGGCCAGTGCACCAATGATTGGTGCCTGGCCCAATTTGCTTAATTAGCTTCCACCTGGTCCCTGACTATATCTAACCTCCTCCCATGCACTCCCTTGCCGGATCTTGTTGCCCTTGTGCCTAGTGAAAGCGTATTGTGTGTCTAAAGCCTGTGTACCAGAACTTCTGCTATCCACCCTTGCCGCCTGCCCCCGACCTTCTGCTACGTCCGACCTTGCTTCTGTCTACTCCCTTGTACCTCGCCTATCATCAGCAGTCAGAGAGGTGACCCGTTGCTAGTGGATACGACCTGGTCACTACCGCCGCAGCAAGACCATCCCGCTTTGCGGCGGGCTCTGGTGAAAACCAGTAGTGACTTAGAACCGGTCCACTAGCGCGGTCCTCGCCAATCCCTCTCTGGCACAGAGGATCCACTACCTGCCAGCCGGCATCGTGACACTTATATGTCAAATAAAAAGATATGATAGTTATATTAACCCTTACCTGCACCCTTATATAAAAGATGGGTTTTTGTTTCAAGTCCCATGCAAGTATATGGGACTTCCAGTACCTTACTCCACAAGTTCTGCATCTCCTAGTGAATAGTCACCAAAAATATGAAAACTGCAATACCAAAACACCAAATCACAAACTTCAGCAATACAAAGATTTACAAAAATTAAAAAACGTTATTGTACTATTCACTCTTCACTTCTTTACATCCTTCACATTTACTTCATATACACTCCACTTATTCTTTTAGCAATTCTGAAGGGCTACTGGTGGTATTGGCTGGCAGTTATGTCTGTCATTAATATTCTCCCAGCTGATTGGTTCCCTAGCTATATATAACCTACACCTAGAGTCAGTTTTAGCCACGCCCCCTGACAAAGCGCAATAGCGCGAAACGTGCGCTGGGGTAAGTGCAGGTGGCATATGGCTCTACACTGATCTACCATGTTGTCTTTTTGTGCCTATGTTTTGGTTGTCATCTTTACTTGTAGGGTTGATATGTACCTTTTATGATATGCTTATTCCTTACACTACCATGTATTGGCACTTGTATCTATTTTCTCCAGTGTTTGTTGCCTATACCTCCTGTATTTTATCAGTTCTGTGCACTGTGCTTTTTAAATTAGAATTCATTATATGTACTATTCCAATAAAGTTTTCTAATTTTTGTACATTTGTATATTGCTGAAGTTTGTGATCTCCTAGTGAATGTGTCAATCCGGCTTGCAAGCCACACCCCATCTCATGAAGACACACCCACATTTTAAGCCCCATCCCTACCCATCTACCCTTTTTGTGCATCGATCTGGTTTGCAAATCACACCCAGTCCCACAAAGCGACACCCCCTTCTATTTCCAGCTTACAGTATCTTCATCACAAATCAGTCCCACCTGAGGACAGGATATGAGAATGGAACATAAGGACGGGACATGAAGATGGGATTTGAGGATGGGATGTAAGGACGGTATATGAGGTCGGGATATGAAGACTGGATGTGAGGTCGGAATTTGAGGTCGGAATATGAGGTCGGGATATGAGGTCGGGATATGAGGTCGGGATATGAGGTCGGGATATGAGGTCAGGATATGAGGACGGGATATGAGGACGAGATATCAGGACGGGATATCAGGACGGGATATGAGGACGGGATATGAGGACGGGATATGAGGACGGGATATGAGGACGGGATATGAGGACGGGATATGAGGACGGGATAGGAGGTCGGGATAGGAGGATGATATATGAGGTCGTGATGGGATGACGGGATAGGTGATCTGGATATTGGGTCAGGATAGGAGGTCGGGATATGAGGACAGGATATGAGGTCGAGATATGAGGTCGGGATATGAGGACGGGATAGGAGGTCAAGATAGGAGGTCGGGATCGGAAGTCGGGATAGGAGGTCAGGATAGGAGGATGGGATATGAGGACAGGATATGAGGTTGAGATATGAGGACGGGATATGAAGTCAAAAACTTTCTCCTTTGTTGATTTTCCTCCCCAACAAGGATTAGGAAGGAAAAACTGGGCAACGCCGGGTACTCATAAATCTATAGGTATACCCTTAGTTCTAGTTACCAGTTTCAGTCTAACACCACAGAACTTGGTAATTTAATAAACAACAGAAGAAAAGAACGTCTGCACTCACCGCTCAGTATCGGCCGTCGCGTCCGGAGATCCGGGATTACAGGTGCTGCATGTAGCAGGAAGCGCTCAGAGACTATACCGGTCCCGAGACCGGACAAAGCACACAGTTGTGCGAAATACCGGTATAGTCTCTGAGCGCTTCCTGCTACATGCAGCACCTGTAATCCCGGATCTCCGGACGCGACGGCCGATACTGAGCGGTGAGTGCAGACGTTCTTTTCTTCTGTTGTTTATTCTATGATTCTGCCGTGAATTTTCTGCACCCCACAGATCGGCTTCACTTCGAATTCCCTGATACTCCAGAGCTGCGGAACGGCCCACAAGTTAGTGCCTGTCATACGTTGCTTGTTTCTTTTCTACCTATTAGTGTGCTCTCCTCATGCTTGTAGTATACTATACCCCAGTCGGTAATTTAATAACTTCATCCTGTATAACTATGTATAATAAGACAGATTTTGCTTTCTTGAGGAAACTTTACCCTTATAAGGTGTGAGTGTGCTAAACTATTCTATTATCATTTAATAATCCAGAATATCTAATAATCTATCAATTAATTCTACATTATTAATGGAAACAGGGAGAAAATAGTTTTCCTAGCACAGCTCTTCAACCTAGATAAACCACATTCCTGCATAGAAATTCCAGGGACTAGTTCACACAGCTCCTGATCACAACCCCCCGTGGTGCTCACTAACAATGAAAGCACTTCGCAAACATTCTCTGCATAAGAAATAGATGTAGGGCACTAACCAGGCTGGTTGTAAAACTGAATACTTTATTGAAGAATTTCCATAAGCAACTTACAAAACTTCAGTGCAGGACGGACAGGTGAGTAGCAGAAGGGCTACCTGGGCGGGCGACGGTGCTGTTTTGCACGTAGTGGCGCTTCAGCTGGCCCACATGGCGCTTCAGGGCCAGTCGAGTGCCCTACATCTATTTCTTATGCAGAGGCTGTCTACTTTATTAATATTTTAGAACTTATAATGCTCCATACCAATCAATGTTCAGTGATATTTACAGGGTTATGCATCTTACCTGATAGTTATTTTATCTATTTAATGCAAAAATAACAAGAACAATATGTAATAAGAGAACACAGGCATTGCCGCTAAAGTAGCAGATGGCTGGAGGCAGAAACACACAGACTATAATGAGATAAATTGTGCACATGGAAACGAGTGGAGCGATAGCACTCTGTACAGATGTTAGGGCCAGAAGTTAAAGGTAAGATGCCCTCTTTATTGCTTAGTAACCTTTCATTTTAGTTTGTGGCTCATTATTTGCATTTATGGCTTCAGAGGACTCTTACTAAAGTTAACTGCTCTAATGTAAAGGCCTAATAAAAAATATTTTCTGCACTTCAATATTTTACTAAGTTATAGATATAGCAATTAGTTTTCTTATGTGATCTGCATTGCCTTGGTTCTTAACCTGTGGTTCATGTACGTAAGGGGATATGTGCCAAGTAAGTGCAATAGCCCAGGGGAGTGCAAAGGCTAACAAAGGTGCCAGTGTACATGATTGGTGGATGATGAGGGCTATAATCTCCACTTCTACACATTCCACTAGATTTTCCACACTATTTTGTCCATTGCATTTATGAGGGGATTGTAGTAAGGATGATGGTGGTCATAGTATTCCCCAGGGCACTCCCTGTGTGCAGCGTCCTGGTTGGAGGTCTTTGGTATGCCCTTAATGGTAATGTGGAATACAGTCAGACAAGGAATGTAACTTGGAAAACCAATGCCTCACAGTTCTCTTGTCACATCAAGTGCAGGGATCTGAGCACGCCCCGAACCTCTGTTCATACCTACTTAGACAATCTGCCCTACACAGCAGCCCCTAACTGGACAATAGTCCCTATGCTGGACCAAGTGCTGTTATGTCAGAAATGTCCGACAGTCCAGGTCAGCAACAGACAAAATAATATAAAAACAGAGAGGTTAACCAGGGAATAAATTAAAGGGTCAGAATCCTATAGGCAATGGTAAATCCTATAGAGCAGCATAGTACAAAATCAGAAGGCAGAAGCAAAAATCAGAAAACTGGCTTTAGGTAAAAAAGAAAAAAAATATATTATAATAACATGGTCAGGGCTGGTGCTACCATAAGGCAGTTTAGGCAGCGATGCGTACCATGTACTGAACAGGAGCAGCGACACTAGCGACTCTACCCGAGTCATGTGTGGTTCGCAGGGTATGCAGAAGGCCATGCTGCACAGTGTGGAGGAGAAGTTCAGGGAGGAGGAAAAGGAGGCCCTAATGTCATCGTAGGACTGGCGGGAAGGTAAGTGGCTTTTTTGTTGAAGGAAGGGGGTGGGGATTCTCTACCTAACTGTCCTACCTACCTACCTACACATTTTACCTATCTGCTTACATGGTTGCATGACCTACCTACTTGCACTATCTATCTAACTACTTAAAGGACAATATTTACAAAGAAATTGTTTATTGGACAATACTTTCCGTCAGGAGGAAAATATTTTGCGTCATAGGTTTAGGTATTTAGAGGATATCTAGATAGGGTGTTTAAACAAGCCTACTATTGGTACATTTTAACAGGGCACCTCTTCTGCAACCTAAACTAAAAGGAACTACTGAAGGAAATCCCAACCCGTATCATTGCTACCTACGATGCATCTTCTGAGGATATCCGTAACATAATTTCTAGACACTGGTCTATCCTACGAACAGATCCAACAGTGGGATCTCTTGTTGAGGAGAGACACATAATTACCTACAAGAGGGGGAAAAAATCTAAGTGATCATCTAGTGCATAGTCACTATGTGCAACCTAGACCGAGTGGTACTTGGCTAGAATGGAAGGTAACTGGAACTTTTAGATGTGGATCCTGTAAAGCATGTCGATACATAAGAGTATCTAAAGAATTTTGTGGGTCTGATAATGAGAAGATTATGCCAAATTCAAAACCAGAATAGTGATCTATCTTGCATCCTGTCCCTGCCATTTAGCTACGTAGGGAAAACCACCAAGGAATTGAGGCACCGAATCCTAGATCATATTGGGGACATTAAGCATAGGCACAATAAACCTATCCTTATACATATGCATAGCCATCACCCAGATAACCCTCTACCTGTAACTTTTCAAGTGATTGAAGTAGTCAAAACAGATGCCCGTGGGGGTAACGTAGACCAAAGACTTTTACAAAAAGAAAGTAAATGGATCTATTGTCTACACACTGTAGCACCAACAGGCCTCAATGAAACAATGTCCTTCTGTCCATTCATTTGAATAGCATGATGTATTTCCTGCCTCTTTATCATACCAATGCCATGATTCAAAGCTTGCCTTTTTCTATCATTTTCATCCGATCGTATCTTATTAAAATACTAATACCATCTATTATGATCACTATTTTTTTATTTATCATCCAACGTATATCACTTAGACACAGTTTTTGGTTTTGTCACTTCATGTTTTACACACGTTTATTATTATTGACCATATTCTGTAAATTAATCCTATTCAGGATCTTTCCATTATTGTAATTGACTGCTTTACTTTGCCTGTTAACCTAGCACTTAGGGTTAATACTACTTCCTCCCTATGGAACGCTGCTGCGCTCCACAGTGATGCCAGTTATCCTGTGAGCATGCGCAGCATCTAGGGCATGCATCATATGTCACTCTGTGGTCCATTACCATTTCGGCTGCGATGTGAGCATGCGCAGCTTAGGACTGTGATGACTCTGTCACTTCCAGTCCAGCGCTATTTTAACCAGATGCGTGGCGTCTATCTCCACCGCCGGCCACGCTTGTTTGTCCTCTCGGGGCCATAGCCCGGGTAAGTCTATAATCTTCTATCATTTTGAAGTTGTTACATTGTCTCACCATCTCTTGTAAGTCCTTGTGGCTCGGTACATTTTCTAATCTTGTATACACCATTTGTTCTGTTGTAGCTGCATTAACCTGACACTACGCATCTGAGTCTGGGGGAATTTTGTTACAATGTGGTAGCTTACAATGTGGGCATTCTTATGTTGAGGTGTATAATTCTTGATACTATTCTTTAGAGTTATCAATGGCGAGGCTGGATCTATAGCCTCCGGATAACCATTGTCCACTAATTATATCCATGGAAGGACTTTTATAGCCTTCTTTTGAATATATTTGGCCATTTTAGACTTTGGTCTATACACTTGGTTACACTTGGTTTTGTTATTTGATTTTTTATCTATAATCAGTAAAAGCTAAGTTTTAGTCTCTCCCCATTCTTGCCTTATTATTAGTGCAAGACCTGTCTTTTCACTATTTTCTTTGGGAGTTTTGTTCACAATATTATTTTGGTCCTTACTGCTGGACCCATTATTGTAAAAGCAGCTATTAATAATGTGGTAGCTTCCTTAACGTTCTTTGGCTGAGTAAAAATCTCCAACTATCTAGGCACAATTTATATGACTCCTTTCTCATATGGGCAGTGTGTTTTTACATATATTCTTTTTGCATTATGTTGACTCGTTATTTAGTGACAGCTAATGGGGGGCCACTTTAACATCTGTCTCCATGACATCCAAGACCTTCTCTTTATTGTAAGGTATTTACAATGCACTACAACTCTACCACATATATTATTAGAATTATTACTTATAAGTATACTGATTGTATTATCTTTTCCTTTCAAAATGTCCATGGTGTTATGACAACAAAATCCTTTGGCTCAGTATCATATACTAGCACAAGTTTTTTACACAAGGACGTCTGTTCAAGTGTCACTAATGTGACTCCCTATACCATCTACATTGGATGAACCCATTTTAAAATATAAGGGAGAAACGCTTTGGAATATAGAGTATGAAAACTTATGTACATGTAGAGTTTATTGTATAATTACTGTGGTACCGTTGAACATATCCTTTCCCCTATCAAAACTTATGGTCAGTGAGGGTAAGGGTTAGGCTTCATTCACACCACGTTTTTGCAATACAGTTCCCATATCAGGTTTTTGATAAAAATGGATTCCTCAAAACCGTACCAAAAATATCAAAACGTGTGTATAAACTTTAACCCATATACATTTAAAAAACGTATACGGTTTGAAAAATGATGTCCGGTTGCATCCATTTTCACTCCATTATTAATAAAGTTTTACTTGTTTGATTGAAATTCCCAAAAAAAAACCTGTGCAAAGTCAAAAACCGTAAGATGCAAACCGTTTCAGTTTATTATTATCATTAACTAGCCAGTAAACAGTACAATATTAAAGTGCAGACAATTCCATGTACAGACAATGCATACTACACAGGGTAAATACATAGAGCTGTGACAGCAATACAGACCCCAATTGGCAGTTGTCACGTTGCCGGCTGGCAGGTAGTGGATCCTCTGTGCCAGAGAGGGATTGGCGTGGACCGTGCTAGTGGATCGGTTCTAAGTCACTACTGGTTTTCACCAGAGCCCGCCGCAAAGCGGGATGGTCTTGCTGCGGCGGTAGTGACCAGGTCGTATCCACTAGCAACGGCTCAACCTCTCTGACTGCTGAAGATAGGCACGGTACAAGGGAGTAGACAAAGGCAAGGTCGGACGTAGCAGAAGGTCGGGGCAGGCAGCAAGGATCGTAGTCAGGGGCAACGGCAGGAGGTCTGGAACACAGGCTAGGAACAAACAAGGGAACGCTTTCACTAGGCACAAGGGCAACAAGATCCGGCCAGGGAGTGCAGGGGAAGTGAGGTATAAGTAGGAAGTGCACAGGTGGAAACTAATCAAGGTAATTGGGAAGATTGGACCAGGCACCATCATTGGTGCACTGGCCCTTTAAATCGCAGAGACCCGGCGCGCGCGCGCCCTAGGGAGCGGGGCCGCGCGCACCGGGACAGGACCGACGGAGAGCGAGTCAGGTACGGGAGCCGGGGTGCGCATCGCGAGCGGGCGCCACCCGCATCGCGAATCGCATCCCGGCTGGAGGCGGTACCGCAGCGCACCCGGTCAGTGGATCTGACCGGGGCGCTGCAGCAACGAGGATGAGGCGAGCGCTCCGGGGAGGAACGGGGACCCGGAGCGCTCGGCGTAACAGTACCCCCCCCCTTGGGTCTCCCCCTCTTCTTGGGGCCAAAGAACCTGAGGACCAAAAACTCAATTTTTCCGTGATGAGGTCCGAGGCACATTAGGAGGGGTTCCGTGCGGTAACGCACGGCACAGTCCAATCTTTCATTGTTAACACAATTGATGTAGAGGGGTCTGGCGAGACTGGTCACAGGGACGTTGAACCTGTTGATAAGAGAGGCCAAAAAAAAATTTCCTGCAGATCCGGAATCCAAGAAGGCCATAGTAGAGAAGGAGAAGGTAGAGGCAGATATCCGCACAGGCACAGTAAGGCGTGGAGAAGCAGAGTTGACATCAAGAACTGTGTCACCTTTGTGCGGAGTCAGCGTACGTCTTTCCAGGCGGGGAGGACGGATAGGACAACCCTTCAGGAAGTGTTCGGTACCGGCATAGTACAGGCAAAGATTCTCCATGCGGCGTCGTGTCCTCTCTTGAGGTGTCAAGCGAGACCGGTCAACTTGCATAGCCTCCACGGCGGGAGGCACAGGAACGGTTTGCAGAGGACCAGAGGAGAGAGGAGCCGGGGAGAAAAAACGCCTCGTGCGAACAAAGTCCATATCCAGGCGGAGCTCCAGACGCCATCCGGAAAAACGCATGTCAATGCGAGTGGCAAGATGAATGAGTTCATGTAGGTTAGCAGGAGTTTCTCGTGCGGCCAGAACATCTTTAATGTTGCTGGATAGGCCTTTTTTAAAGGTCGCGCAGAGAGCCTCACTATTCCAGGACAACTCGGAAGCAAGAGTACGGAATTGTATGGCGTACTCGCCAACGGAAGAATTACCCTGGACCAGGTTCAGCAGGGCAGTCTCAGCAGAAGAGGCTCGGGCAGGTTCCTCAAAGACACTTCGAATTTCCGAGAAGAAGGAGTGTACAGAGGCAGTGACGGGGTCATCGCGGTCCCAGAGCGGTGTGGCCCATGACAGGGCTTTTCCAGACAGAAGGCTGACTACGAAAGCCACCTTAGACCTTTCAGTAGGAAACTGATCCGACATCATCTCCAAGTGCAGGGAACATTGCGAAAGAAAGCCACGGCAAAACTTAGAGTCCCCATTAAATTTGTCCGGCAAGGACAGGCGGAGGCTAGGAGTGGCCACTCGCTGCGGAAGAGGTGCATGAGCTGGCGGAGGAGATGGTTGCTGCTGCTGTAGCTGAGACTGAATCTGCTGTTGCTGCGACTGGAGTTGCTGAGTCATGGTGGTCAAGTACGACAGCTGGTGGTCTTGTTGGGCAATCTGTTGGGCTTGCTGGGCAATCTGTTGGGCTTGCTGGGCAATCTGTTGGGCTTGCTGGGTGATCTGTCGGGCTTGCTGGGCGACCAGTGTGGGAAGGTCGGCGACAACTGGCAGAGGAACTTCAGCGGAATCCATGGCCGGATCTACTGTCACGTTGCCGGCTGGCAGGTAGTGGATCCTCTGTGCCAGAAAGGGATTGGCGTGGACCGTGCTAGTGGATCGGTTCTAAGTCACTACTGGTTTTCACCAGAGCCCGCCGCAAAGCGGGATGGTCTTGCTGCGGCGGTAGTGACCAGGTCGTATCCACTAGCAACGGCTCAACCTCTCTGACTGCTGAAGATAGGCGCGGTACAAGGGAGTAGACAAAGGCAAGGTCGGACGTAGCAGAAGGTCGGGGCAGGCAGCAAGGATCGTAGTCAGGGGCAACGGCAGGAGGTCTGGAACACAGGCTAGGAACAAACAAGGGAACGCTTTCACTAGGCACAAGGGCAACAAGATCCGGCCAGGGAGTGCAGGGGAAGTGAGGTATAAGTAGGAAGTGCACAGGTGGAAACTAATCAAGGTAATTGGGAAGATTGGACCAGGCACCATCATTGGTGCACTGGCCCTTTAAATCGCAGAGACCCGGCGCGCGCGCGCCCTAGGGAGCGGGGCCGCGCGCGCCGGGACAGGACCGACGGAGAGCGAGTCAGGTACGGGAGCCGGGGTGCGCATCGCGAGCGGGCGCCACCCGCATCGCGAATCGCATCCCGGCTGGAGGCGGTACCGCAGCGCACCCGGTCAGTGGATCTGACCGGGGCGCTGCAGCAACGAGGATGAGGCGAGCGCTCCGGGGAGGAACGGGGACCCGGAGCGCTCGGCGTAACAGCAGTAATGAGGAGTAGGGAATCCCGGGATGCCGTCACCCCAACACGTGTTTCGGCACAACTACCTTCATCCAGTCGTTCGACCCCTGGACGAAGGTCATTATGCCCTGTGTAGTATGCATTGTCTGTGCATGGAATTTTCTGCACTCTGCACTTTAATATTGTACTGTATACTGGCTAGTTAATCATTAGTAACTCTGCATATGGCTCATTATACATAAATTTGGCTACTGTACGTGCACTTTACTGCCCAGTACACTTACCAGTGACTCTGCATATTACTTACTTTCTCTTTATGCATTTTAGCCATCAAACCCATTATTGTATTTGCATTTTTCACCATTCTTTGTTGCACAGTACATGAGTGTCCCGGGTATACTGCCTTTTTCTGATGTCAATTTTCCTCCTTTTTAATGAATTTTATATGTATTTTGTAATCTAATAAACACATTTATTGTATTCTTTGAGTAGCTCCGTCCTTTCTTTTGGTGTATATGTCCATATTTTAATAGAATCCTAGTAAAAGTTATGTTTTACAAAATGATCTGCATCTTATTGGTAGAGTTTACTTCCATTATTTGCTAACTACGTACTGATACTAACATCAATATCTATCTACCAACCTACCTGCACTAACTACCTACCTTTTTCCTACCTTTTGGCACTACCTACCTACCTACCTACCTACCTACCAGGGAGCCATTACCTATCAGTCTACAGGGAGCAATTACCTACAGGGGGGCATTACCTAATATCTACCATTGTGTTTCCCTACCCATCTACTGGGGGACATCTATATAAAGGGTGGGGGATTACCTATCCATCTCCCTACAGGGGGGTGGGATTATCTATCTACCTACTGGGGACATCCACCTACCTACTACCATCCAATCAAACTACCCCCCCCCCCCCAACACACTTTTCTACTCACTCATCCAATGCAGGGCACCAAGGGAGGCATTATTTTGGGCACTATGGGAAGGCAAAAAAAATTGGGAAATGTGCAGAACCTAACATGTTTTTCTGGCAGATTCTGCATTGAGGAGTTATGGTTGGATGAAGTCTTCATGGCGGTCTGAACAAGACAGAGAAGAAATGGAAACAGAACAACTCTACAAAGACACCTCCTGTGAGTCACTAGATGTAACTTTACTGTAATCTGTTATAAAGTCTGCAGAGCCTGTGTATAGCTGGAACTGGCACTATGTGGTCACTGTATGGTGGCTATTAGTCTGTGTATAATGGTTTCTTTTCATTATCAGTATGGTGGCATTATTTAGTCTCTATAGCGTGTTAACTCGACTGGTCATGATTTGGTGCAATTATTTGCTCTTGTCATTTTATTTTTTGACTGTTAATAAAACATGGTAGAGCACATTACAAAACAAATACATACAGTATTGTATAGGAAAATGAACAGGATTATAAAAAAAGGTTAATTAACATTTAAAGCATTTGATGTTTAGCCAAAGTTGTTTAGAAACCATTCAGGGTTATACCACAATAGTATTCAAAATAATTCAGGTAGGAATCCTTTTTGGAGTGACGATTTCCAGTTGCAGGGCATCGATCACTTACAGTGCAGCTCAGATGGAGGAAGCTCTTCTCACGCGGAGGGGATCCTGCATTTCACCCAGTCAGAGGCCATATACTCAGCAGAGGTAAGTAAAATGGGTGTCACCTCCGCATGGTGGATAAGTGACACATTTAGATAAAAAAAAAAGTGCACTCTAAGCATCCATTTTTGGTCACGGACCTCCCATAGACTTGCATTGAGGGGGGGGCGTGACATCACGAGAAGGCAGAGCCGTGACTGCACGATACTCCATCCCCTGCGCCACCTGTCATTAGAGACAGGGCTATCCTCGCTCTGTGCAGATGAAAAACTGGGGTGCTGCAGGAGAGATCGCGGGGGTCCCCAGCGGCGGGATCCCTGCAATCTAACATCTTATCCCCTATCCTTTTAATAGGGGATAAGATGTGTAGCGCCGGAGTACCCCTTTAAGAGCTCACAAACTAAAAGATTTCTGAAAGGCATCCTGAAGGGCATAGAGAAAACCCATGAAAGAGGCAATACAGGGTCTGCTACAAAGATCACTTAGGGAAAAGCATAAAATACAGAACTAGGAAAGAAGCACTAAAGCAAGCACATGTGGTAGAGGAACTAAATGGGACTCCTGGAGAAGATGCAAAAAAGGGCACACAAATCAAACTGTATACACTGCTGACAGAGGGGGGTACCTGTGACAGAAACACTTAAGTGGGCACATATGGCAGAAGAAATAAAAGGGAAAGCTAAATGAAGTGTATTGAGCAAGATCCTGGGCTGAAGCTCTCCACAAGGGTGCTCCTGCCACGTGGCCACTTGCATTTGTAGCCTCAGGTGGCACCACGCTACGTACTTCTGCAAGTGGCCACATGGCAGAAGCAACTTTGCGGTGAGCTTCAGCCCAGGTGCTTGCTCAATACACTTCATTCAGCTTTCCCTTTTGTTTCTTCTACCACTTCAGCCCCTTTGCTTAGTGAAGGAGTATGGTACATGCAGCTGACACCTGTAGGTAATGACCAACATTGGAGATTACTCAATGTAAATCATTTAACTGTTTAAATGCTGTCATATATAGTGATCAGTTCTCAGGGCAGCCCAAGGCCTGCTGTGACTCTGCTATTGACACACTAACAGAGTACTGATCAAATAGATCAATGTAATGCATATGCATTAAAAGAACCCTAGATGGGCAAAAACAGTGCTTAAAAAAGCACAAATTTTTAAAATAGAAAAAAAAATGTAAACAAAGAAAAAAACATATTTGGTATTACTGTATGGAATTTTTAGAACTTTTAAATTACCACATTCCTGATCCTATACGGCCAACTGAATTTTGGTCACATCACAGTCCAGAAAAAAAATTGTGATCAAAAAGTCAAAGCTTAGCAAAAGTGGTACTAGTAAAAACTACATCTAAGGGTAGGTTCACACGTGCGCATTTACAGCGTATTTTACGCAGCAAATCCACTGGTGAAGGCCCGCTCTATTCTGGCTTTACATGTGCCTGCTTGTAGTGGCAATACGCCGCTACCAGCAGACACACTGCGATGTGTGAGTCGCAGTATACTCACACATCGCGGGAGCTCTCTGCCTAGCTCAGAGCAGGGAGAGCGGCCACGATGTGCGAGTAAGCCGCACACATCGCTGCACTGTGTCTGTTGGTAGCAGCGTATTGCCGCTACCAGCAGGTGCATGTAAAGCCAGCATAGAGCGGGGCCTTCACCAGTGGATCAGCAGCTAAATACACTGCGAAAATACGCATGTGAACGTACCCTTACAGTGCTTGTGTGTGCGCGTGTCCTAGCGCTTACCAGATTATTATAATGTGCGGAATGTCCACCTGTGTTTTCCAGGCGGACATTCTGCACATTTTAGGCCATGTAAACCCGGCCTTACAGAGACACAATTGCTGGTGGGTGGAGCTTCAAAGGCCATTAGCACTCCACTGGGCATTATGGGAACAGGGACTATGCAAAGCAGCTCACTCACGCCATCTTTTCGGGTAGCATTCCCAAAACATCAGTTTATCACTCCAGTTACAGAGTTTTAGGAACTAATTTAGATTTGATTAGAAGTCTCCCCAGAAGAAAAAAGTACCCATCTGCAGGCAGCACTGTTTCTGGGTTGTTTGCCCCTCGTCAGTATAGAACAGGGTGTTCTGGCTTAGCTGGTAAGAGGCCTATTGACTAGGTAGAGGGGGTTATGTTTCTCTTTACAGATACACCATTGCTTTTTTTTAGCTCACCTCGGGCAACAGAGAGGCTAGATTTACCCCTTAGCACCCTTTAGATTGTTTTATAAAACTAAAAGTGACAGAGTTTCTGGGGAAAAAAAAACACAAGGAGAAAAATACTAAAATTTTGCTTTCCCCTCCTGGTCTGCTGTTTCTTTATTACAAAGTGTGTGTTTATTTCTGCATTCAATATTGTTTTCTTAAAATGATTGTGCGAAGAAAACATTTTACATTTAGTACCATAAATGTGTTAATTAAATATAAACAGCACGGAAATGAGAATAACCTTACCACCCCCTGCCATATGCAAGAAAGCAGAGCTCCTGCCTACAGTGCTGCTTGTATGTTCATTCCTCCTATGGATTATTCAGTGCTGTTTAACAATGAATGTGACATATGGCTGAATGCATGGAGACATAGGCAGAATCCACGCCACAGACATTGCCGACTTTGAGGACGGCAATGTCCACTTGGTCCTAGCACTGACCAATTCAGTCGGCGCTGGCCACACTCAGAATCTCCGGCCAGATTTTGTCCAGCCGGAAATTCCATAGTGTGAATCGAGCCTAACTGATGCCCCACAGATGCCCCACAACAATTTCTCAACCATAGCTAACTCCATAAGTGCAAGCCAGAACATGACATGGAGTGTCTGGAAGATGAACGTGTTTGCAACATTGATCGACTTTGTGATCTAAGTTGGGGTATATAAGCTGCCTCAATCCTGCAGTATCTACAGAATCAGTTGAACCATACCCTCCCCCCCCCCTTAACCCGCCTTTGTCACCGCTCATTACGGAATCACAATTAGTTCTTTAAACAATATGATTAAGATCCATTACATTGGGGGTTTTGTCTGATATTTGACTATTAGTTCAAAATATGCCAAGGGATAGCGGTGTTACAAAATAGATTATTCTAAGCAATTATGGTGCAATGTAATTACTACAAAAATTGAGGTCAGGAGATGGCATTTGGCATTTCAGACTTAAGAGATTCCTGACCAGATTTATCTTGCCGTCTGGCTCCACAGCCAATTATTAAAAGCTAACATTTTGCAAAACAAGTAAAAAAGTGTTTCCTTTAGGACGTGAGGTTTGATGGATAACTCAATGGTTCACGTCCAAGCGAGTCACATCTAAAAAGTCACATTAAAATTGAATATGGTTATTTGTTGTATATTTTAAATAGGTTGTATAGGATTATAAAAATGTGTCCATGATTCTTTTTATCTCTCTCCTACCTGGTATGAACTACAGCTCTGTTCATCCTGAGTTTCCGAGTTCCTAGAGCTGAATTCTGATTTCTAGGCCTTTTCTACTCCTTCATTTTCAGAACCTGCAGACCGGCCACCGGTGTAAGGCACCTGGTGTTTCCTACAACTTGGGGTTTGCTGATTCTTTTAGCCCATTTTTATACGTAGCTGCGAAGTCACCACAAAGTAGCCCTTTGGACCAAACCTATATACTGTGTAATGCCAGGGGCAGGGTGTGGTGATTTAAAAAAATATATTCTAGACAGAAAATCTACAACTGTGGACCCTACACTACGCATAGTGAATTTTATCAGTTTTGACCAACATTTTCCTTTAACCCCTTAAGGACGCAGGACGTAAATGTACGTCCTGGTGAGGTGGTACTTAACGCACCAGGACGTACATTTACGTCCTAAGCATAACCGCGGGCATCGGAGCGATGCCCGTGTCATGCGCGGCTGATCCCGGCTGCTGATCGCAGCCAGGGACCCGCCGGCAATGGCAGACGCCCGCGATCTCGCGGGCGTCCGCCATTAACCCCTCAGGTGCCGGGATCAATACAGATCCCGGCATCTGCTGCAGTTCGCGATTAAAATGAACGATCGGATCGCCCGCAGCGCTGCTGCGGGGATCCGATCATTCATAACGCCGCACGGAGGTCCCCTCACCTTCCTCCGTGCGGCTCCCGGCGTCTCCTGCTCTGGTCTGTGATCGAGCAGACCAGAGCAGGAGATGACCGATAATACTGATCTGTTCTATGTCCTATACATAGAACAGATCAGTATTAGCAATCATGGTATTGCTATGAATAGTCCCCTATGGGGAATATTCAAGTGTAAAAAAAAATGTAAAAAAATGTAAAAGTAAAAGTTTAAAAAAAGTGAAAAATCCCCTCCCCCAATAAAAAAGTAAAACGTCCGTTTTTTCCTATTTTACCCCCAAAAAGCGTAAAAAACATTTTTTATAGACATATTTGGTATCGCCGCGTGCGTAAATGTCCGAACTATTAAAATAAAATGTTAATGATCCCGTACGGTGAACGGCGTGAACGAAAAATTTTTTTAAAAGTCCAAAATTCCTACTTTTTTAATACATTTTATAAAAAAAAAAATTATAAAAAATGTATTAAAAGTTTTTTATATGCAAATGTGGTATCAAAAAAAAGTACAGATCATGGCGCAAAAAATGAGCCCCCATACCGCCGCTTATACGGAAAAATAAAAAAAGTTATAGGTCATCAAAATAAAGGGATTATAAACGTACTAATTTGGTTAAAAAGTTTGTGTTTTTTTTTAAGCGCAACAATAATATAAAAGTATATAATAATGGGTATCATTTTAATCGTATTGACCCTCAGAATAAAGAACACATGTCATTTTTACCATAAATTGTACTGTACGGCGTGAAAACGAAACCTTCCAAAATTAGCAAAATTGCGTTTTTCGTTTTAATTTCCCCACAAAAATAGTGTTTTTTGGTTGCGCCATACATTTTATGATATAATGAGTGATGTCATTACAAAGGACAACTGGTCGCGCAAAAAACAAGCCCTCATACTAGTCTGTGGATGAAAATATAAAAGAGTTATGATTTTTAGAAGGCGAGGAGGAAAAAATGAAAACGTAAAAATTAAATTGTCTGAGTCCTTAAGGCCAAAATGGGCTGAGTCCTTAAGGGGTTAAGGGGGTTGGATCCTCCCTAATTTCTCAAACAGGGTTATGAGGTATCTGCAGAGTTCCTAAACTGATTTGGTGTTAGAGGGATTTCCACCACTATGTCCAAAATTCCACCCATTTCAATGTCTTTTCATTGCCCGTGCCAGTTTGAGTGAAGGAAATTTCTCAATAGCACCAATGAGTATATTTGGGTGCTTTGATGAGTATTGTGGCCCCTTGGTTTTGGAATATGAACATTCATGGACCTTCTACCATGTCAGTATGATATGTCAGAAGAGGATTTTAGATGGCATTAACCATTAACCTAACAACATGTTGCTCTGACAGCAAATGTTAAATGAAACTCGGAGGCCAGCTATATATTTACTGATAGGAGGTATGTTTGAATTTATACCCTAAAGATTGACTCTTTAGGGGAAGCTAAGATTAGTTCTTTGGAGGTAAACTTAGCTATCTCCTTGACAAATTCCTGTAGTGTACAGAGGTAGAACCTAAACAATAGTCTTAAAGGGGTGGAAAACTTTTTTTTTTAATCAACTGGTGCCAGAAAGTTAAACAGATTTGTAAATTACTTCTATTAAAAAATCTTAATCCTTACAGTACTTATTAGCTGATGAATACTACAGAGGAAATGCTTTTCTTTTTGGAACACAGAGCTCTCTGCTGACATCATGAAAACAGTGCTCTCTGCTGACATCTTTGTCCATTTTAAGAACTGTCCAGAGTAGGAGAAAATCCCCATAGCAAACATATGCTGCTCTGGACAGTTCCTAAAATGGACAGAGATGTCAGCAGAGAGCACTGCTGTCATGATATCAGCAGAGAGCTCTGTGTTCCAAAAAGAAAATAATTTCCTCTGTAGCATTCAGCAGCTAATAAGTACTGGAAGGATTAAGCTTTTTTTTTTTAATAGAAATAATTTACAAATCTGTTTAACTTTCTGGCACCAGTTGATTTAAAAAAAAAAAAAAAGTTTTCCACTGGAGTACCCCTTTAAAGCCATCTACCCTGTTGCATCAATTATAATGTAATTGCTGGTAGTATAAAACACACATAAAAATACATTGTTATTTCCATCTTTGGTATTATTTTAACACTGCCTTACAATGAACAGACGTTTTGAAATAAAAAAAACAGATAAAACTAATTTCCGGCATCTTACATGTGTTGACGTTTATTAGCTGCCATCTAAATGGCTTTTGTTCATAAACAGATCTGTCCCCATCTCTATCAATGTGGTACATTTAGGAAATTTTATACCAGGTATAATATAGCTATTACGTGCACAATCTAATCTGAATGTGCGGTGATAAAAAATTGCAGCCAAAAAGCATAAACAAAATATTTTTTTTACAGCTTATATGTGCATCCCTTAAATTCTATTTATCTATGCAATTTAATTTTACATCCGCCCATTTGGCTCGTTCAGAGAAGTGGTAGAATCTGTGTATAATGCAGACGGGCATATATCTAGATGTGCCAACTTTTGCAGGGCTCGAATTACAAAATGGATGGTAAAATTGGTGATGTTTACGTTTTTTTTTTTGGGGGGGGGGGGGGGGGGGGAAATTGGCAGCTTGTAATTTAGAGAACAAAAAATGTGGACGATAATTGGATGAAAATATTTACACCAATTTGTGGAATGTCTGCCACTAAATGTATAGTGCATAGGATGGGGAAGGATATAGGGGGAGATTTATCAAAACCTGTGCAGAGAAAGAGTGGTGCAGTTGCCCATAGCAACCAATCAGATCGCTTCTTTCATTTTCCACAGGCCTCTAAAGAGGCCTGTGGAAAATGAAAGAAGCAATCTGATTGGTTGCTATGGACAACTGCACCACTCTTCCTCTGCACAGGTTTTGATAAATCTCCCTCCTAGTTGGTAGGCAGGGCTTCAGGCCCTGCCCAAAGAATGGGCACATTTTTCTGCTCTCTAACATATACCACAGTGGAAATGGAGTGTACCCAGTAGTCCAGCATAGAAGTTTTATATCTGAGAAGCAGAAGCACAAATCTTCAATATAGAACATTGTTCTTGACATGGTGGTTGTTTCTAATTCAGATCTCATGTGGTTAATACCCTGCACCCTCCTTTTTCTCTCTAAAACCTGGACACATGGCTGTAACAGCTCCATTTCAATTTTTCTCATAGCAGATACAATTCTGCTGCTGCAGAGCATCTACACTCTGTAGGTCCAGCTACAGTGGGTCTTAAGGACTGAGCGTTTTTCAGTTTTTGCATTTTCATTTTTTCCTCATCTCCTTCTAAAAATCAAAACCCTTTAAATTTTGCACATAAAATTACCCATGATGGCTTATTTTTTGCACCACCAATTCTACTTTGCAGTGAAATTAGTCATTTTACCAAAAAATCCACGGCGAAACAGAAAAAAAATCATTGTGCGACAAAATGGAAGAAAAAATGTAATTTTGTAACTTTTTTTGGGACTTCCGTTTCTAGGTAGTGCATTTTTCGGTAAACATGACACTTTAACTTTATTCTGTAGGTCCATACGGGGTGGTCCATACGGGGTGGTATGAGGGCTCATTTTTTGTGCCGTGATCTGAAGTTTTTATCGGTGCCATTTTTGCATTGATCTGACTTTTTAATCGCTTTTTATTCATTTTTTTTATTATATAAAAAGTGACCAAAAATGCACTATTTTGGACTTGAATTTTTTTGCGCGTACGCCATTGACCATGCGGTTTAATTAACGATATGTTTTTATATTTTGGTCATTTACGCATGTGGCGATACCATATATGTTTTTTTTTTTTTTTATTTACACATTTTTTTTTATGGGAAAAGAGGGGTGTTTAAAACTTATATTAGGGAAGGGATTAAATTACCTTTATTAACTTTTTTTTTCAGTTTTTTTTTGCAGTGTTATAGCTCCCATAGGGAGCTATAGCACTGCATACACTGATCTCCTATGCTGATCCCTGCAAAACCATAGCTTTGCATGGATCAGCATTCTAGGGGCTTGATTGCTCAAGCCTGTAGCTCAGGCTTGGAGCAATCAAGCACTGATTGGACGAGATGGAGACAGGTGAGGGGACCTCCGTTTGCGTCCTAGCTGATCGGGACATCGCTATTTTATCGCAATAGTCCCGATCAGCCCGACTGAGCTGCCGGGAAGATTTTACTTTTGTTTTGGACGTGGCGATCAACTTTGATCGCCGCGTCTGAAGGGTTAATAGCGTGCGGCACAATGATCTGTGCCACACGCTATTAGCCCAGGGTCCTGGCTATCATTAGCAGCCGGTACCGGCCCGGTGTGATGTGGGGGTCACGGCGTGACCCCGTTTTAAACACCAGGACCGGGCGCACGGCGGACAGGTACACCCTGCGTCCTTAAGAGGTTAAAGCCTGCACGATTTTTTTTTTGTAAACAATTGTATAACCTAAGCTTCTTTCATTTGACTTGACAAACAAAAACTGGCTATGCTTAAGATTTTGCATTTCCAGAGGCATGCTACAACCCATACAAGAGCGAGTAGGACACTCTTTCGGCATATCCTGGCTGCATAGGGGACTAAAAAAATATTTGGTGTATGCGCCTGAGATCTTTCCCTGTGCAAATGCTGTCTACAGACTGTCTGATAAACATAAGAACAGGCAAGCTATCAACCCCTGAATGGATAGGATTTTTACTCACTGACTGGAAAAAGTGAGAAACTGAAGCACCATGCAGATAAAAGGTGGCATACACAAGAGCGAGTGCACACCCCTTGTTGCAGGGTAGACGTGATTAGCTTGTTAATGAGTGAAGTACCTTTCCTAAATGCTTTGAACATTTTTATTGCCATGTTAAATAACGATGCATACTGTGTCTCTGAAACCATGGCAACTATTATTACTGTGCTTATATAATAGTCCGAAAACAAAGGTGGATATAAACTAAAAAGAAAAAGTTATGTGATTTAAAGTGCTATTACTACTTATGACATTGAATAAATATCATCAATAATGGTGACATTTGTTGACTGCTTGGTTGTGTTCACATTAGATGAGAAAAGAAAATAGAAAACACTTGGACTTGGAGCCTATCACATCAGCTCTTTGAATCCACACCTTCCTTAGTTGCATATACATTTTCATCCAGCCTGCCATACATTGCTTGTGTTTGTTGGTATCAATCAGCACTTGCTTTTGTTTTGCTACCGATATACTCTGTACAGTATATTTGACTATTGGCTACTGTCTCCAGACCATTCTCTTGTCTTCTGTATCAGCACTGCGTTGTTCTCTCTGGTAAAGACCTGGCCTTCTAAAGGGATTATCCAGAAATAGAAAACCAGAGCTAATGTCTTCCAAAAACAGCACTACTCCTGTCCACAAGTTGTGTTCAATATTACAACTTGTCTCCATTCACTTCAATGGAACTGAGCTGCAATATCACACACAACCTGAGGATACAGTAGGGGTGGCACTGTTTTTTGGAAAAATTTGCTCTGGTCTTCTATTCCTGGACAACCCCTTCATCTCCGATTTTACATTTGTTTGTGTAATTCCTCTCTGTCTTTTGACTCTAGTTTTGGACTGTAACCCTTTGCATCCCAACATGATTTCCCTTACCTTTGTACAATTCTGTTTATTTTTTTGACTTGTGTCACCCTTCCACTTTATTTCAATGCTGGGACTGTTGACCAGTTGTTTATTCACTATTTAAACTGGATATGCAAGTAGGCAGGAAAAGGGGTTCTGGGTGAGCTCAGGCACATACTATGTCCTACCTATGTGACACTTGTATTACCTGAGTAGAATGGAAGGTTAGGAGCATTAGAACAACTGTACTCCTGTAGATACTGTTAGCTATGTATGGAGTTAAAAGATGTGGAGACATAACACAGGGTGAGGCCAGAGAGCATAGTATGTGCCTATAACTGTATTGCCACTGACAGTTGTAAAAATGTATTTCTTTCCTCAGGTATTCTGACCACACCATCATCTTTTTTTGGTCCGTGGTAGTTGATGTGTACCCATAATGGAACCAACCACAGTGACAGAGATACCAAAGCAGTAACACAGTGCACTATAGCAGTTAAAGAAGCAATGTCCACATAAAAGTCATAGCCACTTTGCCCCCATAACCAAGCCTGCCACAGTAACAAAAACAGAACTCCCAAACCAGTCATCAGGGGTGGACTGACTGGCCAGTCCATTCGTACGTTACACATGGGCCCAGCCGGGTAAAGGGCCCGCCGAAGCTACTGAGGATCCAGGACACTTGTCCCGGATCCCCAGGCAGACAGCGCTGCTTTCTGCTGTATGTGCATGAGCTGCGCATACAGCAGAAAGCAGCGCTACCTACCTGGCTACCTAACTTTATACATGGATGCCTAACTACTTACCTACATGCCTTACTATCTAACTACCTAAATACCTGTCTGTCTAAATACCTACCTACTTATCTTGCTACTTACCTACATACCTGATTACCTAACTATGTACATACCTGGCCTTCATACATGGCTGCCTAACTACCTAGCTAGCCACCTACCTGGTTAGTCACCTGCCTAAATATCTGGCTTCCTGATCCACCTACCTAGTTACCTTCCTACCTGGCTACCTACATACTTGCCATTTTACTATGCAAGACACCAAGAAGGGCATTATTACAGTTTGTGGGCCTGTATATGGGAAGATTATATATAGGAGGGAAGGGCACTGAAAAAATGCAGAGACCTCTGAGAGGCCATTGTATGTTGAAACGATCATATGTCAGGGCCATCGTATGTATAATCCTGTATATAATCACTCATTTGGTATTCAGATCTTTGTACAGCTGGTATCTACAACTACATGGGAACTGTATATATTCACTTATATAGATTCAGTACAGTATGGTGGTATTATCAAATTATATAATTCCTCCTTATAAACAGGTATTATTTGTCATGGAAAATTATTTTACCTACGTTACAGTGTTTCACATCGCAAGGGGCCCTTGTTTTCTTTTTGGTCCGGGGGCCCTGAGTGTTGTCAGTCTGCCCCTGCCAGTCATCCATGAATTAGTCCTTCAAATAGTCTAAGCACACCCCATCTTTTCTACCCAGAAACCCATACCTGGGACAGCCATGTTTCGCTGTAACAGTGAAAGCCACAGTGCCCCATAACAGTGACAGCTTTAGTGACCATCTGATAGTGTCAGTAATAGTATACTCCTACCAGAATGAGGCACATCGGAACTAATAACAGTATCAGTAATAGTGATGAGCGGCATTGCCCATATTCAAATTCACGATATTTCGCGAATATATAGCCGAATATTCGTCTTGTATTCGCGAAATTTGCGTATTCATTACGTTCGCATATGCGAATATTCGCATATTCGTGTATTCGAGGAAGAAAACAGTGAGGGGGTGGGCAACTTTACTATTGGTTGCTAGGGATGTTGTTGATAACCTCTGACAAGTTTATTTGCATCATTCTAATTGGCCCACAAGTGAAAAGAAGGAATATGCGCAAAAAAGTGAATATTCATAATTTCGAATATATAGCGAATATATTCGCGAATTTGCGATAAAAATTCAAAATGCAAATATTCGCTCCCAAAACTAATCAGTAACAGCAAAAAATAGTTACAGTGACCCCCCGACCTACGATGGCCCCGACATATGATCAAATCGACACACGATAGCCTCTCAAATCGACATACGATGCTTTTTTAAGTGCTATGCGGCAGCGCAAAATGCTTAAGCTGCTGCCGGATAGCAGCTTAATGTTCCCCGTGTGGTGCGGTAAGTATTACTTTCCCCTCCATGATGCTCCGGGGTGCCCTCCGGGTCCAGCGCTGGTCTTCCGGTGTCTTCTCGGCCCTCTCCGATGACGTCAATACGCTGCTGCGCACGTCATCCAATAGGAATGGCGTACGCAGCGGCATAATGACGTCGCTACGCAGGCCCAGTAAGGCCTTGCGGAAGACAGCAGAAGACCGGAGAAGACAGCGGAGGACCGGAGAAGACAAGGAGAGCCCAGCGGAGGCCCGGGGTCACCATTGGGAGCGGCGGGGTCACCATTGGGAGCGGCGGGGACAGGTAAGTACAGCTTCCTATATTTTACATTGCACGAATCCCTCAACATATGATGGATTCGACAAACGATGGCTCATTTGGAACGAATTACCATCGTATGTTGAGGGACCACTGTATAGTTAAATTATAATGGAGCCAGCACAATGCTCCTCAGTGACAGCTACAGTGTCCCATAACAGTGACAGTGATACTGTAGCCATAAAAGAATGAAGAATAGTGCCCCACTAACAGACTAAGTCACACTATCTCTGTCCCAAGAAGAATTCATTCACACTGAGGAAATTCAGCTTGAAATTTCCTACAGACAGTACTTCTCTGGTTGATTCCGCAGGAAGATTGGACATGTTAAATCTTGTGCCGGAATCCGATTCCTTGTGGGAAGTTCTGCTACAGAACTTCCAACATGTGAACGGTGCAGTAGAATCCTGTGGAAATCAATAGGAAGCTGCTGCAAACAGATTCTGTGCAGAATCTCTGTAGTTTGAACAGGGCCTACTGTGGCAGCACCTCATAACAATGACAGGTACAGTGTTTTTTCATAGCAATAGAACTTGTCATAGCGCCCCCATGTCAACGGAATTTGCATTATTCTCATAATAAAGTAAGCCACCATATGCTCATACCAGTGACAGCCACAGTTCCCTTGTAACAGTGACTACAACCACAGTGCACCCATAACAGTGACAGGTAATACCGGAGGAAAGTATCTTTTCAAAAAATAACATTGATAATACATTTTACTTATGCAGTCTTTATTGTGGTTACTAGGTTAAGCTTTGCTCTAAATTTCAGCCATAAATGAGGAAACTGAATGCTTCTACAGGTTAATACAGGGCAATGAATGTATGGTCAGCATTGTTCTTGACCTCTTTATTTCTCTGCATAATTACCGCTCCAGTAGTATCTACATTGTGTGACCCACGTTATGGTTTTTAGAACCTTCTCTATTGTTTCTACAGGACAGGTTAGTTATAATGGTTTCTCAGTACAAGGGTCATTAGTTATAATGGTTTCTCAGTACAAGGGTTATTAGTTATAATGGTTTCTCAGTACAAGGGTTAATTCATATTATAATATCAGTTTATTTGACTCTGTGTGGGTCACCATTCTCAGGGGACTGTAAAATGTTGCACACCATACGTATTAAGAAAGTGAGAGTTCACTTCACACACACACCAGGCCACACAGCCTTGAATACAAAAGCAGATGCAGAAGATTTGGATAGAATAATTTGTTTTTAGGTCTAATTTATTTGATAAACAGCAAATTTCCTCTGACAGGAATTAGAAAAGTCGGGAAGTTTGGGAAGAGAAAACAGATCAAACATGCAAAAAAGTGCCACAGCAAACTGGGTGCCATAAGAACCTGCCAGGGTAGATCGATGGGCAAGTTGGCAACTGCACAGACTAGGATGCCTGTGACTTAGCCCCGCCACAGGTGTCCTACAGGGTCCTAAGCATTGACCACTTCTAGCCATGACACTGCCTGCGACCACTATAGGCCAGTAGTGTCTCCTTCTCTGTGACACTCCAAATAAGTGTTGTCATAATGTGTACTGAAAGTGGAGACCCTCCCAGCCTCCAGTGGCTGCAGGAAGAAGTTGCCAGCTACCTAAAAGTGGGATCAGAAGAATGTGGTGACTGTGGGGAAAGCTATCTTAAGGTGGGGTCTTACCTATGCGGGGTCCTACCTACAGGGTTTCCTACAGTAACAAAGGATAGAAGTCCAGCCAGGTATCTTGTGTGCTTAATGCAATACTTTAATTATCGTGCTTCATGAAAACACAGGTACGGGACACAAGAAGTGACGTGTTTTGACCAATCCCAATGACCTTAGTCATACAGATGATCCTACATACAGAGAAAAATTACCTACAAGGGAGATAATCTTCTTACATGGGGGTCCTATCTACAGGGAGGAAATAACATATAGGGGCAATCTACAAGGGGCAAACTACCTACTGGAGGAAACTACCTACAAGGAACACCAGGATACTGGAGGGACTCTACCTACTAGGGGTCTCAGCTTACTAAGGAAAACTACATATTCGGGACACCTACATACAGGGGAACCTACCTAATGGGGGAAACTACCCACAGAAGCAACAAATCTAGCTATTGAGGAGACTTATCTATTCCTCCTCAGCCAACCTATTTTCTTCCCACCAACCCACTAACCTACCCAATTTACTGTGCATAACAATAACTGGCAAAATTATTACTGTTTTGCACCCTATAGGTGGGGAAAAGGGGAGAAGGATGCTGGAAAGTGTGAAGCCTAAGAGGCTTGTCTTTGTCTGGCAGGTTCTAAAGAGATGCATTTTGGCTGGAAGAAAATGGTCACAGCAGTCTGGGCCAGATGAAGAAGAAAATGGAGCAAGGGCGATGTCTCTTGTGAGTCACTCAATGACCGATCAATCATGGTCAGTGAGGGGCAGGGGGGGAGGATTAACCATAGATTGCCCCACTCTGCCCACCCACCCTAGGTGAGCTGGTGAGCAGAACGGAGCCCCGTACTGCCATCTCCCCCCCTCTTATGTGTAATCTAGTGCCATCCTTGCCATCCTGTGGCATCCGGCACTTTACCGTATAGGGACAGTTTATAATTAGGCAGGGACAGCTATTAGAAGTAAAAAAAAAAATGTAAAAAGTGGGCACACCACCCCTTTTTGGGGGCGCATATTTCTTTTTGTGCGCTGTGTGGCTGGACCCTCTTAGTGATAAAAAGGAGGCCAGCCACTGTAAGTGAATCGCCCACCCCATCACTGATCAGTGCAATTCAGCGTTTTTTAGAGTGCAGGCGTTTTTATTTTCAACTTTAGTACCTGTTTTGGGGCTTACTGGTCTATGCCACCAGCAGCAGTCCAGTGCTGTGTGGACGGACCATACCCCTGTGTGCTGCCTGCCCTGACCGCTGATCAGCATTATTTTAGGTTCAGGCAGGTGCTTTTTCATTTTGTTTTTTTTATTTTCTAGGCTGAGTGGCCCACCGCCCACTGACTTCTGCGCCCCCTGCCACCACCAAGCGCTAATCGCTCACAAAAAAACACATTCTCAGAATGATAGGTAAAAGCATCTCAAGTTACCCAGGTAAGATTTGCAAAAAGGACTGAGTCCTTAAAGGGGTACTCTGCTGAAAACATCTTATCCCCTATCCCCAGCGGCAGGGCCCCCGCGATCTCCTGGCCGACAGCTGTCCGGAACCTGTTCACCAACAGTGGCGCGGCAACACGATTGCGGGTCGCTGATGGTTGCTATGGCCGCAGGAGGTCAGATAATGGCCAATGGCTGGATCACACAATGGCTGTACTGTGTGCAGCTGATCAGGTCACACTGTGCTGCAGTACAAATGTTGTGCAGCATAGTATAACCTGTAAAAAAATAAAATAAAAAAAAAAAAGTAGGTCAATAAAAGTATGAAGTTAAATAAATAAATAATGATGTGTACTATAAAGCTATAATATAAATTATCCTGCAGGGTGAAAGCCGTAAAAAAATAAAATAAATAAAAGGCACAAAATTTCACCAATTTTAATACAAATAGCAGAATAAAAAAAGATCAAAAGGTAGCATGTATCGCAAAAATTATACCAATAAATAGTACAGCATGTCCTGCAAAAAATAAGCCGCTGTCGGAACATGATAACACAAAAAAAAGGGAAAAAAAGAATTTTGCTCAGAAAAAGGAAAAAGAACATAAAGCGCTATATAAAAAGGGTATAGCCATAATTGTACCAACCCACAGAATAAATATGACATAATTTTTACCGCACAGTGAACACTATAAAAAGAAATAATAAAAAAAGCCTGAAATTTCCAGTTTTTCACAATATTTGTGAGTTTAAAAAAAAAAAATGTTTCATGTGCCACAAAAAATGCACCACTTCAAAACAATCTCAGAATCAATCTACTCAGAAAAAGCGTTCTAAAATTATTACCATTTACAGAGACACAAAAAAAGAGCCTGGTCTTTAAAGGGGTACTCCGGTGAAAAGCTTTTTTTTTTAAATCAACTGGTGCCAGAAAGTTAAACAGATTTGTAAATTACTTCTATTAAAAAATCTTAATCCTTCCTGTACTTATTAGCTGCTGAATACTACAGCGGAAATTCTTTTCTTTTTGAAACACAGAGCTGTCTGCTGACATCATGAACACAGTGCTCTCTGCTGACATCTCTGTCCATTATGGGAACTGTTCAGAACAGCATATGTTTGCTATGGGGATTTCCTTTTACTCTGGACAGTTCCTAAAATGGACAGAGATGTCAGCAAAGAGCACTCTGCTCGTGATTCAGCAGACGCTTTTGATATATTATAGATTAATTTATGCAGAATAACTTTACAATTGCATGTTATTAAAAAATATGCTTCTTTCTATTTAATTTTCCACTTTGAAGAAATGACCACTAGGGGTCTCCCTACCAGTCCTGGCAGCAAGCATTTCAGACTCATGCTGGAGTCCTAAACACTACGAGCTGCCAGTCTGCTTTGTTCACAAAGGAGAACACTTGTTTGGCTGTGAACAAAGCAGGCTGGCAGCTCTGAGTGTTTAGGACTCCAGCATGAGTCAGAAATGCTTGCTGACAGGACTGATCGGGAAAAATACAATAGAAAGAAGCATATTTTTCATTAACATGCTATTGGAAAGTTATTCAACATTCATTAATCTAAAATATATCAAAAGTTTATTTGATGAGAGGTACCCTTTAAAAACAAAATAGTTTTTTACCTGAGTATCCCTTTAAGGAAAAATATGGGTCTGTCCTTAAGGGCTTAAAACCAAGGGTTAAGTCCTTAAATATGTTAAATATGTCCATAAACAGCTATGTGAATAGACTGTAAAGGTACGTTTACAAGGGCGGATTTACTTGTGGGTTTCCCACTGTGTATTTGAAAGGGGGTGGGCTCTTCTCGGCTGTCCGCAGCAGATTTTCAGCTGCAAAAAATCCACCCTAATGACTTCAATGGGGCTTGCAGCAGATTTTCCGCAGCAGAAATTACACTGTGGTAAATCTACTGTGAACAACCGCAAAGAGCCCGCCCTCTTTCAAACCCGCAAATAAATCTGCCAGGGTGAATGTATCCTTAGGGTGTATTCCCACGTGGCGTATTTTGCTGCGTATTTGCTGCGTATTTGGTGCTGCGTATTTTCCTACCCATTGACTTCAACAGGGAAAATAAAATACGCAGCAGCAAATACGCAGCAAATACGCCGTGTGGGAACGTACCCTTACACAGTATTCGCTGGTTGCTTTTTTAACTTTTAGGCTCTAGAAGTCACCTCAGTTTCTAAACAAAATTTGATGTGGAGAACCACAGAGCTGCAGGATATCCAAATGGGATCTCACTAACACATATGAATAGGGTGAAGTAACACCTGGGTGAGACGTAGTGCAACTGAACCTCCACAGATCCTCAGTACAATGTCCATCAATCCAAAAGGAATGCACTCGTGCAACAGTAGACATGTTCTCAATTCCAATACTTTACTTCTTTTGCATGTTCTCATACAAAAAATTTAGATATGGGAACAGTACAGTGATCCCTCAACTTACAATGGCCTCAACATACAATAGTTTCAACATACAATGTTTTTTTCTGTACCATTGTAACTTAAAACCAGACTCAACATGCAATGTACAGACAGTCCAGATCTGTGAAACATGTCACAACTGGAGGAACTGACCAATCAGAATTGGCATTTTACTGGTAAATCACCTCTATTACTGAAGTGCATGCACTGACTGGATGTCTGGTAGCGCCCTCTACAGTACAGGGAGGAACTGCAAGTTCTGTACTCTTTACCTGTGCCAGGGTTAGCAGCTCCTTTGGACACCAAGTAAGGGTGGCTCCATTTGGGACACTGTGTGTACTGTATAGGACACTGAAGAAGCTCCTGTCCTCTACATAAACTATTGTTTCCCAACCAGGGTGCCTCCAGCTGTTGCAAAACTACAACTCCCAGCATGCCCGGACAGCCGTTGGCTGTCCGGGCATGCTGAGAGTTGTAGTTTTGCAACAGCTGGAGGCACCCTGGTTGGGAAACACTGACATAGACAGTGATTTACAGCTCCCAGCAGTTATTTCTTACTTTTATATGTAAGGATTTGCTTTATCTATATTAGTTATCTACTTATTTTTCTTTAATCCTCACTTTTTTCTATTTTTGCATGAGATTTTGGTGGCTTCAGAACCAATTACCAGGTTTCCATAGAGTTATGGTCTCAACATACAATGGTTTCAACATACAATGGTCGTCCTGGAACCAATTAATATTGTAATTTGAGGGACCACTGTATAAGCAGAACATGTTATACTCACCCAAGTGCTCATCGCTGACCAGGGTTGCAGCATTGAAGTCTATTGCTCCGGCCGGAGCTTTCATGCGTGCCGTTCACCCAGCTTTCCTTCTGAATAGACAGCGAAAAAACTCACACACCTGTGAGCGAAGCTGGCGACATTTCAGGATCTCTGAACAGCACGCATGAAAGCTCCGGCTGGAGCAAAAGACTTGTATTCAATGCCGCAACCCTGCTCAGCGATGAGCACTTGGGTGAGGATAACATGTTCTGCTTATATTGTTCTCGTATCTAAAGTTTTTGTATGAGAACATGTGGATGAAGTAAAGTATTGGAATTGAGAACATGTCTACTGTTGCACAAGTGCATTTCTTTTTGGATTGATATCCAAATGGGATGTCAATACATAAATTACATTATACATACATACAGACCATAAATAATCTGATCACAAATACATATTGACTCACCAGAATAGATTAAAGGGGTATTCCAGGAAAAAACTTTTTTATATATATCAACTGGCTCCAGAAAGTTAAACAGATTTGTAAATTACTTCTATTAAAAAATCTTAATCCTTTCAGTACTTATGAGCTTCTGAATTAAGGTTGTTCTTTTCTGTCGTAGTGCTCTCTGATGACACGTGTCTCGGGAAACGCCCAGTTTAGAAGAGGTTTGCTATGGGGATTTGCTTCTAAACTGGGCGTTTCCCGAGACACGTGTCATCAGAGAGCACTTAGGCAGAAAAGAACAACCTTAACTTCAGAAGCTCATAAGTACTGAAAGGATTAAGATTTTTAAATAGAAGTAATTTACAAATCTGTTTAACTTTCTGGAGCCAGTTGATATATAAAAATAAGTTTTTTCCTGGATAACCCCTTTAAATTGACAAGGAAATAAATACTACTACTATTCACATACTACAAACAACTACAGCTAAATAAATGAAAGGGCTTCAATTCCTAACAACAGATTAAATCAATATGCTAAAAGATACTAATACTATCCATATGAACCTAAAGCTGAATATACTCTTGTCTATGTTAACTGTGACACCCATAGAAATGCACAAAAGGGGTCAGAGGTGTAATGATGACAATGACAGGCTGTAAACACCTCTTAAGATTCCAAAGAATTGATTGAAATTAACATTGGGTTTACATCACTGTCAATGCTTTACATTTGTACCAAGCTCTACTGGGGAAACACAATCCCTTAATATTAATACATAAATGACAAGTTTACTAATGATCTTGCTAAATATCAGTGACATCAAAGGAAAAATTCTCATTTTCGGTGTCACAAGTGGGAAGCAGAGGTGCAGGCACTAACTGTACCCATCCATAGCCATGAATATAAATGTGCCTTTAAATTACGTCTTGGCTTCACAATTATGGAATAACATTAATAGGATGCATATGTCACTTGCTTGAGTAGGAGGTGATGTACTGTATTAGAAGCAGCATAAATCAAGAGACAAGGTTAATGGATTAATAATCTGCTGCCGATATATGGTAATAGCTGGAAATATAATTAGCTATGAAGGTGTCATGCCCTATGATATTGTTAGGGACGTACGGTACTGGATGGCATTATTCATCTCAATGGACAAGAGGGAGAATGGGCACAAAGCACATTAAGGAGTACTCTTAAGGATGTGGGAATGTAAGGGGGATGTGATGACACGTGTCACTGCTCTAATGAATCCAAGTGCATGACATAAATCCTCTAGATCAATAGCTAAAACAGAAAAATAACATCATGGTTAAAATTTTCCAGGTTCTCCTAGTCAAAGACCCATAACTCAAGATATTTGACATCTGGCAAAGTTATACAATTGCAATACATGGAGTTCTGTTACAATTCAGTGGGGCATATCCAGTTATTAAAAACTCTACAGACAGCGGATAAGTATTTGATCACAGGTGGTTCTACCACTGGCACTCCTCATGAGCTCCAGAACAGGGCCCATCTCTTATCGCTGAAAGCTGTGGCCCACACTTTGCGAGACATATTAACCTTATCAGTGTGGGCCGGCTCAGTCAATCCCCGGCTGCAGACACTTATCTCTATCCTCTGAAAGTAATTGACCATTTTCAACAGGACTTTTATTTTCCTTTGTTCTAAATGCCAACTACAGTACAATACACTTCGCCTTACACTTCTCTTCTTTCTCTCCTTTGCCATGGGTTAGTGTAGGGTTGCATCATAGGCCAATGTAGCATGGCTTTGTGGGTCACAGGCAGGTCTCAGGGCCTGCAGGAACTCATAGGAATGGAGGTCATGCACTTTTTTTTACAGCAGGAATGCTGTTCCTATTAGATGGAGTCCTGCAGGTCCAAAGAATGGAAATGTTACGCCGAGCGCTCCGGGTCCCCGCTCCTCCCCGGAGCGCTCGCTTCACTCTCCCCGCTGCAGCGCTCCGGTCACGTCCTCTGACCCGGGGCGCTGCGATTCCGCTGCCAGCCGGGATGCGATTCGCGATGCGGGTAGCGCCCGCTCGCGATGCGCACCCCGGCTCCCCTACCTGACTCGCTCTCCGTCTGTTCTGTCCCGGCGCGCGCGGCCCCGCTCCCTAGGGCGCGCGCGCGCCGGGTCTCTGCGATTTAAAGGGCCACTGCGCCGCTGATTGGCGCAGTGGTTCCAATTAGTGTGTTCACCTGTGCACTTCCCTATATCACCTCACTTCCCCTGCACTCCCTTGCCGGATCTTGTTGCCTTAGTGCCAGTGAAAGCGTTCCTTGTGTGTTCCTTGCCTGTGTTTCCAGACCTTCTGCCGTTGCCCCTGACTACGATCCTTGCTGCCTGCCCCGACCTTCTGCTACGTCCGACCTTGCTTCTGCCTACTCCCTTGTACCGCGCCTATCTTCAGCAGCCAGAGAGGTGAGCCGTTGCTAGTGGATACGACCTGGTCACTACCGCCGCAGCAAGACCATCCCGCTTTGCGGCGGGCTCTGGTGAAAACCAGTAGTGGCTTAGAACCGGTCCACTAGCACGGTCCACGCCAATCCCTCTCTGGCACAGAGGATCCACTACCTGCCAGCCGGCATCGTGACAGTAGATCCGGCCATGGATCCCGCTGAAGTTCCTCTGCCAGTTGTCGCTGACCTCACCACGGTGGTCACCCAGCAGTCACAACAGATAGCGCAACAAGGCCAACAGCTGTCTCAACTGACCGTTATGCTACAACAGTTACTACCACAGCTTCAGCAGTCATCTCCGCCGCCAGCTCCTGCACCTCCTCCGCAGCGAGTGGCCGCTCCTGGGCTACGCCTATCCTTGCCGGATAAATTTGATGGGGACTCTAAGTTTTGCCGTGGCTTTCTTTCCCAATGTTCCCTGCATCTGGAGATGATGTCGGACCTGTTTCCCACTGAAAGGTCTAAGGTGGCTTTCGTAGTCAGCCTTCTGTCCGGAAAAGCCCTGTCATGGGCCACACCGCTCTGGGACCGCAATGACCCCGTCACTGCCTCTGTACACTCCTTCTTCTCGGAAATCCGAAGTGTCTTTGAGGAACCTGCCCGAGCCTCTTCTGCTGAGACTGCCCTGTTGAACCTGGTCCAGGGTAATTCTTCCGTTGGCGAGTATGCCGTACAATTCCGTACTCTTGCTTCAGAATTGTCCTGGAATAATGAGGCCCTCTGCGCGACCTTCAAAAAAGGCCTATCCAGCAACATTAAAGATGTTCTGGCCGCACGAGAAATTCCTGCTAATCTACATGTGTTACGCCGAGCGCTCCGGGTTCCCGCTCCTCCCCGGAGCGCTCGCTTCACCTCCTCCGCTGCAGCGCCCCGGTCACGTCCTCTGACCCGGGGCGCTGCGATCCTGCTGCTAGCCGGGATGCGATTCGCGATGCGGGTAGCGCCCGCTCGCGATGCGCACCCCGGCTCTCCTACCTGACTCGCTCCCCGTCTGTTCTGTCCCGGCGCGCGCGGCCCCGCTCCCTAGGGCGCGCGCGCGCCGGGTCTCTGCGATTTAAAGGGCCACTGCGCCGCTGATTGGCGCAGTGGTTCCAATTAGAGTTATCACCTGTGCACTCCCTATATTACCTCACTTCCCTTGCACTCCCTTGCCGGATCTTGTTGCCTTAGTGCCAGTGAAAGCGTTCCTTGTGTGTCCCTTGCCAGTGTTTCCAGACCTTCTGCCGTTGCCCCTGACTACGATCCTTGCTGCCTGCCCCGACCTTCTGCTACGTCCGACCTTGCTTCTGCCTACTCCCTTGTACCGCGCCTATCTTCAGCAGCCAGAGAGGTGAGCCGTTGCTAGTGGATACGACCTGGTCACTACCGCCGCAGCAAGACCATCCCGCTTTGCGGCGGGCTCTGGTGAAAACCAGTAGTGGCTTAGAACCGGTCCACTAGCACGGTCCACGCCAATCCCTCTCTGGCACAGAGGATCCACTACCTGCCAGCCGGCATCGTGACAGTAGATCCGGCCATGGATCCCGCTGAAGTTCCTCTGCCAGTTGTCACTGACCTCACCACGGTGGTCGCCCAGCAGTCACAACAGATTGCGCAACAAGGCCAACAGCTGTCTCAACTGACCGTTATGCTACAACAGTTGCTACCACAGCTTCAGCAGTCATCTCCTCCGCCAGCTCCTGCACCTCCTCCGCAGCGAGTGGCCGCTCCTGGGATACGCTTATCCTTGCCGGATAAGTTTGATGGGGACTCTAAGTTTTGCCGTGGCTTCCTTTCCCAATGTTCCCTGCATCTGGAGATGATGTCGGACCTGTTTCCCACTGAAAGGTCTAAGGTGGCTTTCGTAGTCAGTCTTCTGTCCGGAAAAGCCCTGTCATGGGCCACACCGCTCTGGGACCGCAATGACCCCGTCACTGCCTCAGTACACTCCTTCTTCTCGGAAATCCGAAGTGTCTTTGAGGAACCTGCCCGAGCCTCTTCTGCTGAGACTGCCCTGTTGAACCTGGTCCAGGGTAATTCTTCCGTTGGCGAGTATGCCGTACAATTCCGTACACTTGCTTCTGAATTGTCCTGGAATAATGAGGCCCTCTGCGCGACCTTCAAAAAAGGCCTATCCAGCAACATTAAAGATGTTCTGGCCGCACGAGAAATTCCTGCTAATCTACATGAACTTATTCACCTAGCCACTCGCATTGACATGCGTTTTTCTGAAAGGCGTCAGGAACTCCGCCAAGATATGGACTCTGTTCGCACGAGGCGTTTTGTCTCCTCGGCTCCTCTCTCCTCTGGTCCCCTGCAATCTGTTCCTGTGCCTCCCGCCGTGGAGGCTATGTAGGTCGACCGATCTCGCCTGACACCTCAAGAGAGGACACGACGCCGTATGGAGAACCTCTGCCTGTACTGTGCTAGTACCGAACACTTCCTGAGGGATTGTCCTATCCGTCCTCCCCGCCTGGAAAGACGTACGCTGACTCCGCACAAAGGTGAGACAGTCCTTGATGTCTACTCTGCTTCCCCACGTCTTACTGTGCCTGTGCGGATGTCTGCTTCTGCCTTCTCCTTCTCTACAGTGGCCTTCTTGGACTCTGGTTCTGCAGGAAATTTTATTTTGGCCTCTCTCGTCAATAGGTTCAACATCCCAGTGACCAGTCTCGCCAGACCCCTCTACATCAATTGTGTAAATAATGAAAGATTGGACTGTACCATACGTTTCCGCACGGAGCCCCTTCTTATGAGCATCGGATCTCATCATGAGAGGATTGAACTTTTGGTCCTCCCCAATTGCACCTCGGAGATTCTCCTTGGACTTCCCTGGCTTCAACTTCATTCCCCAACCCTGGATTGGTCCACTGGGGAGATCAAGAGTTGGGGGTCCTCTTGTTCCAAGAACTGTCTAAAACCGGTTCCCAGTAACCCTTGCCGTAACTCTGTGGTTCCTCCTGTAACCGGTCTCCCCAAGGCCTATATGGACTTCGCGGATGTTTTCTGCAAAAAACAAGCTGAGACTCTACCTCCTCACAGGCCTTATGATTGCCCTATCGACCTCCTCCCGGGTACTACTCCACCCCGGGGCAGAATTTATCCTCTCTCTGCTCCAGAGACTCTTGCCATGTCCGAATACGTCCAGGAGAATCTAAAAAGGGGCTTTATCCGTAAATCCTCCTCTCCTGCCGGAGCCGGATTTTTCTTTGTCTCCAAAAAAGATGGCTCCCTACGTCCTTGCATTGACTACCGCGGTCTTAATAAAATCACGGTTAAGAACCGCTACCCCTTACCCCTCATCTCTGAACTCTTTGATCGCCTCCAAGGTGCCCACATCTTCACTAAATTGGACTTAAGAGGCGCCTATAACCTCATCCGCATCAGAGAGGGGGACGAGTGGAAAACGGCATTTAACACCAGAGATGGACACTTTGAGTATCTGGTCATGCCCTTTGGACTGTGCAATGCCCCTGCCGTCTTCCAAGACTTTGTCAATGAAATTTTTCGTGATCTATTATACTCCTGTGTTGTGGTATATCTGGACGATATCCTAATTTTTTCTGCCAATCTAGAGGAACACCGCCAGCATGTCCGTATGGTTCTTCAGAGACTTCGTGACAACCAACTCTATGCCAAAATTGAGAAATGTCTGTTTGAATGCCAATCTCTTCCTTTTCTAGGATATTTGGTCTCTGGCCAGGGACTACAGATGGATCCAGACAAACTCTCTGCCGTCTTAAATTGGCCACGCCCCTCCGGACTTCGTGCTATCCAACGCTTTTTGGGGTTCGCCAATTATTACAGGCAATTTATTCCACATTTTTCTACCATTGTGGCTCCTATCGTGGCTTTAACCAAGAAAAATGCTGATCCCAAGTCCTGGCCTCCTCAAGCAGAAGACTCCTTTAAACAACTCAAGTCCGCCTTTTCTTCGGCTCCCGTGCTCTCCAGACCTGACCCTTCCAAACCCTTCCTATTGGAGGTTGATGCCTCCTCAGTAGGAGCTGGAGCTGTTCTTCTACAAAAAAATCCTTCCGGGCATGCTGTCACTTGTGGTTTTTTCTCCAGGACCTTCTCTCCAGCGGAAAGGAACTACTCCATCGGGGATCGAGAGCTTCTAGCCATTAAATTAGCACTTGAGGAATGGAGGCATCTGCTGGAGGGATCAAGATTTCCTGTTATTATCTACACCGACCACAAGAACCTCTCCTACCTCCAGTCGGCCCAACGGCTGAATCCTCGCCAGGCCCGGTGGTCTCTGTTCTTTGCCCGATTTAATTTTGAGATTCACTTTCGTCCTGCCGATAAGAACATTAGAGCCGATGCTCTCTCTCGTTCCTCGGATGCCTCAGAAGTTGATCTCCCTCCGCAACACATCATTCCACCTGACTGCCTGATCTCCACTTCTCCTGCCTCCATCAGACAGACTCCTCCAGGAAAGACCTTTGTTTCTCCACGCCAACGCCTCGGAATCCTCAAATGGGGTCACTCCTCCCATCTCGCAGGTCATGCGGGCATCAAGAAATCTGTGCAACTCATCTCCCGCTTCTATTGGTGGCCGACTCTGGAGACGGATGTTGGGGACTTTGTGCGGGCCTGCACTATCTGTGCCCGGGATAAGACTCCTCGCCAGAAGCCCGCTGGTTTTCTTCATCCTCTGCCTGTCCCCGAACAGCCTTGGTCTCTGATTGGTATGGATTTTATTACTGATTTACCCCCTTCCCGTGGCAACACCGTTATTTGGGTGGTCGTTGATCGATTCTCCAAAATGGCACATTTCATTCCTCTTCCTGGTCTTCCTTCTGCGCCTCAGTTGGCTAAACAATTTTTTGTACACATTTTTCGTCTTCACGGGTTGCCTACGCAGATTGTCTCGGATAGAGGGGTCCAATTCGTGTCTAAATTCTGGAGAGCTCTCTGTAAACAACTCAAGATTAAATTAAATTTTTCCTCTGCATATCATCCCCAGTCCAATGGACAAGTAGAAAGAATTAACCAGATCCTGGGTGATTATTTGCGACATTTTGTTTCCTCCCGCCAGGATGACTGGGCAGATCTCCTTCCATGGGCCGAATTCTCGTATAACTTCAGGGTCTCTGAATCTTCCTCCAAATCCCCATTTTTCGTGGTGTACGGCCGTCACCCTCTTCCCCCCCTCCCTACCCCCTTGCCCTCTGGTCTGCCCGCTGTGGATGAAATTTCTCGTGACCTTTCCATTATATGGAGAGAGACCCAAAATTCTCTCTTACAGGCTTCTTCACGCATGAAGAGGTTCGCGGATAAGAAGAGAAGAGCTCCCCCCGTTTTTTCCCCTGGAGACAAGGTATGGCTCTCCGCTAAATATGTCCGCTTCCGTGTCCCTAGCTACAAGTTGGGACCACGCTATCTTGGTCCTTTCAAAATTCTGTGTCAAATTAATCCTGTCTCTTATAAACTTCTTCTTCCTCCTTCTCTTCGTATCCCTAATGCCTTTCACGTCTCTCTTCTCAAACCACTCACCCTCAACCGTTTTTCTCCCAAATCTGTTCCTCCCACTCCTGTTTCCGGCTCCTCGGACGTCTTCTCGGTCAAGGAGATTTTGGCTACCAAAAAGGTCAGAGGAAAAAATTTTTTTTTAGTAGACTGGGAGGGTTGTGGTCCTGAAGAGAGATCCTGGGAACCTGAGGACAACATCCTTGACAAAAGTCTGCTCCTCAGGTTCTCAGGCTCCAAGAAGAGGGGGAGACCCAAGGGGGGGGGTACTGTTACGCCGAGCGCTCCGGGTTCCCGCTCCTCCCCGGAGCGCTCGCTTCACCTCCTCCGCTGCAGCGCCCCGGTCACGTCCTCTGACCCGGGGCGCTGCGATCCTGCTGCTAGCCGGGATGCGATTCGCGATGCGGGTAGCGCCCGCTCGCGATGCGCACCCCGGCTCTCCTACCTGACTCGCTCCCCGTCTGTTCTGTCCCGGCGCGCGCGGCCCCGCTCCCTAGGGCGCGCGCGCGCCGGGTCTCTGCGATTTAAAGGGCCACTGCGCCGCTGATTGGCGCAGTGGTTCCAATTAGAGTTATCACCTGTGCACTCCCTATATTACCTCACTTCCCTTGCACTCCCTTGCCGGATCTTGTTGCCTTAGTGCCAGTGAAAGCGTTCCTTGTGTGTCCCTTGCCAGTGTTTCCAGACCTTCTGCCGTTGCCCCTGACTACGATCCTTGCTGCCTGCCCCGACCTTCTGCTACGTCCGACCTTGCTTCTGCCTACTCCCTTGTACCGCGCCTATCTTCAGCAGCCAGAGAGGTGAGCCGTTGCTAGTGGATACGACCTGGTCACTACCGCCGCAGCAAGACCATCCCGCTTTGCGGCGGGCTCTGGTGAAAACCAGTAGTGGCTTAGAACCGGTCCACTAGCACGGTCCACGCCAATCCCTCTCTGGCACAGAGGATCCACTACCTGCCAGCCGGCATCGTGACAACATGAACTTATTCACCTAGCCACTCGCATTGACATGCGTTTTTCCGAAAGGCGTCAGGAACTCCGCCAAGATATGGACTCTGTTCGCACGAGGCGTTTCTCCTCCTCTCCTGCCGGAGCCGGATTTTTCTTTGTGTCCAAAAAAGATGGCACCCTACGTCCTTGCATTGACTACCGCGGTCTTAATAAAATCACGGTTAAGAACCGCTACCCTTTACCCCTCATCTCTGAACTCTTTGATCGCCTCCAAGGTGCCCACATCTTTACTAAATTGGACTTAAGAGGCGCCTATAACCTCATCCGCATCAGAGAGGGGGACGAGTGGAAAACGGCATTTAACACCAGAGATGGACACTTTGAGTATCTGGTCATGCCCTTTGGCCTGTGCAACGCCCCTGCCGTCTTCCAAGACTTTGTCAATGAAATTTTTCGTGATCTGTTATACTCCTGTGTTGTTGTATATCTGGACGATATCCTAATTTTTTCTGCCAATCTAGAAGAACACCGCCAGCATGTCCGTATGGTTCTTCAGAGACTTCGTGACAACCAACTCTATGCCAAAATTGAGAAATGTCTGTTTGAATGCCAATCTCTTCCTTTTCTAGGATATTTGGTCTCTGGCCAGGGACTACAGATGGATCCAGACAAACTCTCTGCCGTCTTAGATTGGCCACGCCCCTCCGGACTCCGTGCTATCCAACGCTTTTTGGGGTTCGCCAATTATTACAGGCAATTTATTCCACATTTTTCTACCATTGTGGCTCCTATCGTGGCTTTAACCAAAAAAAATGCTGATCCCAAGTCCTGGCCTCCTCAAGCAGAAGACGCCTTTAAACGACTCAAGTCTGCCTTTTCTTCGGCTCCCGTCCTCTCCAGACCTGACCCTTCCAAACCCTTTCTATTGGAGGTTGATGCCTCCTCAGTGGGAGCTGGAGCTGTTCTTCTACAAAAAAATTCTTCCGGGCATGCTGTCACTTGTGGTTTTTTCTCTAGGACCTTCTCTCCAGCGGAGAGGAACTACTCCATCGGGGATCGAGAGCTTCTAGCCATTAAATTAGCACTTGAGGAATGGAGGCATCTGCTGGAGGGATCAAGTTCTCCTGTTATTATCTACACCGACCACAAGAACCTCTCCTACCTCCAGTCTGCCCAACGGCTGAATCCTCGCCAGGCCCGGTGGTCTCTGTTCTTTGCCCGATTTAATTTTGAGATTCACTTTCGTCCTGCCGATAAGAACATTAGGGCCGATGCTCTCTCTCGTTCCTCGGATGCCTCAGAAGTTGAACTCTCTCCGCAACACATCATTCCACCTGACTGCCTGATCTCCACTTCTCCTGCCTCCATCAGGCAGACTCCTCCAGGAAAGACCTTTGTTTCTCCTCGCCAACGCCTCGGAATCCTTAAATGGGGTCACTCCTCCCATCTCGCAGGTCATGCGGGTATCAAGAAATCTGTGCAACTCATCTCCCGCTTCTATTGGTGGCCGACTCTGGAGACGGATGTTGTGGACTTTGTGCGAGCCTGCACTATCTGTGCCCGGGATAAGACTCCTCGCCAGAAGCCCGCTGGTTTTCTTCATCCTCTGCCTGTCCCCGAACAGCCTTGGTCTCTGATTGGTATGGATTTCATTACTGATTTACCCCCTTCCCGTGGCAACACTGTTATTTGGGTGGTCGTTGATCGATTCTCCAAAATGGCACATTTCATCCCTCTTCCTGGTCTTCCTTCTGCCCCTCAGTTGGCTAAACAATTTTTTGTACACATTTTTCGTCTTCACGGGTTGCCTACGCAGATTGTCTCGGATAGAGGCGTCCAATTCGTGTCTAAATTCTGGAGGGCTCTCTGTAAACAACTCAAGATTAAATTAAATTTTTCTTCTGCATATCATCCCCAGTCCAATGGACAAGTAGAAAGAATTAACCAGATCTTGGGTGATTATTTGCGACATTTTGTTTCCTCCCGCCAGGATGACTGGGCAGATCTCCTCCCATGGGCCGAATTCTCGTATAACTTCAGGGTCTCTGAGTCTTCCTCCAAATCCCCATTTTTCGTGGTGTACGGCCGTCACCCTCTTCCCCCCCTCCCTACTCCCTTGCCCTCTGGTCTGCCCGCTGTGGATGAAATTTCTCGTGACCTTTCCATCATATGGAGAGAGACCCAAAATTCTCTCTTACAGGCTTCATCACGCATGAAGAAGTTCGCGGATAAGAAAAGAAGAGCTCCTCCCGTTTTTTCCCCTGGAGACAAGGTATGGCTCTCCGCTAAATATGTCCGCTTCCGTGTCCCTAGCTACAAGTTGGGACCACGCTACCTTGGTCCTTTCAAAATTTTGTGTCAAATTAATCCTGTCTCTTATAAACTTCTTCTTCCTCCTTCTCTTCGTATCCCTAATGCCTTTCACGTCTCTCTTCTCAAACCACTCATCCTCAACCGTTTTTCTCCCAAATCTGTTCCTCCCACTCCTGTTTCCGGCTCCTCGGACATCTTCTCGGTCAAAGAAATTTTAGCTGCCAAAAAGGTCAGAGGAAAAAATTTTTTTTTAGTGGACTGGGAGGGTTGTGGTCCTGAAGAGAGATCCTGGGAACCTGAGGACAACATCCTGGACAAAAGTCTGCTCCTCAGGTTCTCAGGCTCTAAGAAGAGGGGGAGACCCAAGGGGGGGGGTACTGTTACGCCGAGCGCTCCGGGTCCCCGCTCCTCCCCGGAGCGCTCGCTTCACTCTCCCCGCTGCAGCGCTCCGGTCACGTCCTCTGACCCGGGGCGCTGCGATTCCGCTGCCAGCCGGGATGCGATTCGCGATGCGGGTAGCGCCCGCTCGCGATGCGCACCCCGGCTCCCCTACCTGACTCGCTCTCCGTCTGTTCTGTCCCGGCGCGCGCGGCCCCGCTCCCTAGGGCGCGCGCGCGCCGGGTCTCTGCGATTTAAAGGGCCACTGCGCCGCTGATTGGCGCAGTGGTTCCAATTAGTGTGTTCACCTGTGCACTTCCCTATATCACCTCACTTCCCCTGCACTCCCTTGCCGGATCTTGTTGCCTTAGTGCCAGTGAAAGCGTTCCTTGTGTGTTCCTTGCCTGTGTTTCCCGACCTTCTGCCGTTGCCCCTGACTACGATCCTTGCTGCCTGCCCCGACCTTCTGCTACGTCCGACCTTGCTTCTGCCTACTCCCTTGTACCGCGCCTATCTTCAGCAGCCAGAGAGGTGAGCCGTTGCTAGTGGATACGACCTGGTCACTACCGCCGCAGCAAGACCATCCCGCTTTGCGGCGGGCTCTGGTGAAAACCAGTAGTGGCTTAGAACCGGTCCACTAGCACGGTCCACGCCAATCCCTCTCTGGCACAGAGGATCCACTACCTGCCAGCCGGCATCGTGACACCCACACTTTTTTCCCAGGACTTGACTCCTGGTCATAGGTATATGTAGTGTGTCACCTCATACATGGTCAAGGGCAAATTGTCAAGGAGCAGACAAGAATTTCTCTACAAATTTAGTTGAAGTATGAAATGCTCTGCATTATGAGCTAAATTTACATGTTATTTAATAAAAAAAAATATCTATTTCTTTAATTTTCATGACCCAAAGTTTTTTTATTCTACAAAACACCAGCTTGTCAGCAAATTTGTCTGCTTACAATTGGCCCTGTAAGTCAATGCAAAATTCAGGGTATTGACGTTTGTCATCTGGTTTCAGCTCTTGAAGACGAGTCGATATGGTTTACAACACAAATTGTACCACTTTACTACTGATGTTACTTTAACTATGGGCCTTTACTTTTGCACTTTTTATGGTACATAGGTTTAAAGGAACTCCTGATGAAGGATCCATCTGATCACATGGGTCTAAGATCTCAGTTGTACCCTGCTCTTCTTAAGCCCATATACTGACCCACCAATATCTCGTACACATATGCTCTTTCTTTTGTCTGCTCACAGCCTGCTCACCCTGACATAATAAAAATCACTGTTATAGGAGCGAGCAACAACAGCATTGTGTTATGAATGTATTGGCTACATTAATAGTAAATTTTTTCAAGCACAATTTATTATACAATGTAATGATGTTTTCATTAGCTAAATTAATACAAGATTAGTCTAGGCACTTGTTCTCATTGACTCAATATTCTCAGGGAATACATTTTTTTTACTGTGAACCTAAAGTTGGTTAAGTTCTGAATACTGCTGAATAGTTAAATTGCAACTGTCATGATTTCTGAGCTATATAACCTAACAGTCTGTGAACTGGGTTTATCATAACTATTCACCATTACCTTTGCCTTCTTTATAGCTGGATTTATGATAATAAAACACTCTATTTTTTGTACAGCTATCAACAGTCGGATAGGCGGGGCCAGGGGTCTGCTATGCCCCGAGGCGCTGGGACTGCTGTGTGATTGACACACAGGTCCCTGCATTGATCCTCGTGCACCAGCAGGTTCACTGAGTGAGCACTTGCTCCGGGCACGTCGCTGGCAGTGTAAACAAAATCAGTGCCAACTCTCCTCTTCTGTGTGGACACACCACCGGCGACATGCTATATGCTGTGGTTACTAGAGGCAGAGAGCACGCTCATGCTCGGCCTCGGGCATTGTACAGAAGCTGTGAGCAGGAAGGCAGAGGGAGCCGCACATAGGAGAGATACAGGGCGCATGCGCTGGGACCTGTGTGTCAATCGATCCCAGCGCTGAAGGAAAAGTGATAGGTGTGGTGGCCTCGGGGCATAGCAGACCCCTGGCCCTGCCTATCCGACTGTTGATGGCTGTACCAAAAAAAAAAAAAGTGTAGTAGCCCTTGGGGGGTGTATAGTAGTGGGGATGTTGTATCGGTATATGAGGGGTTACTGTTAACCCTATAGTTTGTGACGCCAGGCTGAGGGCTAGTATGCTGAGGTAATTCTCCAGCCTATCGCCGCCCTTCCCAGTAACGATAGGTGCATGAAAAGACTGAAGGTCCACAAGGAGATTTAACTTGAACAACTTTACTTAAGTGCTTACGGTACATCCAAGGCACAGTAACAGTCTAATATAACAGTCCTTATATTGCTCAGTGACTGACAGTTGTTGCGGACCTTGGGGTATTTAGAAAGTCTCTGAATTTAGGGTAGATATTGCAGATCCGTCCAGATTTAGGGGTTAGATTGGGTCCAGTGATGCTGCAGAGTGTCTGGGGATTGATACACTCTCGATTTAGTATTGATCAGCCGTTGCCGCAAGGCTCAGGCCTAACTCAATGCGAGAATAGCTGCGCAGGTCCTTCTCAGTTGACAGCCCAGGAACAAGAGAGAATAATGGCCGCCGCTCCCTTATATGGGCAGGGGCGGGGTGAATCTGATTGGTCCGAATACCTGTCATTCACTCGTAAACAGAATGATGGGATTGCATGCGTCATAGGGACCTCCACAGGTCCTCAAGCAGAAATACCATAGAGTTTACCTAGTCACGTGACCCGCAGGTCCTGGTACGCTATGCGCAGGTAATTAACTATTCATTTACATTTATATAACTATATTTACATAAACCTGGCATAAGTTACAGGTTTACCAGATGGAATAGAGGTGACAAGGGGTAGACTATACAACATGGACCCCTATGTCCTAGGGACTCTGGCTATGGGGACCCATACACATAAATGGACCGGATAGGATGCGGTACCGGGACACCACAAGAGTATTTTACGATCCTAAATCCAGCTATAAAGAAGGCAAAGGTAATGGTGGATAGCTATGATAAACCCAATTCACAGACTGTTAGGTTATATAGCTCAAAAATCATAACAGTTGCACTTTAAAGAGTATCTCTCATGATCTTGTTAAATTTTTTAATCCTCCAAGTTCACTGCCCCCATCATGATAAACCACCCCCTGCCAGGATCAACAGCAGGAGGTAAGGCTGTGCCTCCTGCTGTTGCTTAGCAACAACTCCTAGCATGCACGGACAACAAAAGGGCATGCTAGAAGTTGTAGTGGTGTGCCTCCAGCTGTTGCATAACTACAATTCCCACCATGCCCCTGGGCAGTCAGTGCGTGCTGGGGGTTGTAGCTTTGCAGCAGCTTGAGGCACATTGGTTGGGAAACACTGAGTTAGGGTGTGTTACCTAACTTAGTGTTTCCACACCAGTGTGCCTTCAGCTGTTGCAAAACTACACCTCCCAGCATGCACTGACAGATTGTGCATGTTGGGAGTTGTAGTTTTGCAACAACAGGAGGCACACAAGTGCAGAAACACTAAGTAAGTCTGTTACCTAACTCAGTGTTTCCTAACCAGTGTGCCTCCAGCTGTTGCATAACTACAGCTCCCGGTATGCTTGGTCTCTGTCAGTGCATGCTAGGAGTTGTAGTTTAGCTGTAGGTTTGCGCACCCCCTCCCCCATCCCCTTGTGAATGTAAAGGGTATATTCACACAGGTGGGGGTTTATAGTGAGTTTCCCACTGCAAGTTTGAGCTGCTCAAAAATGGTCCTCGGCTGCTCAAACTCCTAGCTGAAAACACTACATATACATACACCCTAACACTTCCCCCCCCTCCCACAATAAAAATGAAAAACTTCTCATATGGCATTGTTTCCAAAATGGAGCCTCCAGCTGTTGCAAAACAACAACTCCCAGCATTGCAGAACAACCACTGACTGTTTTGACAGCATGAAGGCTTTGTAAATACAAATGGCTTTTATTTCTAACCTAATTCTCTCTCCAAAAAAAACATTTTGCTCCTTCTCTTCTGAGCCTTGTAATGCTCCCGCAGAGCACTTTACATCCACATATGGGGTAACTACATGCTCAGAAGAAATGGTGTTACAAATTACAAATTGAGGGGGGGGGGGGGGTTCTCACATTAATCCTTGTGAAAATTAAAATTTTTATTTAATTTAACATCAGCGTTTAAGTGAAAAAAAAAATATAATTTTCACGTGTTAAGGCTCACTGTACCCCTGGTTACATTCATTGAGGGATGGAGTTTCCCAAATAGTGTGCCATGTGATTTTTTGTTGTTGTTCTGGTACCATGGGGGCTTCGTAATGTGACATGGCCCCCAAAAACCATTTCAACAAAGTTCGCCCAAATGTCGCTCCTTCCCTTCTGAGCCATGTTGTGCACCCACAGTGCACTTTGCATCCACATATAAGGTATTTCCTTGCACTCCTTACTCCCGTGCCTCGAAACATGTTATCTGTTGGAACCTGTCATTTAATGTGTGTGCTTTTATATGGAATAAAGAAGCTCTTTTGAACTATACCATCGACTCTCTCTCTCTGCAAACGAGAGGAGCTATCTTTTTGACCGAGGAAGAGCGCCGGGTTCACAGTTTCCAAAACCACAGGTTGCGATCTCTTGCTCTCTACTTACTCAAGAGAAATGAGGTTACAAAATTAAGGGGGCATTTTCTCTTCTAACCCCTTGTAAAAACGAAAAAAAAAAATGTGGCTACAATAACATTGTATAAAAAAATGGAGATATTGAATTTTCGCCTACACTTTGCTGCTATTCCTGTAAAAAACCTAAAGTGTAGACAAACGTTTTGAATGTCATTTTGAATACTTTGAGGGGTACAGTTTTTATACTGGGGTCCATTCTGGGAGATTTCTAACATACAGACCCTTAAATTCAATTAAAAACTGTAGTGGTCCCTGAAAAATTCAGATTTAGAAATGTTCGTGAAAAATTGGTTGTAAAAGCGCATACGGCGCAAAAATGAGCCGACCGGACCGAACGTTTCACTCCGGCCGGCTCATTGAAATGAATGACATACGGGAGCGCATACGGTGGCATACGGGAGCGCAAGGTTTTAGCTCCCCCCTGCCGTATGCGCTCCCGTATGGGAGAAAACGTAGTGTGAACCCACCCTTACTTGTCCTGACTATGTAGATGATGAGGGAAAAGATGCCTGACATAGGTCTGGATGGGTGATTGAGCGTACATCTAGCAATGACCATGACTGCCTTGATGATTAAGCATGAACTTGCCAAAACCTGTCTAAACAAATATATATCAAATGGGGGGAGATTCACAATATCTGGTGCCTTTCAAATTTAAGCTAGCCTGGATTGAATACAATATTTTTTTCAAATAGAGCATTATTATTATTATTATTATACACTAATGATAAAGATGTGTAAATCATAAAACATCCTAATGAACACAAGCACAAGCTGCATGTCAGTAATGTAGGACCAGTGTAGATTTTTTTTTTATTACAATTGTTTTACTGTAGTTATTAATGCATATTGCAGTTAACCAAACCTATTATTTAGGTACATACCTGTTTTGGGCCGAAAACAGTGCATACAGTTTGCATATCAACTATTGACATAGCATATTGTAGAGATTTTACTCTGGGGATAGCTCTGGGATAGTCCTTGACACACCCACAGGACACGTTCTACTTCATTCAGCAGGCAAACAACAGTTCTATATACACGTCTGGCTTTGCGCCAGCTTTATTAGACAGGTCACAAAACAAAAATATAACACAGGAACAAAACAAAGTCCTAGGCCATCAAGCCACTGACTACACAACCCAGCATGCCCTGACTATCAACTGGAGGGCTTTTCCCTGCCAGTTAAAACACAAGTTTCCTGTAATCTTTTACTCACTGCTCACACACAGCGTTTACAGCCTCTTGCTGTGTGTACTAAGACTCCTTGCCTGTGCACTTCACTGTTGGGTCACTCACAGCGCCTGGCAATGTGCTCCTCACAAGGAGCCCTGCCTCCCCCACTTTACAGCCACCATGCTGTCTTCTGGGGAGAGCCCAGACCATTCTGTTTCCTTTCCTTATATCCAGACTTCTGCTGCCCTCATTAATTAGGCCCCTGATGAGCCTCTCTGCGAGCTCACCTAGGCTAAAGGTCTTGGAAAACACCCTTTCATTGCCCTAAAACCTTCCTCAGTGTCACAATATTAACATCTACACATATCTGCAGAGAGTATAGTTCCACATAGACCTGAAAAAAAGCACCAAAGTTTTATTTCTGAAAAGTATCTGCAAAAGACAATTTTCATTTTTGTGTTTTTTTTTTTTTGTTTTTTTCTTCCTCACCTTTAAGAGGTTAATTGTTAATTGTTCAATCTGGAGATCCATTTAAGAGCTTTTTTTTATATGGGGCTGTAAGATGACAATTTTTTTTGTCCCATGATCTGTATTTTCTATTTGTACAAAATTTTTGGTTTGATGGGACTTTTATCTTTTATAATTATTATCTTTTATAATTATTATTTTTTTTCTATAAAGTGATCAAAAATCAGCATATGGCTAGGATTCCCCTGAAGTTTTTCCCACCAGCAAAATCACCACTGGCGTTTTTTCTGACGTTTTTCCTGATGTGTAGAAAGACAATTTTGTCCCCTGTAGCAGTTTTTTCACTGCCTTCAGAGTACTACTCAGTGTACTGCTGTACGCCCGGTCCACAGAGTGTAAGGAGATGAGGAGTGAGTATAGCATATACATATACAGAGTACTGCTCACCTCTGCCAGCCGTATAGTATACAGGGGAGCACAGTGTACCCGTGTATACTATACCGGAGCCGGGAATCCTGTCACCAGACAGACAGGACTCCCTGCTCCTATAGCCCCTTTGGGCAGTATACAGGATATACAGCTATCTATAGATAGCTGTATATATTGTATACAGAACACGAGGTCCGCTTACCTCCCTTGCTCACTGTCACCGCCTGATCTGTGTAGCTCCACCAATTAGTGATGACGTCATTAGGGGGCAGAGTTACAGACGAGATCCACGCTGGTAAGGGTGTGAGGCTCTGTTCACATTGTACGTTTTGTATGATGTGAACAGACCCTTTTGCCATTGTCCTCCAATTCTTCTTTGCAGTGACATCAGTCATTTTACGGCGAAACGGAAAAATTTATCATTGCACGACAAAATTGAAGAAAAAACACAATTTTGTAACTTTTGGGGGCTTCTGTTTCTACGCAGTAAATTTTTCTGTAAAAATGACACCTTATCTTTATTCTGTAGGTCCATACGATTAAAATGATACCCTACTTGTATAGGTTTGATTTTGTCGTACTTCTGTAAAAAATCCTAACTACATGCAGAAAAATGTATACGTTTAAAATTGTCATCTTCTTTTTTATTTTTCCACATATGGGGCGGTATGAGGGCTCATTTTTTGTGCCGTGATCTGAAAGATTTTAGCGGTACCATATTTGTATTGACCAGACTTTTTGATCGCTTTTTATTCATTTTTTCATGATATAAAAAGCGACCATAAATAAGTTATTTTGGACTTTGGAATTTTTTTGCGCGTACGCCATTGACTGTGCGGTTTAATTAATGATATATTTTTATAGTTCGGACATTTACGCATGTGGCGATACCACATATGTTTATATTTATTTTTATTTACATGGTGTTTTTTTATGGGAAAAGGGGGTGATTTGAACTTTTATTAAGGAAAGGGTTAAATCACATTTATTAACTTTTTGTTTTACACTTTTTTTTTGCAGTGTTATAGCTCCCATAGGGACCTATAACACTGCACACACTGATTGCCAGCACTGTTCACTGCAAAGCCATAGCTTTGCAATGATCAGCGTCATCGGCGGTCAATTGCTTGAGCCTGAATCTCAGGCTTGGAGCAATCAATCGCCGAGGGGACATGCCGGAGGCAGGTAAGAGGACCTCCGCTCGTGTCCCAGCTGATCGGGACACCGCATTTTCACTGCAGTAGTCCCGATCAGCCCCGCTGAGCAGCCGGGCAGCTTTCACTTTCGGTTTAGACGCGGTGTTCAACTTTGAATGCCGCGTCTAAAGGGTTAATAGTGCGCAGCACCACGATCGCTGCCGCGCTCTATTAGCCCCGGGTCCCGGCATTAGATACATGCCGGGACCGACCCGATATGACGCGGGGTCACCGAGTGACCCCGCGTTATATCGCGGGAGCCGGCCAAGGACATAAATATACGTCCAAGGTCGTTAAGGGGTTAATAAAATGGCTAACGAGGGCTGTGGAGGAGTTTATTTTTAAATAAAATAAGTTTTCCAATGTGTCATGTTTTTTTTTATTGAATTTTTAGGCGTAGTAGGGGAAGCTGTCTTATTGACAGAATACATTACTAAGCCAGGGCTTAGTGTTCAGCCCAAAAACAGCTAGCACTAACCCTCAATTATTACCCTGGTACCCACCGCCACAGGGGGACCGGGAGGAGCCAGTGCCAACAGGCCAAGAGCATTAAAAATGGCACTCCTGGGCCTAGGCAGTAACAGGCTGGCATTATTAAGGCTGGGGAGAGCCAATAACAATCGTCCTAGCCCACCCTGGTAACGTCAGGCTGTTGCTGCTTGGTTGGTATCTGTCTGAGAATAAAAATATGGGGAACCCTATGCGTTTTTTAAATTTATTTATTTATGAAAAAATGCACAGGGATCTGAAACGACAAGAAGAAAAAACCACAAAAAATTGTTAGGGCATTTCTGGTGCTCTCCCCTGGGGAGAGTACCCATATTGCAATGTCTTTCCAAACAGGGAGCCTCCAATTGTTGCAAAATTTCAACAAGCCTTTGGCTATCTGGGCATGCTGGAAGTTCGAGTTTAGCGACATCTGGAGTCTCCCTGTTCGGGAGGACACTGGCAGAAGGGTCTGTTCACAATATACAAAACGTACAACGTAAACAGAGCCTCAAACTCTTACCAGCCTGGCTCCCATCTGTAGCTCCACCCCTAATGATGTCATCACTAGGGGCTGAGCTACACAGACCCAGCCGGGACTGGAGGGAGGTAAGGGGACTTCTTTGTCTTCTGTATACACTATATACAGCTATAGATAGCTGTGTATAGTGTATACCACCCAAAGGGTTAACCTACACTGCCCAGTAGTGTAAGTTAACTCATTTCTTGCTGGGCTGGCACATAGGGCACAGCTCAGCAAGGGGTTAAGTGTGCCAGCAACTTGTATACTGCATACACATTGCAGGCTCACTATAAGTTCTTGCTGGGAAGAAGATATACAACATATATCTTCTGTTCAGCATCAGCTGTTCTCCCAACTCTGTTGCCGTGAACACAGCTGAGTCCCGAAATTCACATCAAGACGATCGCAACAGGTGTCATGAGTGACATTTGCTGCAATCTGTCCCTTACTGCAGGTACTACTGCTCCCAACATGGAGCACACTCTGCTCCATGCTGGGAGCTGTAGTATCTGTACTAATAGACAGATGGCCCGGGTGTCAGAAGTGATCTGTCTATTAATGCAGGTACTACAGCTCCCAGCATGGAGCAGAGTGTGCTCCATGTTCCGAGTAGTAGTACCTGCAGTTAAAGGGGTAGTCTAGTGGTGAAAAATGTATCTCCTATCCTTAGGATAGGGGATACGTTTTTCACCACTGGACTACTCCTTAAAGGTCAGATCACAGCAAGTGTCATTCCTGACACCCGCTGCGATCCTCTGGTATAAGCTATAGAAGCAGGCGGCCGCACTTGTCTGATCCCCTGCCCGCACTATACTCCGCTGTGATGTGAGGTTATCTTCACTTCACAGATTCATATATGCTGCTGAGAGCTGTGAGTGGCCATCACTATCCGGCCAGTCATTGCTGTCAGCGGGAAATATGAATATGTGAAGTGACACCCGCTGCTATCTATTAGTACAGGTACTACTACTCCCATCTTGGAACAGTCTGTTCCATGCGGGGAGTAGTAGTACTACCTAAAAAATAAGAAAAGTTAAAAAACACACACATTTTATTAAACACATAATTAGAATTCATTGCTAATAAAAAGTTTTACAAAATAAATTATAAAAATATAAAAAATATATTATTTTTATAACTGAATGGCCCCTTTCTACATTTTGTATTGCCGGCTACATTTTTAGTTCTCTGCCAACCCACATAAATTTTGTTCTAAAAAATATAATTGTTAAATACAATTTTTTTCCTTTACTACTGTATTTTTTTAATTAATTTTTTTATGGTACCCTATGAAATTTTACACAGATTCAACCAGAGACTTCTGCAAAACTGGCTTATTAGCAGCTCTAGATGGCAAATCATAATGGACTGTAGAAGCATTAATACCACCGAAAGGAATGCTGCCAGGCTTAGAAGCCTGTGAGGCGAGACATACCTGTGCGTCCAAGTGGCCTCCACGAATACCACTTGGACGCTTGACACAAGACCTGATGAAGTGTGTGTCTTCTCCACAATAGAAACACAATCTGCTGATTTGACGGAATCTCCTGTGCTGCTCTGGGGTACGGATGGACCCTATCTGCATGGGTTCATCCTCAGGCACAAGATGATGAAGAGAGACAGGAGAGGAGTCAAGAAAGAAAAGAGAAGCAGAAGAACACTCCCGTTTGCGTTCTCGCAGACGTCAATCCAAATGCACGGCTAACGTCATTGCTTGGTCAAGGGTGTCAGGTGAGGGATAAGTCACTAACATGTCCTTTAAAGTGTCAGATAACCCCAGTCTGAACTGACAAACCAAAGCTGTTGTGTTCCATTTGACAACCACACACCACTTTCTGAATTCAGCACAGTATTCCTCCACTAGTCTGCGTCCCTGTTTAAGTGAGCGCAGCTGAGACTCAGCATATGCATCTCTGTCCGGTTCTGCATACAAAAGTCCCAAACCAGCAAATAGTGAGTCCACTGAGGATAACTCAGGGGCATCTGGATCAAGGGAAAACACCCATTCCTGGGGACCCCCTTGCAGAAGGGACTTAATAATTCCCACTCTCTGAGCCTAAGTGCCAGAAGAGTAAGATCTCAGACGAAAGCATAACTTGCAACTTTCACAGAAAATTTTGAACATTTTCCAATTACCCGTAAAACGATCCAGGAAACTAACTTGCGGTTTCACGGGAGCTGAGACAGGAACAGAAGACACCTGGGTACGGGCAGACTCTAGCTCCTGGATTCTGGCTAGCAAACCCTGGATAAGCTGCTCCTGGTCTTGAAGTCTCTGAGTCAAGGTCTGAACTAATACTGACTGTGACTAAGAAGACTCACACAGCTGAAGTCTTTCAGCCAAACCCTGAACCAGCTGAGTGAAGCCCTGCATTTGCTCTACCAAAGCAGACATAGCTTCCATAATGAAGGAGCAAGGCAAATGCAGCTATGTGGGCCTGCGAAAATCTCACGTATGGGCAGGAAAGGAGTACAACACTATTCTCGTGCACTCCCCCTTTCCCTGCCTACTTGCCTATCCACCCTAGGCAGCAGATCGACAAGCACGTTAATGAACCCTACACATAAAAATTCACAGTCCACAACCGAGATCACAGAAGGGCCAAGTCGCAGAAACAGGAGAAGGGTCAGAGAGCGGAGCCAATGGGTCAGACATGCCAGAAATACAGGATACAATATACATGCTAGCTAGGAGATTGAGCTCTTTCGCAGGATATAATCTGCAGGTTTAAATAGGGTGGAAACAAACGAGGTCAGCTGACCATCGTGAGAGCTAGGTGTAACCGCAGTAACCAGAATAAACAAAAGCTCTCAGTGCAGATTAACCATTTGGGTTCTTACACATTGGATAACATTCACTGAACAATGCTATTGCATTGCTCTGACAGGCTGAACCATTAGAAAGACTATCCAGACCAGCCTGCAGAAGAAGGATAAGTGACCTCCTTTGCCATATTAACTCATCGGACCCCCCCAATCTCACTGCGGGGTCCCAATGCAACCATTACCTGTCAGTAATACATTAGATTCTGTATTCGGCATTGATCACAGCATCTAAATGGTTAATAGTAGATATCAGCTTAATTGGTCCTGCAGTCTTTGAAGCGAGTGTACCTGTTGCGGCGTACATATACATTGATGTACCAGGGCACAGCGTATATGTACAAAATGGAGAGTGACTAACTCATTATTCACCTGACTCCCAAGCTGTATTACCAAAGTTGTATACAAATGACTTTTCTGAAATTGAGAGTTCAATAAATTTACAAGTTTCACAAAACCCTTGCTTCAGAAGTCTCATTTTTGGGCTTTGTGTGCTGGAATAGCTTCCATTTAAAACACCTGTGTTATATATATATATATATATATATATATATATATATATATAATAGGATTGGGAAAAAAAAGGCACATCCATCAAGTTTAAGAAGAAGGTGAAGGGAAGGTGTATGGGTGAATGGAGGGGAAGGCATTCTAAATTTCTGAGTGAGCATTAATGTTCTTTTGTTCTAGGAAGGTATCTAACTCTGTTTTGAAGCTCTCAACATCTTCTGCTGTGTCCAGTTACTGAGGTAGACTGTTCCATAAATTCACAGTTCTTATGGTAAAAAAGGTCCATTGGCCATTGAGATTAAACCTTTTTATCTCCAGACAGAGGGAGTGCCCCTTGTTCTTTGAGGGGGTTTTGTCTGGAACAGTTTTTCCCCATATTTTTAGTATGGACCATTTATATACTTTACTTACGTATACTTATATGTTGATCATATGCCCTGCAATGTCTCTTCTCAAGACTAAACAAATTAAACTCCTGTATTCTTTCCTCAAAGCTAAGATGTTCCATAGCACACCTTTTATGAACTGGTGCCCAAAATGAACATCATATTCCAGGTGAGACCATACCAATTCTTTATAAAGGGGTAGTAATATGTCCCTGTCCCGGAAGTCCAAGCCTCTTCTAATACATGACAATATCTTTATATCCTACGGGCCTTAGACACAGCTTTTAGACATTGCACCCTACTCTGTAGCCTATTGTCAGGGTCCGGACTGGTATGCGGGGAGGACACGGGAGTGGATCCTCTGTGTAAGTGAGGCGATGGTGTGGGCCAAGGGAACGGAATCTAAGGGGTTACTGGTATTCACCAGAGCCCGCCGCAAAGCGGGATGGACTTGCTGCGGCAGGTAACCCCCAGGTCGTTCAACCCGATAGCGACTCAACCTCACTGACAGCTGAGACAGGCGCGGTACACAAGGACAAGGCAAGGCGAGGTCAGACGTAGCATAAGGTCAAGGCAGGCGGCAAAGATTTGTAGTCAGGGGCAAAGGGTCTGGATACACAGGCTAGGGAACACACAAAACGCTTTCTCAGGGCACTAGGGCAATAAGATCCGGCAAGGACAGGAAGGGGGAGTGGGTTTTTATGTGTTACACAGATTGGGCCAGGCAACAATTAATGGTACACTGGCCCTTTAAATCTTAGTAAGCCGGCGCACGTCCCACGAATCGCGTCCCCACCGGTGACAGAGGAGCAGCGCTCGCGGTCAGCGGCGCTGACCGGAGCACTGCAAACAGGGGGATGCCGGGAGTGCTCCGGGGAGGCAGCGGGACCCGGAGCGCTCGGTGTTACACCTATGATCTACAAGTACACCCAGTTCCTTCTCTACCAGTGACTCTCCCAGTTTTTCTCCATCCAAGACATACAGTCATTTCCGTAAATGTTGGTACCCCTGAACTTTTTCAAGAAAATTAAGTATTTCTCACAGAAAAGGATTGCAGTAACACATGTTTTGCTATACACATGTTTATTCCCTTTGTGTGTATTGGAACTAAACCAAAAAAGGGAGGAAAATAAGCAAATTGGGCATAATGTCACACCAAACTCAAAAAATGGTCTGGACAAAATTATTGGCACTCTCAACTTAATATTTGGTGTCACACTTTGGAAAAAATAACTGAAATCAGTCGCTTCTTATAACTATCAATAAGCTTCTTACACCTCTCAGCCAGAATGTTGGAACACTCTTCCTTTGCAAACTGCTCCAGGCCTCTCTTATTGGAAGGGCAATTTTAAGATCTCTCCACAGGTGTTCAATGGAATTTAGATCTGGACTCATTGCTGGCCACTTCAGAACTCTCCAGCTCTTTGTTACCATCCATTTCTGGGTGCTTTTTGACGTATGTTTGGGGTCACTGTCCTGCTGGAAGACCCAAGATCTTGGACGCATACCCAGCTTTCTGACACTGGGCTGTACAGTAATCCTCAGATTTCATGATGCCTTGCACACATTCAAGGCACCCTGTAGCATAGGCAGCAAAACTACCCCAATACATCATTGAACCTCCACCACATTTCATTGAAAGTACTGTGTTTTTTTATTTGTAGGCCTTATTCCATTTTCGGTAAACAGTAGAATGATGTGCTTTACCAAAAAGCTCCATCTTGGTTTCCCAGAAGGATTTATGCTTACTCAAGTTCATTTTGTCTCTGTGTCATCAGTGGGGTCCTCCTGGGTCTCCTGCCATAGCGTTTCATTTCATTTAAATGTCAATCGATAGTTCGTGCTGACACTGATGCTTCCGGAGCCTGCAGGACAGTTTGAATATCTTTGGAACTTATTTGGGGCTGCTTATCCCCCATCCGGACTATCCTGTGTTGACACCTTTCATCAATTTATCTCTTCCATCCATGTCCAGGGAGATTAACTACAGTGCCATGAGTTGCAAACATCTTGATAATGTTGTGCACTGTGGACAAAGGCCCTAGCTTAAAAATACCCACCCTTAAAATACACTAACCCCAACAGTCACAGAGTGGGAAGCACTGCGATAAATAACAGCCCCTACATCACCTCATATACATAATGGTATCAGATATCAGAAAAACAACAGAAAGGCATGTTAAAGTATACAATATCAGTGGTTCTCACCAGGCTGTGTCCTGATGGAGGTATCCGGTGCGCCCCACTGACACCTCTACGCGTGTTTCGTGCCTACATCAGGAGGTGCGGATAAGTGTATGCCGCTGCTTTAAATACTATGACTCATAATGGTGGCGAATGCCCCATTTTCCCATGCCGTACAACTTCCGGGAGGCGTCACAGGCCCACACCTGTCATGAAATGACATGTATCCGCCCCACGTGACAGCCGGACGGGATGTTGGATAATGCAGGAAAAACGGAGCATGGGCACATGGAGCTGGGACTTAGAGAAGGTAGATAGTAATGGAAAACGACCAGAGCAAACCCTGGTGGTTGGAGTGGGGAAGATATTATTACAATAATACATAGAAAACATTCAAGGGAGCCCTGAGGACACCAACATGCCTTACTGATGTATCAAAATTGTATGATATAAAAAATTATACACAAGCCCTTATTATATAGTAAAATTGTAGAGAATATATAAGTCACAACACAACAGGTTAATACCCATCATACATTATTGCTCAAACAAAGGATTGTTGACAATAATACATAAATACATTTTATCAAACACAATATCCACTCTGTTTTACATAACATAAAAAATATCTTAATTAACTAACAATAGTTCCATCCCACATAATACACAAGATATTTGACAATAATCACAATCCATGTAATGAGATGTCCGTTACATTCTGCAATATATACTTTCCAACTCATAACAAAAATGGTTCCCATATGTACCAATTAGAGATGAGCGAATCGAAGCTGACGAACCCAAATTTGTTACAAAATTCATAAAATATTCGATTTGCAACGAATGGGAATATCGCCGCGATTCTATTGCGCAAATCGTTTCATTAAACTCCCTTTACTGCGGTCCAGGCTCCAGGGCATCGAAAATGGTGGATCCACATGTCAATACATGGGGCAAGGAATGCTGGGATGGCGGGAAGGCAAGGCGGGATGACCCTGAATCACATGCAGGATGCAGCCTATCAGCAGCCAGTTACCCCTGTGATGTCACAGCCCTATATATTTGGCAGCCATTTTGCAGCTCATCATATCATTCATTACATTGCATACAGATAGGACGGACATTGCTGTGTGTGTGTTACACAGAAAAGCTCATTCCAGCAACGTTTCACCTCCTAGTCACATCAGTGTTCTGGTGGACAGAGAGCAGTGTTTTTTTCACTGAAAAAGATTTTTGCTGCAGCCATTAACCTTCCAGTCACTTTCTTCAGCATTGTATTACAGAGAGGGGCAGAGAGCTGTGTACATTAAACAGCTTACATTGACGTGGTCTGAAATGGCAGGAGGTGCACAACCCTAAGTGCAGTTGTGCAACTACGCTGGGGTGGAGGTCCTGCACTTATGGTCCATTGCTATGGGCGATCCCCAGCATAATATGCATACAATGTAGGATGCCTGCAGACGGTCACAAGTACCACAATGACATCCTACGCCAAATAAATGTGTGGATACGTAACACTCATAATTTAAACATTAAACAACTACATTGACATGGTCTAAAATGGCAGGAGGCGCTCAACCCCAAGTGCAGTTGTGCACCTATGCTGGAGTGGAGGTCCTGCACTTGTGGCCAACAATATAGGTTCACTACTGTGGTAGATGTAAACAATAGTGTTGGGCGCGAATATTTGCATTTCGAAATTATATTGCAAATATCGCAAATTCATGAATTCACGAATATTGCTAATGTATTCGCTATATATTCAAAATTGCAAATATTCATTTTTCCGCATATTCACATATGGGAATATTCACATATGCGCATATTCGCATATGTGAATATTCGCAAATGCGCATATTCGCATATGAGAATATTTGCATATGTATATATTCGCCTATATGAATATTTGCATATTCCTTCCTTTCACTTGTGGGCCAATTAGAATGATGCAAACACACTTGTCAGAGGCTATCAACAACATCCCTAGCAACCAATAGTAAAGTTGCCCACCCCCCACTGTTTTCTTCCTCGAATATGCAAATATTCACATATGAGAATATTCGCATATGTGAATATTCGAATGTGCGAATATGCGAATATTACAAATACGCAAAATTCACGAATATAGGATGAATATTCGTCTATATATTCGCGAAATTTTGCAAATTCGAATATGGCCAATGCCGCTCATCACTAGTAAACAATGACATTCGCTAAACATACCTGAGGACATACCTGAGCCCGCACACCAACGCCAAGGTTTCTCAAGTGGTACGGGACCTAACACTAACCTACCTGTGCCGGATAAGCAAAACCAGGAACCAAATTACAGCAGCATTAGGTCCGACTTGTTACCGGGGAGCAGTCTACATGTCGGACCTAATGCTTCTGTAATTTGGTTCCTGGTTTTGCTTATTCGGCACAGGTAGGTTAGTGTTAGGTCCCGTACCATTTGAGAAACCTTGGCGTCGGTGTGCAAGCTCAGGTATTTCCTTTATATAAGGATATACTGGCTAGTGTCTAAATTTTAACTCAGTTTAAGGGTTAGCGAATGTCATTGTTTAAATCTACCACAGTAGTGAACCTATATTGGGGTCCACATATGCAGGACCTGCACCCTAGCATAAGTGCACAACTGCACTTGGGGTTGAGCGCCTCCTGCCATTTCAGACCATGTCAATGTAGTTGCAGATAGCTGTGTGTTGTTTCATACATCTCAACAAGCTGGCTGTGCTTCATAAACCTTAGCAGAGGAGGCAGGAATAATTTGTCAGCGCAATTCTGTGTCTTTGTTCCACAACAAATCATCTGCTGGTTATACTAGTCTGTAGACGGTATAAAAACCAGTAGTCCTTTTCTAATAGTCTTTGACAGAGTGCAAGTTTTGCTTTTTTTGTGCTGCAGCACTGTTGTGTACTGTTGGTGCTGTGCAAAAATAAGTTGTATTTAAGCATACTGTACTGCATTTTTCTGCCCTCATAAAGTGCATACCACATGCGTACATGTAAGTAGAGTACTATTTTGTACCTGTTCATCTGTCAAGGGCCTAGATGCTGTGAAAGTCCAGGCAAAAGTAATCACCATCTGCTGTTTTACTAAAATGCGTTTTTTAAGCGTACTGTACCGCATTTTTCTGCCCTCATAAGTGCATACCATATACCTACATCTAAGTAGTGTACTATTTTGTACCTGTTAATCTGTCAAGGGCCTATATACTGTGAAAGGACAGCTATTAGTACACACCTGCTGCTGTTCTAGACAAATACTGCTTTAAATGGGTACTCCGGTGAAAACCTTTTTTCTTTTAAATCAACTGGTGGCAGAAAGTTAAACATATTTGTAAATTACTTCTATTAAAAAATCTTAATCCTTCCTGTACTTATTAGCTGCTGAATACTACAGAGGAAATTATTTTCTTTTTGGAATGCTCTCTGATGACATCACGAGCACAGTTCTCTCTGCTGACGTTATTATAATAATAATAATAACACTTTATTTATTGTTAGTGGGATTTGAACCCAAGTCCCCAGCACTGCAAGGCAGCAGTGCTAACCAGTGAGCCACCATGCTGCCCTTAGGATGCATCTGCTATGCATGGTTGCTAAAATGGACAGAGATGTCAGCAGAGAGCACTGTGCTCGTGATGTCATCAGTGTTCCAAAAAGAAAGGAATTTCCTCTGTAGCATTCAGCAGCTAATAAGTACTGGAAGGATTAAGATTTTTTAATAGAAGTAATTTACAAATATCTTTAACTTTCTGCCACCAGTTGATTCAAAAGGTTTTCGCCGGAGTACCCCTTAAAGCATAGTGAAGCGTACGTATTGTACTCCCCTAATATACACAATAAGTATGTCAGGCAGAGTAGGGCCAGGAAGTGCACAGTGGAGTGGCAGAGGCCTAAATTCATCAGGCGCGGGCAGAGGTCGCAGCAGAGTAGGGGCGTTTGGCAGCCAGAGTCGCAGTGAGAGTTCTGAGCTCCTGGTGTCAGCTAGCAGTCGTGTCTCGACCAGCAACCCAGCAGCTGTGATTGATCGGGTCATTCGGTCATCCACTTCATCCCAAGTGACATCCGACAACCCCAGTCATCAGTCGGTGGGTTACTCAGACTCAACCCTCAGTTGGCATGGCCCTCATGCGGCTGCTGCCACCTCAAGGCTCTGGCATTGTGCTGCTCTATGGTCTCCTCATGCTAATGCTACCACCTCCAGGCTCTGTCATTGTGCTGCTCTATGGTCTCCTCATGCTGATGCTGCCGCCTCCATGCTCTGTCATTGTGCCACCATATGGTCTCCTCATGCTGATGCTACCACCTCCAGGCATTGTCATTGTGCCACCATATGGTCTCCTCATGTTGATGCTGCCACCTCCAGGCTCTCTAATTGTGCTTCTCTATGGTCTCTTCATGCTGATGCTGCCACCTCCAGGCTCTCTAACTGTGCTGCTCTATGGTATCCTCATGCTGATGCTACCACTTCCAGGATGTCTTAATGTGCTGCCATGGATACTGCAAAACATAATTAACCCCATAATTAATGACGCAGGGCGTAAATGTACGTCCTGTTGAGTTGGTACTTAACGCACCAGAATGTACATTTACATCCTATACATAACCGCAAGCATCAGAGCGATGCTCGGGCCATGCGCGGCAGGTCCCGGCTGCTGATAGCAGCCAGGGACCCACCGATAATGGCCGACATCCGCGATCGGGTGGATATCTTCCATTAACCCCTCAGATGCCGTGATCAATACAGATCTGATCATCCAGAACAGCAGACGGAGGTCCCCTCACATGCATCTGCCTAAACATTTTTATGGTAGCACTAGCTACCATAAATGATCAATTTAAATTTCAAAATTCATCTTTTAATCTTAGGGTTGTGAAGCTCTAATGTCTACTCATGCTGCTGCCCTCTCCACACTGTATCATTCAGCCACTATATGGTCTCCTCATGCTGCCAACACCTCCACCTGGTGTCATTCAGACACTATATGGTCTCCACATGCTGCAAACACCTCCATGCTGTGTCATTCAGCCACTTTATGGTCTCCTCATGCTTCAGCCACATCCACGCTGTTTCATTCAGCCACTATATGGTCTCCTCATGCTGATTCCACCTCCAGGGTCTGTCATTGTGCCACTCTGTGGCAGTGATTCTATAAGTGATGCCTGTAATCTGCATGTCATACTGAAGAACAGTATTATTTCACTAGCCCAGCACACTCCATATGCGTGTTGTAACACAGAAAAGTGTTCTACACCCCTATTGAAGTTCTCTGTAGTCCAGAAATAGCTGTTTTTGACATAGATTCACCGCAAATAAATTTGCATCGAATTCAGCAAAAAATTCGGCGAATCGTCCAAATCGAATTTTTCAAAGCTTCGCTCATCTCTAGTACCAACATAGATACATATTATTACAGATGGTCCCTAAACCCAAACTATTATCGCAAAATATATGATGACATCCCAAAATGACTATATACATATAACTCTACCTTATAGATTATAAATTCTGTGTACATAATATAAATTATAATTTTTGAGTTATTATTGGAGGACACTATAATTAACTTCTACTCGTTTACCCTCTCTATTGTGTATCTATCCCACAACCCCAGTGTGTGTGTTGTTAAAAATACTATAAAAACTTGTATAAAAAATTATTTCTATATACTTAAGTGATATAAAGTGATATTAAGTGATATATGATTGGACAATTATTCACCCCCAAAACACTAATATAGTGTCACCATCTACTACTGTGTAACTAAATAGTGTCCAATAACGTGAATTTAAGGAGATGCCTCCAAGAGGCAACTCGGGTGGAAGAAAATTAATAATAAGATTAATAGAAGATTAAAATGTGTAATGCAATGACCTAAAGTAATAATCCCCCCACCCACCCCTTACCTCTAAATAACAATCACCCCCACATTATACCCTCCCTCCCACACACAGAAAATTGCATTAAACCCCACACACATACCCCCCCACCCCCACCCCACCCCAAAATGTCCATATACTCCTCCATACTCCCCCACACCATACACACTATGATACAATTAAAGGGACCAGTTATATCATCACACCTAAACACATATCACGTAGGACCACATTTGTAGAAAATTAAGTAACTAGGGCATAAGAAACACAGCTGTTCCAGTAACTTCTTTACTCCATCAGCAGGAATCCCCATAACGATCATGATGTCACTCCTCTACTCATATAAGATGCAATATGTGGTATGCAACGACAATCCTAATAAAATAAAATCAAAAATTAAAACCCTTAAAGGGGTACTCCGCCCCTGGCATCTTATCCCCTATCCAAAGGATATGGGATAAGATGTCAGATCCCCGCGGTCCCGCTGCTGGGGACCCCGGGGATCGCCGCTGCGGCACCCAGCCATCATTACTGCACAGAGCGAGTTCGCTCTGTGCGTAATGACGGGCGATACAGAGGCCGGAGCAGCGTGACGTCATGGCTCGGCCCCTCGTGACATCACGGCCTGTCCCCTTAATGCAAGTCTATGGTAGGGGGCGTGACGACCGCCACGCCCCCTTCCCATAGACTTGTATTGACGGGGGCGGGCCGTGACGTCACGAGGGGCGGAGCCGTGACGTAACGATGCACCGGCCCCTGTATTGCCCGTCATTACGTGCAGAGCTCTGCGCAGTAATGACAGTGAGGTGCTGCAGCAGTGATCCCCGGGGTCCCCAGCAGCGGGACCGCGGCGATCTGACATCTTATGCCCTATCCTTTGGATAGGGGATAACATGTCTAGGGGCGGAGTACCCCTTTAATCTAAACAAATATTATAAGAATGAAGAAAAACTCAGATATTCATATAACCCTTTGGGAGTCATTGTATCTAAAGTGACAATTCACTTTGTTTCTTTACGTAGCAGTGCCTTTGTGGCATTACCACCTCTGTTACCCAAGTACAATCTGTCAATCCCTTTTACTTTAAGTAATCTCCAAATAGATTGATGCATTACTTTGAAATGACGTGCTACTGGTTTACCTCTCATGCCCTGCAGATCTATCCAGTCTTCCCGTGATGAGTCCTTGATGTCACAAATGTGTTCCATCACGCGTACCCTTAATCCTCTAGTGGTCATGCCCACATAAATCTTCCCACAAGGGCAGTGCGCATGATAGATCACATTAGAGGTCCCACAGCTGATGTTTGATGGAGTGAACAATGCGGTATCTACGTGTTCCCTCCTGATTGGAGAATTCCTGTGTCTTCTCCATTAAGGAACAGGCACCACACCTACCACATGGTGTGGGGGTCCTTTTGAGCCAAAAAAGAATTGTCTAGGACTGGGGGGCATGTAATGGCTTCATACCAGAGCATCCCTAAGATTGGGAGCTCTTCTAGGTGTCATCAAGGGCTGTGAAGGTAAAATCTGGTTCAATCTCTGATCACACATTAACCTGTTGGGAATGAAGGGCGTATACATACACACTTGCGTCCTGGTACTTAAGGACGAAGGGTGTATGCATACGCCCGTGGGAATTTCGGTCCCCGCCGTGCCGGGGGGCGGGGACCGGATCAGCGTGACTGCTGATATCTATCAGCAGGTACCCCACGCAAATGCCCAGGGGTGTCATCAGACCCCCCCCCCCATGTCGGCAATCGGCGCAAATCGCAAGTGAATTCACACTTGCGATTTGTGCCGATTCCGGGTCATATGGGATCTATGGTGACCCGGAATATAAGGGGATCGCGGTTGTCTAAGACACTTACGATCCCCCTGAAGGGATAGGAGTGAGTTGGTAGGTGCCACCTCTCCTATCCCTGCTATTGGTCGTCAGAAGTGACAACCAATAGCAGATCAGGGGAGGGGGGTTAACTTTGGTTTTCCCCGTCCTGCCCAACCAAAATAGGCGGGGCAGAACGGGGAAACCGAAGAGGACTGACGGCAGAAGATCCACTTACCCATCCGGAGGCAGCGGGCGATGGTGATCGGTGGGCGGCGATGTCGTGAAGAGGACGGCTCCCTGAATCCTACTGAAGCCGGTAAGTTGCCTGGCAACATCTGGCGAGCTACAGTCTGAGACCACTATACAGTGGTCTCTAACCTGTAGCCCTCCAGATGTTGCAAAACTACAACTCCCAGCATGCCCAGACAGCTGTATGGGCATGCTGGAATATGTAGTTTTGCAACAGCTGGAGGGCTACAGTTTGAGACCACTATGCAGTGGTCTCTAAACTGTATCCCTTCAGATTTTGCAAAACTGCAAGTCCTAGCATGCCCAAACAGCTGTTTGCTGTCTGGGCATGCTGGGATTTGTAGTTTTGCAACATCTGGAGGGTCACAGTTTGGAGATCACTGTGCAGTGGTCTATAAACTGTAGCCCTCCAGATGTTGCACAACTACATCCCTTCAGCGATCAGTACATGCTGGGAGTTGTAGTTTTGCAACAGCTGGAGGCACACTGGTTGGAAAATACTGAGTTAGGTAACAGAACCTAACTGAAGGTTTTCCAACCAGTGTGCCTCCAGCCGTTGCAGAAGTATAACTCCCAGCATGCACGGTCTGTCAGTACATGCTGGGAGTTGTAGTTTTGAAACAGCTGGAGGTTTGCCCCCCCCATGTGAATGTACAGGGTTTCGCCGCAGCGCAAACTCCTAGGAGGAAACTCACCGAAACACGCCAGTGCGAATGTACCCTAAAATCACTACACTAACACAAAATAAAGGGTAAAACACTACATAAACACCCCCTTACATTGTCCCCCCCAATAAAAATGAAAAACATATTGTACGGCAGTGTTTCCAAAACGGAGCCTCCAGCTGTTGCAAAACAACAACTCCCAGCATTTTCGGACAGCCAGTGACTGTCAAGGCATGCTGGGAGTTTAGCAACAGCTGCAGGCACCCTGTTTAGGAATCACTGGCGTAGAATACCCCTATGTCCACCCCAATGCAATCCCTAATTTAGTCCTCAAATGCGCATAGCACTCTCTCATTTCGGAGCCCTGCCATATTTCAACAAAACAGTTTAGGGCCACATATGCGGTATTTCTGTACTCGGGAGAAATTGCACTACAAATTTTGGGGGGCTTTTTCTCCTTTTACACCTTATGAAAAGGAAAAGTTGGGGGCTACACCAGCCTGTCAGCATAAAAAAATAAAAAAAATGTACACTAACATGCTGGTGTTGCCCCATACTTTTTATTTTCACAAGCAGTAAAAGGAAAAAAAGACCCCCAAAATTTGTAAAGCAATTTCTCCTGAGTACGGAAATACCCCATATGTGGGTGTAAAATGCTCTGCGCACAACAAGGCTCAGTAGTGAGAGCGCACAATGTACATTTGAGGCCTAAATTGGTGATTTGCACAGGGGTGGCTGATTTTACAGCGGTTCTGACATAAACGCAAAAACATAAATACCCAATGTGATCCCCATTTTGGAAACTACACCCCTCACGGAACGTGACAAGGGGTATAGTGAGCCTTAACACCCCACAGGTGTTTGAAGAATTTTCATTAAATTTGGATGGGAAAATGAAAATAAATTTTTTTTTGGACTGAAATGCTGGTGTTACCCTAAACATTTTTCATTTTCACAAGGGAAAATAGGAAAAAAGCCCCCCAAAATTTGTAACCCCATTTCTTCTGAGTAAGAAAATACCCCATATGTGGATGTAAAGTGCTCTGCGGGCGAACTACAATGCTCAGAAGAGAAGGAGCACCATTGGGATTTTGAAGAGAAAATTTGTCCGGAGTTGAAGGCCTCACGCGTTTACAAAGCCCCCATAGTGCCAGAACAATGGGACCCCCCCCCCCACATGTGACCCCAGTTTGGAAACTAAACCCCTCATGTAATTTATTAAGGGGTGCAGTGAGCATTTACGCCCCACAGGTGTCTGACAGATTTTTGGAACAGTGGTCCGTGCAAATGAAAAATTAAAATTGCAATGCCCCTTCTCTTCTGAGCATTGCAGTTCGGCCACAGAACATTTTACGTCCTAACATGGGGTATTTCCATACTCAGATAGAAAGAGATGGGGTTACAAATTTCGGGGGGCATTTTCTCCCATTACCTATGTAAAAATGGTAAATTTGGGGAAAAAACTGCACTTTAGTGAAATTTTTTTTTTTCATTTAGACATCCGATTTTAACGAAAAGTCGTCAAACACCTGTGGGATGTTAAGGCTAACTGGACCCCTTGTTACGTGCCTTGAGCAGCGTAGTTTCCAAAATGGTATGCCATGTGGGGTTTTCTGCTGTTCTGGCACCATAGGGGCTTTCTAAATGTGACATGCCCCCCAAAAACCATTTCAGCAAATTTACTCTCCAAAATCCCATTGTTGCTCCTTCCCTTCTGAGCCCTCTACTGCGCCCGCCGAACACTTGACATACACATATGAGGTATTTCCTTATTCTCCTATTACCACTTGTAAAAATTCAAAAACTGGGTCTACAAGAACAGGGGAGTGTAAAAAATGAAGATTTTGAATTTTATCCTTCACTTTGCTGCTATTCCTGTGAAACACCTAAAGGGTTAACACACTTACTGAATGTCATTTTGGATACTTTGGGGGTGCAGTTTTATAATCGGGTCATTTATGGGGTATTTCTAATATGAAGGCCCTTCAAATCCACTTCAAAACTGAACTGGTCCCTGAAAAATTCTGATTTCGAAAATTTTTAGAAAAATTGGAAAATTGCTGCTGAACTTTGTAGCCCTCTGGTGTCTTCCAAAAGTAATAACATGTCAACTTTATGATGCAAATATAAAGGAGACATATTTAATATGTCAATCAATATATAATTTATTTGGAATGTCTATTTTCCTTACAAGCGGAGAGCTTCAAAGTTAGCAAAATGCAAAATTTTCATAAAATTTTGGCATTTTTCACCAAGAAATGATGCAAGTATCGATGAAAATTTACCACTACCATAAAGTAAAATATGTCACAAAAAAACTATCTCGGAATCAGATTTATAAGTAAAAGCATCCCAGAGTTATTAATGCTGACAGTGGTCAGATTTACAAAAAATGCTCCCGTCCTTACGGTCATAATGGGCTCCGTCCCCAAGGGGTTAAAATACCCCAGTGCCTAGACAAAACCTTTGGTACACCACTCCTAGAAATAAATCTTGTCACTTCTGTCTCATCATTATTCGTCTTTTTGTGAAGAATCATGAGTGTCTGTCTCTCCATCTTTTTAACATCAAACAGATCTTGAGTCACCTCAGTGTTGGAGTAACCTCTACGCCTGAACCGTTCAATTATGCCTGCAGCCTGGATATCAAACAACCTATCTTTAGAACAAATCCGACTTGCCCTAATCAACTTGCCCCAGGGTATGGCCTTAACTACATGCTGGGGGTGGAAAGAGAGTGCCATAAGGTAGGAGCTCACTGAAGTGGTTCTTCTGTGAATGTCCGTAGATATCATCCACGAGGATCTTTAGATCCGAAAAATCAATTTCTCTATGACTAGATCTACTCATGAGTTTAACATTCATGTAATTTTTCTGTAAATACTGTAAAAAATCCTGTAAGTCATTGGCGGAGCTTTGCCATATGAAAATGATGTCGTCAATGAATCGACGCCACATGATGAGGAACTGCACATAGGGGTGTTCATTTTCCTGTAGCATCAATTTCTCCCAATAGCCCATAAACTAATTTGCATATGGCGCCCCCATAGAGGTGCCACTTACTTGCACAAGGCGCCCCCCATAGAGGTGCCACTTACTTGTAAATAATATCTGTCTGCCCCTAGACATCTTATCCCCTATCAAAAGGATAGGGGATAAGATGTCAGATCGCCGCAGTCCCGCTGCTGGGGAGCCCCGGGATCGCCGATGCGGCACCGCGCTATCATTGCTGCACAGAGCGAGTTCGCTCTGTGCGTAATGACGGGCGATACAGGGGACGGAGCAGCGTGACGTCATGGCTCCTCCCTTCCCCCTGCCATAGACTTGCCCGTCCCCTTAATGCAAGTCTATGGCAGGGGGCGTGACGACCACCACGCCCCCTCCCATAGACTTGTATTGAGGGGGGACTGTGACATCACGAGGGGCGGAGCCGTGTCGTAATGATTCTCCGGCCCCTGTATTGCCCGTCATTACGTGTAGAGCGAACTCACTCTGTGCAGTAATGATAGTGCGGTGCCGCTGCGGCGATTCCCGGGGGTCCCCAGCAGTGGGACCGCGGCGATCTGACATCTTATCCCCTATCCTTTGGATAGGGGATAAGATGTCTAGGGGCGGAGTACCCCTTTAAACACACAAAAAAAACTGTGTTGCAGGACAAAATCCAATAACTCCATAATCAATTCTATCAGGCCATGGGAGAGATTGCTGCCACTCAGGAAAAATCTACATGCTCTCAGTCCATCGTCATGGGAAATAGACATGTAAAATGATTCAACATCGCTCGTATTCAGCATCATGCCCTCCTCCAGTCTTATGCCTTCCAGGCACTTCAAGACGTCTGTTGAATCACGAAGATAAAATGACAGGGACTCCACCAGTGGCTTTAAATATAAATCAATAAACTGGCAACCACTTCAGTGAAACTTCCTACCCCCGAAATAATGGGACGTCCGGGGGGAGTTGATACATCTTTGTGTACCTTAGGCAATAGGTACAAAGTAGGTACCCTAGAATGCATTACTCTAAGGCCTTCACAAATCTTTTTGGAAATAATTCCCCTCTCCACTGCCGTCAAAAGAATAGAATCCAACTCCCTGGAAAAGGATACCAATGGGTTATTGGGAAGTCTCTGATAAGTGCTGGTGTCGCCAAGTTGTCGTCCCGCCTCTGCCTCATACATTGTATACAGCCATACCACCACGTTGCCCCCCCCCCCTTGTCCGCAGGTTTATAAAGTACCTCATTCATGTTCTTCAATTCACGTAGAGCACTACATTCACCATCAGAGAGGTTGTTAAAATGATTACTGCATAATTTTTTCAGGTCATCAGTGACCATTTGTACAAAAACCTCTACCTGTGGACAGAGGGACAAATGGGGGCATGTTGTGGACTTTTTACAGATTTTGCTGGGAGTAGGGTCCCTTCCAGATCCATTGGACTCCTCCCATAATTCCTCCAATGCTAGCAATACTTCATTTTCATTAGGTATCAAAGGTGCGCATCACTGATCTTTTAAAAAATGCCTCCTCAAAATAATCTTACGGGCAAATAGATGCAAGTCTTTCACTGTTTCAAAATAGTCAAAATCAATACGCTGGGGAAAAAGGTTAAACCCTTAGATAATACCTGTAGTTGCTCATTAGTAAATTGAAGATTAGACTAGTAAATTGAAGATTAGATACATTTATTACCTTTAACATTTCAGTCTCTGCTTGGGACCATTCTGTGCTAGACTTACTGGAGATGGACTTGTAACCTTGAGATTGTTGATATTTTACCATAATTTTGGTTCTCAAGTCCTCAGACAGTTCTCTTCTCCTCTTTCTGTTGTCCATGCTTAGTGTGGCACACAGACACACAATGCAAATACTAAGTGAACTTCTCTCATTTTTATCGGCTTTCAGGTGTTATTTTTATGTTGCCCACACCTGTTACTTGCCTCAGGTGAGTTTAAAGGAGAACTACATGCTTGAAACAATCATATTTATCCACAATTATGAAAGGTTGCCAATAATTTTGTCCAGCCCATTTTTGGAGTTTGGTGTTAAATTATGTCCTCCCTTTTTTTCCTCCCTTTTTTGGTTTAGGTACAATACACACAAAGGGAATAAACATGTGTATAGTAAAACATGTGTTACTGCAATTCTTTTCTGTGAGAAATACTTAATTTTCTTGAAAAAATTTAGGGGTGTCAACATTTACGACCATGACTGTATGTTGTATGTTCTACACTAATGACCTGTTAGTTTAATACATTTTGCTGATAAGCCTTAGATCACTGTGCATATTGTAGATGTGCAACCATGTCAGTTTTTTCTCAATTTGAAGTCTCATTGTGTTTTCTATCCCCCTCTTTTTTTGTTTTTAAATGGTCAGCAATCTGCCCCTCCCCCTCAGCCCTCCCCCCCTTATAAAGTGACCAGAAGCTGCAAGGGCCCTATTCTTTCTGGAAGTCTCCCAGTCTTTGTGTAATGTCTGGCCAAGAACGAAAGTTAAATTACTTTAGTTGAGCTGGAGTGTTTGGAGCACACCTGTGTTGTCTGGGTGTGGTTCTTAGCTCTGCTACCTATCAGGAACGTGTATCCCTGATCACCTGCCTACATAAGCTAGGAGCAGTAATCTGTTCATTGTCTGTGAATGGTTATATCTTAGCTGACACCTTCTGCTTACAGGATACCTGCTTGTTTATTGATCTTTGGCTTTTCCCTTGACTCTTCTCTTGCTCTGCGTTCCTGTACTCCGCTATCTCCTCGGCTAGACTGACATTGATTTGACCGTGTGTGTGTCTTAGTGTATTTCAGTTTGTGTGCCTCCAACTGTTTCCTGACTCCTACTGTTTTTGTGTTTTATTATTTTGACAACACTGCCTGAGCACTTAGCAGGGAGGGGTCATCGTGGTTGTTGATTCGTCACTTAGAGCAGATAGGCAATAGGTAGGGATAGTGGCTGTGGGTGAGTTAGGGCTTCACTGTTCCCTACCCATATGTGACACTTTGACTGAGAGCACATGGTAAGTGAGCTTTGTCACCTGTTCACACTGGTGCTGAGCTGTGCGGCGCGCATTGCTGCTGCGGTGCCGTGCCTGGGGGAGATGCGGTCAGGGTCTGGTCGGGCAGCACTGGGGCTGCTCTGCCAGTGGGTCGTTGCCCATGTGGACATTGGTGTTGCGGAGGTGGTGGTCGCTGCTCAGTGCAGCGCCATTTTATGCTAGGGATGTTAGGGACCCGCTACTTACAGGTGGCCGTGACATGGCTAGCGGGCGTGCACTTCATGATCATCAAGTATACTAATGACCTGTTAGTTTATAAAATTTCACTGAGAAACCTTAGATCTTTGTGCATGTTGTAGATGTGCAACCATGCCTGTTTTTTTCCCCATTTTAATTCACATATGTTGTATGCACACTCACTACATCACACATGGTAAAACGTTTTTCATTGGCATAAGAGAAGTATAGAATGCATGTCGCTATTGACCTGACTGTTTAATAGATTCTAGGTATATTCTATGAATATTCCCAAAGAAGGGGTAAAGCCAACTCAAACATGTTGTGTGCCCAAAAGTCCCCATTGCAAAAACTAAAAGAGACAAGCTAGCAACTATAATGATGCATTTCAAGAATATAAAAGTATTTTGAATTAATATCTTTATTAATTACATATATACTTGACAAAAAAGAGCATACAAACAATTAAAAACATTTAAAAAACATGATAATCCGGCTGAGGAATATAGTCCCTCTAGGTCCACCCCACACAAGGGAAACTAATCACTCCCTAAGGAGAATGAAGGCGGTCCCATCCACAAGGACACAATTCAAATGGTCTATACCGAGTCAATGGGTAACAAATAGACTAACAAATGTCAATGGAGCACAAAACCTAATAATATCCACAATAGCAGAAACATATATACTGAGGATAACAATATGATCTCAATGGCCCCAGACACAAATTGCAAATATCCCAGTTCTCACAAACTTGTGTAAAAGGTGTAAATACATCACAGACACTAAAATACAAGTAATAATAAATCCTAAGAGTTGTGAGTCTGTAAAGTGCTTGTGTAAGAGAGTTAACACGCAGGATCCAATATGTCTCTGTCAATGTCGGGATCGCCTACATCTCTGTGTGGGGGGAAACTGATCCCACGCGTTCCGCCTCCAACAAGGGAGGCTTCCTCAGGAGTCCCCATTGATCACTTATTAGGATGACACAAGTGCCAACAATGTAATGACAATCCAATGCTAATTTTCTTATATATTAAATATTTTAGTTGATATTCTGTTGGATTGGGTACATTTTATGACTGCTTTTATTAATGCACAAGCCTCACTATCTACTATGGCTTTGTGGTTGCATTGCCATTGTTACCCAACAAACTTTCGAGTGGAGCTGTCTATTGTTTTAGTGATAATATTTATCTACTGAGAACACAGATGCAAAATAAAAAACATGAATGGCAGAGAGGAAGAAGGGACAAAAGGAAAAACAAATGCAGACGGCTTGAGGAAAGAAAAAACAAATATGAAATATGTGCTAATCTGCTGAAAGGCCACCACATTTTAATGTTTAATTATGAAAATTTTTCTCTTCTGACAAGTGAAATGAATTTAGGCAGCCATGCATGGGCAGAAAGTTGAAGTGCCTGCAAATTAAATCAAGATCAGAATGAAAAACATAACCGTGGGTTTCATTTCCAACATGAGAAGAGCCATCTTTTATATGTGACATTGTAGTGCCAGTCATCAGAAATTAGATTTTTCACATTTATAAGCGACGCATTTCATGGACAGCAGAGAGGAGAATGGAAAATGTTTTGTTGTATATAAGCAAATAAATCTGTAATCGGCAATCATTCAATATTGGAAATTGTGTTGGAGTTGTGGAGTTGTATGGATAAACTTAATTATTGATGGGATTTACTCTTCTATGCTTTTAATGTTCTAATAGTAAATCCATATCTTTTATTGTTCCTTTATAAACCTGAAGATATGACATCTGAAGATAGATTTTGTCTAATCTAACACCATAAAAATCTGCTCTGGTTTAGTCTTTTTGGTACAATCTCTTCTTCAAGAAGAGTGTTTATCAATTTTACTAAGCCAAGTATCTTCTAATAAAACACTACGTCAAAGTACCCCCTAGGCTATCATACACTGCTACCTATGAAAAGCACAATGAGAATATACCTTAGATGCACATTGTGTGCCCCCTAGGGTAAATGTATTACAGAAATTTGAATGTAGGAATGGAGGTCACTCTATAAATCACAGAATGGAGATAAGAATAACTTTTACCAATGTCTGATTAATCCCGTGGCAAAAGAGGAAGATTACCATGGGCTTCCCCCAACTGTTTAGCTCCACCATTCCACAACAAGATCTTTGAGGCTTAGTTGTAGCTTATAACAAAGGTTTTTTTCCTCCGTCTTGTGTATTTCCCATTTAAAAAACACAATTATATAAACATTCGTAAGCAAAAGTCTCAGTGGAGTTCACACTAAAATTCAGCTATTAACTAGAAAAGTTGCCTATAGTGGCACCTCATTCGGGGCTAAATAATGAGGAAGAAGCAAGAGTACCTTCCTAATCTTAGTAGCTTATGATCTTGGTGGGGACACATAGGAATCAGGACTGCTTCTTGTTTGGAGGCACGGAGTATGGACTGCATTAATGAAGCTGAGTGATTTTGGAGGCACAGAGTATGGCCTGGATTAATCAAGCTGAGTGATTTTCCCACAGCAACCAATCACAGCTCAGCTTTAACTTTACTAGAGCTCATTATCTGAGCTGTGATTGGCAGCTGTGGGAAAATCACTCCATATTTTCTCTCACACAGTGTGATAAATCTCCCCCATGCCTCTGGAAGTGGCCCCCTTCTTTTCCACTTTGTGTGGTGTCCTGGTACCGTATTATATACGTTACCTGTATAGAGGTCCCCATAGCCAGAGTCCCTAGGACGTCGGTGTCCCTCTGTTGTAGATCCCCCCTTGTCACCTCACATTTAGTCTATAAGTATATAGCAGTTCTATTCAATATTAATATAAGTATAAGGATATAAATATGTATATCTTTGGTTATCTACCTGTTCGGAGTGTAGCAGGACCTGCGGGTCACGTGAATAGGTTGAAACTCTATGGTTTTGCTTTAGGACCTTTGGAGGTTCCCGTGACGTATCACCCACAATGCACTGCAACGGTGAGTGACAGTCGTTACGGACCAATCCAAAATGGCCGGCCCCTGCCCATATAAGGGACCCGCGCCATCTTGATCCCTCTCTTGGGTTGCTGACTCTGGAAGAGGTAGGACCTCCGCAGCTTACAAGACAATTTACTAGGCCAAAGCCTTGCGGCCTAGGCCTCCAACCTAGCGGATAGAATAACCAATTCCCCGCTACTCATCGCAAGATCACTGGACCTAATTACTCCCCTAAATCCAGCGGATCTCTGCTATATAATCCTTCAGAAGCTAAATTGGGCTTACCTGATCCCAACCGACTGTCAATCGCTGCTCAAGCTGTATGTAAAGAGACTTTGTTTTCTGGACTGTTACTGTTACTACATGCACAGAAACTCCTCAGTAAAAGTTCCTGCAAGTTTTCAGTTAACAGCGGTTGTGGACAATCCTTTATTTCTGCATCACCTATTGCTCTTAGGAAGGGTGGCAATAGGCCTATCAAGAACACAGCATTTAACCCTCACCTTGGCGTCACGAGTGACAAGGGTTAACAGCGCTCTTAACTATCCTGCACAACGACACCCTAAACACCCTGCACTCCCACAAGACAGTATCCTCTCATCCGCCACCACATTTGGAAAGCATAACTGTGTCAACCCTGGATTTTAAAAAAGAAGAAGCATATTCAGAGGTGAAAGAAGGCCTTGGCATTTAGAAGGCCTTCTGCCAAAAAACGTCTTGGCATTTAGAAGGCCAGGGAAACGGTGATTGTTTTTGCTTTATATAGTTTTATGATGCCATCACAGGTCGGCAATGACATATTCCTAGATATTCTAACTAAGAGGATTAGATAATCTTCCAATGGTATTTTACAACAAATTACATTTAGTGAGATTTACTCCAATTTGTGGTTTTACTTGTGCTGTCTTTGCCACCCCCTACATTCCGTTCCGTTGGCAGTCCTGTTTGACTGGGAAAAGGCTACTTAGGAACATATGTGCTCGTTTATGCTCTTGGGCTATAGTTTTTAGCTTTAGTTGCTCAATAGTCATTAGCTAAAATGGAGCTATTTATTAATCTGGTTCTTTCCATATTCATAGCCATGATTATTATTTTATGTTTCTCACATACAGTATTTTGGATAAGTTTTATGCATGCTTCCTTGTGTTTTGTTATGTTATTGTTATGTTTTGAAATGATCTTCATTAACCTGGTCTTGTAAAAGCCAATTCTTATATAGGTCTAATACTGCTTTGTGCTAAAGGACATCTGCGGCAGAATGCAACTTATCCCCTATCCACAGAATAGGGGATAAGTGTCTGCTCGTGGGGGGTCCGACCATTGGAACCCCCCCCCCCCCCGCGATCTCCTGCACAGGGTCCTGCATTGCCACTCTATGTGAGCGGCTAATGTGCGTAGCGTCAACCTCTCTGAGGTCGACGGTACGCCCCCTCTCCATACAGTTCTATGGGAGAGGTGAGGAGGCACGAACACTGCCTCCCCGCCTCTTCCATAGAACTACACGGAGGAGGCGTGTCGGCCTCGACATCACGCTGCAGTCAACACACCTCCTGCATGGGATAGCCCTGGCAGAGCAGTGGCCCCGTGCAGGAGATCGCCGGGGGGGTCCAAGCAGTCGGACCCCCCACGATCAGACACTTATCCCCTATCCTGTGGATAGGGGATATATTGTATTTTGCTGCAGATGTCCTTTAATGGGGTATTCCAGGAATAAAAAAAACAGGCCATTTTTCTTTCAAAAACAGCACCCTCCTTGTCTCAACTTTGGGTGTGGTATTACAATCTGGCTCCATTCACTTCAATGGAGCTAAGCTGCAGAACCATACCTAACCTGAAGACAGACAGGGAGCGGTCTTTAAAAGAAAAAAAGGCTGTTTTTTATTCCTGGAATACCCCTTTAATGTTCTCTAGTCTGGGAATCTTCTTTAGTGCAGTGGTTATGTCCCATGCAGCTACATTGATCTCATCTGTAGACTCACTGTTCTACTGTTTTGTACTAAACTCCTTATTCTCTTCTTTTTTTTCCCTTCTCTCTTAATCTGATATTTGGATGAGGGATTTTCATTATCCCTTTAAAATGCCAAGACCATCGGTTAAAAAATATATTATGTTAGAGGCTTTAATATTTCTGAGAAACAATATAGGATCACATATTCCATGTACAGAGAGAGAGTTCTTATTTTATTATTACAGAAGACCCATTTCAAGACTCTGGCATGCACTGCAAACATTACAATTACCGGCTCTATAGCACAACAACCAAATTCATGTCCCAGGGGGTCTCAATTGCTTTGCATATGCTTAACTATTGAAAGCTTGGCTAGCCCGGTGGGTAGGTTCACTTTGTAAAACTGAAGATCTACAATAGTACTTTTGCCCTGGGGAACATTTATCTTCTGAATGCAGGTAAGTGTAGAGCATTGAGAGATATCCTTTTAGAGGTAGACACATTAGTTGAGGGTGTGTTTGTGTGAATAATTTTTATATGGTTTTGAACCCATTCAAAAGCAAAATATACTCTAAAAGTTCATAATTTAGTAGATATATGGCAAATTTGACATGCCCTAGGACATGAGGTATATGTAAATATCTACATCACATCATTTTTCATAGCATAGTATGCACTAACAACCCCCCCCCCCCCCATATTACCTTACGATTGTCAGTTTCCTATCTCCTGCTTCTCCTCCCTGCTGACCTTCTCTAAAATATCAGTTCAGCTGTTTCTGCAAAGACAAGTAATACAAGTTTATGCAGGGGGAGGGGGAGTTCCTCCCACCAGCTCTGGGAGAGCAGAAAATTATAGATGAAACCTGCAAAGCAGAAATCTGCTTAAAAAATACCAAATACAAGTTATAGAAATGACAGATATGCTTTAATCAAGTAGTTATTTGCACATCCCAATGGTGCCATGAATAGAACCACTTCAGAAACAAAAGCCATGATAACACATAACACTATACTGAAGATAACATAAAAAAAGTTATAAAAAAAATATTCCTGTAGTCCTAATCACCAAAATAGGCTCCATTCTGAAGGGGTTTACAAAAGCTATATGTATGAAAACACTGGGGGTTGCATCATCCTATATTCAGTCTGAGCTGGCTTTCAGATGAGTTAAGTAGCTGGAGACAGGTCACAAAGCTAATGCTTTCTTAAGCAGTCTTGAATGTATTAGTAAGAGATTTAATGAGGGAGTTCATTGGTCAGTGAAGTTTTAAGGGATTAGGCGCTTGGTTTGTAGTAAACTGAGTCTGTTTGGAAGCCTATAAAGTCAAATTGCGATCTCATTTTCTAAAGCATCCCTCAAAACGGCCACAAATCAGTGCGGCTGCTGTCATTACATTATCCTTTTCCCTCCAAAAGAGAAAACTTTCTATTCTGATATTGAGGTTAATCTCCAAGACAGTACAGCAAGGCAGACACATAAGCACAGGCTTTGAATTAGGCAGTAGGAGGTTTTATATTCCCAGCTCTCATCCTTAACAAGAAAGACATTTCCTTAGAAAGCAAACTGCATCTGGTCGTCTTCTCCTCAGATATCTTTCTTCTGGGTTCACAGGAAGATGCGTGTCCAGTCGGACTCCATTAGTTTTAACGGGATTGACTCTGCGCCATCTGCTTTCTGAATGAGTTCTCCTAAATCACAAGGAAACAACACGGCCTCGAATCTTACCAGATGACTTTGGAAATTAGACTCATAATCGCTAAAATGTTTGAAAGGTCTGCTGAAATCAACACAGCCGGAGAAATTGGGCGGAAGTCTGATGGAACTGATGATGTTTTTATAGCCAAAAGGGAATGAAAGAGCCAAATGGCTGTAATGCATATGTCCAGTGCTTTGTTATTAAACACCTCATTTTGCACATTAGGGCTATTACCTTAATTAAGGAAATCTATTGTACCCGGCTGTCGAGGCAGGATTACCTAATGCAAGGAACAAAACAGACATCAGAATGTTTGGTACAGGTTGTTACCATAGCTGACTATTAAGGGTATTTTTCTGTCCCCTGATTGGAGAGCGGTTACAAATAATATTTCATGCCCTGCACTGCCCTACTGTTCTTCAGTGCATATAGAGGACAGCCCATGCAGTTATATGGACTTAATGCTTATTTTCTCCTGTGAGGGCATTGCAGTGCATATTGAACACTTACTGCCAGGTTTCCTCACATAGGCCCAGATTTATCAAACTGTGTGAGAGAAAAAATAGAGTGTTTTTCCAACAACAACCAATCACAGCTCAGCTTTCACTTTACCTCAGCTAGTTACCTGAGCTGTGATTGGTTGCTGTGGGAAAATTACTTTAGTTATCTCTCACACAGTTTGATAAATCTGGGCCATAGTGATCAATTAGGTCCCAGCAGGGCTTTTGCTCTTTATGGTTCTTCAGAAAATATGGTGTTTCTTTGACACTATAATATGTTTGATGTAATGTACTGTACATCAGTATTATTTGTTATTACTATAGCACTGTATGGTATGATTTATTTGGCACCTCGTAGCACTATAGTTTGGACAATTCTACCCCAATATCTATTTCTCTTTTTCGTAAACAAATGAATACATCATTTTGACCTTTTATTATCAAACATTCCAGATAATAAGATATAGAAGAAAAAATAAATGTATTTTTATAATTATTGGTAGGGACATAACATATAAAGCAGTAGGCTCCCCAAAATGAAATTACAAATATCCTCCAGCCTGGATTTGGAAAATTAAACACTGAAGTGAATTCCTTAGAGTGCTGCAACATTTGTTATACTTTATGTCAACGTGGCTCAAAGGCTTCCACATGGACTGTCCATGCTTTGTAGGCTGACACAGTTATGGTTGGCATCAGCTATTTAAAAGTGCTTGCTAATGGTGTTTTGGGGTACCCTTGATGGATGTGTGCAGTGATGGAGCCAGACACTATGATAACTTGTACAGTTCTTTTACTGAAAGTCAGCAAGTTCATCTACAAAGAAAGCACATTTCTTAAAAAATTAAACAGGTAGGCTTTTGGGTAAAGCAGGGTAAGGGTGCATTCACACCACGATTGTTCAATACGGTGACCGAATCCAGCTGGGAGATCTGAAAACCAGGCGCTCCCATATACCAGGTGGACCGAGCCCACATCTCATTCATTTGAATGAGTGGACCGGAGTCAAATAGTTGTAACGCCTGCGCTCCGGCCAGACACTCCGGCTGTGAGCGCTCTTTGCTCATGTCCCCACTACTGGTGGGGCTGGGATTCGCATTGCAGGACGTGCCCGTATGAGAATCCCATCCCGTCACTCACCTCCCTCATCTTCCTCCTCTCCGTGTCCTCGCAGCCCTGGCGCACGTGCCTCTGCCTCCTAGGAAGGCACGCCGGAGCTCTTACTCTTAAAGGGCCAGTACTCCTTTAATTAAGTGTCTAAACCTGCTGTCCTTAAATATCAGCTCCTCCCTTGTTTCCCTACCGGATCCTTGGTTACCTTGTGCCATAGTGAAAGTCTGTGTCCCTGTTACCATGTACCTGTTCCTTGCTACCGTACCTCCCCTGCTCCTGTGTTTCCTGCACTGACCTACTGCCATCTTGCCACATCCTGCCAGTCTCCTTCTCTGTCACACCACCTCCCAGCTACCTGTGTGGACCAGTCATATCAGGGGTATATCAGTATATCAGTGCCACCTGCCGCAGCAAGACCATCCCGCTTTGCCGCGGGCTCTAGTGAAAACCAGCAGCACCTTAGACTCTGCACCCTGGCACAGCTCATGTCATCATCCACAGAGGCCCAAAGGATTTACCACCTGCCATGACCCATTACAATAGTTACCTCGGTCAGCTCATTTTTGCCCTGTATCTGGTTTTGCGACTGGACTGAAAACCGTGGTATACTCCTCATTCTTTATTTCTAGTTCACTCACATATTGGGACCCTGTCAGAAGACAACATGAACAAAGATTGTTAACAATAACAAGCCTCAACTTCATGTTCACTCAGGGGGCACTTAGCAGGAGCTGTCAACATTCCAAACAGTCCTCAACTATTCTCCTCTTACAACCCCAGGTCCCCCCCCCCCCAATATGGGGAAGTTGGACTAGGTAAGCTTGTTCCCTACCTATCTTTCCCTCTCTAAAGAGATGCAGCTGTCTGGCTGAGAAAAGAAACATGGCTAGTTAAGCTCTGCCCTTCTTCTATCCTTCTATCAGTATCCTGAAGTGTTGTGACCGTGACCTCTGTGCCCACGCAGTTCAGGTGTAATGACATCAATAATTGGCACCAGCACTGTGGAGAATGTTCTGGAGATTGATTTTTTTAAATCATGGCATGGGGGGCATTTGGGGTGGCACCTGACTACCTACCTACCTACCTATCTAAACAAGCTAGATGGCCTTCTATCTGACTACCTACCTGGCTACATACCCATCTACCTACTTACCTATCTAGCAACTTACCTTGCTACCTGGCTACCTACCCAACTACTTGGCTACCTACCTAGCTACATACCTAGCTAGTTTGCTACCTACATACCTACCTAGGTACCTGGCTACTTACTTACTTAGCTAGCTATCTACACACCTACCTAGCTATCTGCCTACTTACTTAGCTAGCTATCTACATGGATACCATCTACCTAATTACCTACCTACAAATAGACTTTGATTTATGCCATGATGTACAACATTTCAGTAACCCCTTGAAAAAAGTAGTGTGAGGCTTTTGAAATGTTGTCTTTACATCATTGAATAAACCACCACTTTTATTCTGTAAGGTGTGCTGCATTTATCTGTTTACTTACCTACCTAACTACCTGGATACCTACCTGTATCTCCACTTAGCTATCTTCCTACTTAAACAACTAGCTACTTCGCTACCTACTTATATACCCAAAAAAGAATAATTAGCAGCACTCCAACAAAATAGTTAAGGTGAAAAAGAATGAAAATTAATTCCATCCAAAGTGCGGCGTTTCGGTCGCCCATTAAGACCATTTTCAAGCATGGTATAGGCAAGAAGTGCATCATATAAATGGGGATAACAATCATGTGTATCACTTTACAATAAAGTGCAAAATAGTGCATACAGATTATTTATATAATAATGATATACATCCAGACTTGTGCAAAATACAGTGTATATTCATATATATAACATTAACAGATGCTAAGCAAGTGCATACATGTGAACAATTTCTTATACTCTTAATAGAGTCAAATTTGCTCAGGTGCTCAATATGAAATATACTACATGCAGGGAGGGACATGGAGTACACTCACCAATGAAAATCATCTCGCTCTGCAGCAAGCCCCGGTACCGGCGTCCCATGTATGCCAGTGTGTAACCCGGATGTAAGGAATACAAGCGGGGCCAGTAAAATGCAAAAGCCAGCTGCTAGCGTCACAGCCAGACGTCAAGTGCGTGTGCACTTAGTGTAAGAGGATAAAGTCGGCCATCTTAGATGAGGGAAAGCAGCTTATGGTTCACAATAGAAGTAAGGGCAACATAACTAGGTGAAAGGCCTGTCAGGTAAGTATTGCTGAGAGGCCACAGCAGTCCCACTGCAATTCTGGTGCCTGCTCTATCACCTGACCACCACGGGGACCCACAGTCTGTCAGCATCCAAACATCCAACACCGGAATGGGGGCGGCACAGCAGTCTAACATCTCGGATCAGGAGTGCAGGTCTCATCCAACATGTACTTAAAGGGACAGTGGCTCCAAATTAGCGAAACCGCAGGTTGGCCTCACCATAGATATATGAACAATTCCCAACAAAAAAAATAAGATTAAAGTACACATAAAAGTATTAGCCCCACTATCTATATACTTCAGGACAGAAAAAAACGAATTTTATATATATATATATATATATATATATATATAAATTAAAAATATATATATAAACATTATTTTGGTGTTGTAATTCTTTGATCCATTCTGTAATCTGTGGAAAAAGGAAAGGAAAAGAAAGCATTAGAAAATGGAAAATTAACAGCCTATTAAATATACAAACACAGTAGACCATAGTATATTGTCATAATCAATTTAAGTATATAGGTCAGAAGGGGCAGTAAAATCAACATTAAGGCCATTAGGGTGCAGTGATTGTAGCTCGTAGATCCAGCAGAGTTTGCAGTGTCTTAATAAAGTGGTGCGATCTCCACCTCTGTCCGGAATGGGTACGTGGTCAATTAACATAAAGCATAAATCATCATGGTGTACCTGTGCTGGTTCAAACGGGTGCGAAAATCAAAGGTAGTCTCACCTACATAGAGTAGTTTACAAGGACACATTAACACATAGATCACATATTTCGAAGTACAGGTAAGATAGTCATAGTCATGGCATGCTTGAAAATAGGGCTCTTCAACATAAGATGACATTTAATGCACGTACAACATGGATAGCTGCCCTTATGTTGAATGGTTAAACACGTCAGATTTCACAAGCTTGTCCCTGAGGTTTCTTGGTCTACAATAAGACATAATTGGAGGATTGGAAAATTCATGGATCTTGGGGTAACTTCTGGAGAGAATAGACCAATGTTTGCGTAAAACGCAAGATATTTTATCAGACATATTGCAGAAGGTGGAAACAAAAGCTATTCAGGGATTAATCCCGGTGTGTGTTTAGTAGGTTGACTTCATCTGTTAGGTGTGCTGCATTTATCTGTTTACTTACCTACCTAGCTACCTGGATACCAACCTGTATATCTACTTAGCTATCTTCCTACTTAAACACCTTTCTACTTAGCTACCTACTTATATACCTAGCTACTATGCTACCTACCTACCTGTCTTCCTGCATAGCTAGCTGCCTAACTACCTACTTACCTAGATTCCTATTTACCTACATAGCTACAGAGCTACCTATCAACCTACCTACCTAGCAACATACCTACTTACCTACCTAGCAACCAGGCTATTTACTTACCTACCTAGCTAGCTTCTTACTTTCCTGGCTACCTACCTAGCTACCTTCTTGCTAAAGAGATGTGTTTTGGCTGGAAGAAGTCATTATGATGGTCTGAGCTGTATGGAGAAGAAAAGAAAAAGCGGACAACTGCAATCAAATATGATTTCAAGGGTGAGTGACTTTAAAGAGGCACTGTCATTATGAAAAACTTTTAATATTTTGTAGTACTGCTGATAAGATGACTTTTTAAAATATACATTTATTTAAAAAATAAAAATTTTACTAAAAAATCAAAAATGATAATAGCCGCCACTAGGGGTCATCTGTCTTTATGCAGACAGACTGCTCTGTATTTTGCAGCATACTGGATACAGGCCATAAAGTGTGTTGGTATCCAGCAAAGGAGATCACCATGGCACCATTACAGCCTTCTTCTGTTCCTAAACTACAACACCCATGATGGGAGTTGTAGTTTTACAACAGCTGGGGGTACAGTCTTTGTAAAACTCAGTTTTAGAGCTGTGTAGGCTGTGTGCCTTCAGCTCTTGCAAAACTACAGACACTACAGACAAAGGATGTGTGGGCATGCTGGGAGTTGTAGTTTTGCAACAGCTAAAGGTGACACTGCTCTAACACAGTGCTTTACAAACACTGCAGCTCCAGCTGTTGCAAAACTACAGCTCCCAGCATGCTTGAATAGCCAAGGTTTTCTCTGACTCCTGCATGACAAAGAAGCTGATCAAACATTCAGGAGTCTGGCAAAGCTTAATGACACACATGGGGACAGCTATGTTGATTAGCATCAAGCTTTATTAGGAACAAATGTATGCATAAAAACTCCCAGACTCAGAGCAGATGAGTCATCCACAGTGAGGGAGAGAGACGGACACGCCCCCTCCACAAATGAAGAAGAAAAAGCAAGTGAGCAACATATAAATGCTATTTGTTAGGGATATATAGGTCCTAGACACCTAGTGCATTTTTTGCACTGACAGGTACATTTTAACTGTATGTGTATATAGCCGGCAGGATATTGTCATGTATAAAAAGAGGCATGGACTCAAGGGACAGGGACATAATACTCCCCCTTTATAAAGCATTGGTACGGCCTCACCTGGAATATGCTGTTCAGTTTTGGTCACCTGTTCATAAAAGGGACACTGCGGAGTTGGAAAGGGTGCAGAGACGTGCGACTAAACTAATATGGGGCATGTAACATCTTAGCTATGAGGAGCTATTAAAGGAGTTACAATTGTTTAGTCTTGAAAAGAGACGTTTAAGGGGGGATATGATAAACGTATATAAGTATATAAATATGGAGAAAAACTGTTCCATGTTAAACCCCCCCAAAGGACGAGGGGGCACTCCCTCCGTCTGGAGAAGAAAAGGTTTAGTCTAAAGGGGCGACATGCCTTCTTTACCGTGAGGACTGTGAATTTATGTAACGGTCTACCTCAGGAACTGGTCACAGTAGGAACAATTTACAGCTTTAAAACAGGGTTAGATATATTCCTGGAACAAAATAACATTAATGCTTATGCAGAATTATAAAACTACATCCCTTACACCCTTCACTTCAATTCCCTGGTTGGACTTGATGGACGTATGTCTTTTTTCGTCCATACTAACTATGTAACTATATATATATATATATATATATATATATATATATATATATATATATTTATTTATTACTGTGTAATGTGACTTTTTTGGTAGGTGGGGCATTGCCACAGGTGTGTTGGTGGGGTTGTGGGGGAGGCATGGGGGGATGGTGCTGATAAAGCACCTTGGTAAGGGAGCTAGGGGTACTAGGTATGCCTATGTTCACAGATGACTCCCACTTCAATGGGACACTGCACTTCTTTTAGACTAGAAAGATTTTAGATTATAGGAATTGCCAGTATTAGTCAGCTTGAAAGAATGTACTGTGTAAGCTTCCTTGATGCCCCTACTAAGATATTTATCTAACCTGCATTTGACTCCGTTATACTATTGTCTCTCATTGCTACCTGACCAGATGCAAGTCCTTAGTGGAAGGTATAAAAGCTTTTTAATGCATCCTCTGACAGGGGTTCTCCAGCTAGGAAGAAATGTAAAGTCTGTGGGGTGTTCATTGCGCTATGAAAACAATGCAGATGGCTGGCAATTTGACAGACTCCAGCGGTGCTGAACTGTGAATAGGAAAATGCAGAGGCCAATGGCATGAATATTATGGCTCTGTCATGCCGCAACAGACAAATTACAGTGACCCAGTTTACACAATAGCACCTGGTGAAAATTTATTGCAGCAAACTGCTTGATTTAATTCTCGTCCATGAGCAGAACCAGCTGGGACTGCACATCTGACAAACAGATTCATTAGAGGGGAAATTTGGCTATGGGGTGTCATACATATTATAAGATGCGTAGTGAAATCCGGAAAGTAAAACTGTCTCTTTCAGACACAGACATGTTTACATTTGTATTATGATTGGTTAAATCATTTCCATATTCTCACCCTCACTGTGTTCATACATTATATTGTGGGTGAACTCTAGTAGCCTTTCTGGCAATTTATTCCCTAAAACACCATCTTCAGCACGTCAATAAGCTGCTTCTAAAGCCAGAAGACTATTTTTGTGTATTAACCTGTTCACAACACAAAATGTACATGTACCTCATGAGTTGGATGGGGGAGTGTGGAAAGGGCTGAGACGCCGAGTCATCTCCATACACGACAGGTGATGGCTGCATTTAGTAGCTGACACTCGGGGTCAGTAGCTGATCACTCTGATATAAGTCATTTAACCCTCTAAATGCTGCTTTCAATAGCAATTACATCATCACCCCTAGGGCTGCCATGTAAAATCTGCTATAAGGGTATGTTCACAGATAATGTATACGCTGCAAGTTTTATGCCGAGTCCAATTAAAAATAAAGTGAATATGCTGCAGGTTTTATCTATGAATTTAATTCCGTAAAATCCACTATGTATAAGCTATGTATAAGGCAGGTTATAGTAATAGAGAACTCTGCAATATTATAGTAACAATTACAAGATTACTTTTCCCCAGGGGGACTAAGAAGTGTAAAAAAGAAAAAAGAAAAATGTTTTTAAAATATAAAAAGAATCCTTTAAAGGAGTAGTCCAGTGCTGAAAAACTTATCCCCTTTCCTAAAGATAGGGGATAAGTTTCAGAAAGTGGGGGTCCAACCGCTGGGGCCCCTCGCTGCCCCACCCCCGCAATTTCCAGTCCGCGATAAGGGGGCATGTTGACCACCGCACGAATCAGCGGCTGACACGCCCCCTCAATACAACTCTATGGCAGAGCCTGAGACGGCCAAAGGTAGCACTCCGGCTCTGCCATAGAGTGGTATTGAGGGGTGTGTCAGCTGCTGCTTTGTGTGGTGGTCAACATGCCCCCTTCCCGCGGGCTGAGTGGGCCCCGTACAGGAGATCGCAGGGGGCCCCAGCGGTCAGACCCCGCAATCTGAAACTTATCCCCTATCCTTAGGATAGGGGATACGTTTTTCAGGACTGGACTACTACTTTAATAGAAATTCTAATCATCCACTTTCCCTTTGCCTAATTACAATAAAAAACCCATATTTGCAATCTTTGCTGTCTGCACTATTTAAATATAAAATACCAAATTTTTTTGGTCACATAACAGTCACACTTAACTGAATTGACACCATCCCTAAGAGAGGCTAGGTTAGATTAAGCAATGCCTTTCATCCAGAAGGTTCCTAATATGTTTAGCTTGTGCGTACATGTGTGTGTTAACCATTTCTCAGCCATAGAACTACAATGTAACAAAGCAAAATTATAGTGTGAAACATGCAACAGCATAATAGTGTGAACAATACAAACACCTAACCACAGGCTTTATAGTGGACCCTGTGGAATCATGTTTACTATGTGTAAAAAACAAAAGGTTTCAAGGCCGTTCAAGCCTCCTACACATGTATGATTTATCCTATAGAGACCTAATAGTTTACTTTGGCTCAAAGCAACAACATCTTTTAAAATGCCCCAGATAAAGAATTCAACCATTTTTCATGTCTCTTTTCTGATAACAGAGAATTACACTGTGTATAGTCACTGACTGATTGTCTTTTACAAAAAAAGAACAAGTATTATTATAGCTAAGGAGACCGCTCTTCTAGGTGCAAAGGCAATTATGAACAATCTTGCTAAACAATGTAATATAATTACAGATTCACTTACTTCTCACAAGTAATGGGTTATAACTATAACTTACATTTCCATCGGGTAGTACACATTACCAGTCAGACCTCTATATATCATTGACTTACAGTGAAAGAAGAGAAATGGACAACATACATTTTCTTTATAGCTTAATAAGAGATAATTCATGTGCATTCCACGGGTATAGGATATATGGCTTCTAACCATTCTTGGGGTACCACAAGAGCAGTTTAAATAAAGTTAGTTTAAAAGCTACATAACAGTGACATGCTTATGAAAAATATGAGGAGAACCGAAAAGATAGGACTTGCTTAGCCCTTGGCGCCTATTCCCCAAGTATCAATTCCAGCCGGCTGGAATCGATACTTGGGGAATAGGCGCCAAGGGCTAAGCAAGTCCTATCTTTTCGGTTCTCCTCATACTAAAGCTACACCACGGCCTGGAGGTCACGGTGAAGGACGCCCAGGCTGCCGCCCGTATTTTCAACTACAAACCCCAGCGAGTCTACAAGCTCATCAAGGTGTTGTGCCCTCAGCACAACGCTACACGGTAAGGTGCAAAAGACACGCCCACATGTCAACCCACCTTATGATTCTCCACTAGGAGCGCATCTCTTCTTTTTTATATACCATATATACTCGAGTATAAGCAGAGTTTTTCAGAGTTGTAGTTTTGAAACCTCTGGAGGTCCGCAGGTTGAAGACCACTGCGGCCTTCAACATCATCGAGCCCCCTCTCACCCCCTTTAGTTCTGTACTCACCTCCACTCGGCGCTGGTCCGGTGCTGCAGGACTGTCTGGTGGGGAGGTTGTCCGGTGGGATAGTGGTTCCGGGCTGCCATCTTCACCGGGGGGCCTCTTCTCCGTGCTTCGGGCCCGGCCCCGGAATAGTCACGTTGGCTTGACGATGACGCAGAGGTACGTTCATTACCAACATCCCTCTTCGTCATCGTCAAGGCAACGCCTCTATAACGGGCCCGAAGAGCGGGGAAGAGGCCCTCCGGTGAAGATTGCAGCACGGAACCACTATCCCACCGGACGACCTCCCCACCGGACAGTCCTGCAGCACTGGACCAGCGCCGAGCGGAGGTGAGTACAGAACTAAAGGGGGTGAGAGGGGGCTGGATGATGTCGAAGGCCGCAGTGGTCTTCAACCTGCGGACCTCCAGAGGTTTCAAAACTACAACTCCCAGCAAGCCCGGACAGCCGATGACAAGGGGATGATGAAGGGGGGTGGGGATGATGACAGGGGGATGATGAAGGGGGGGTGTGGAATGATGACAAGGGGATGATGAAGGGGGGGTCAGGGATGATGACAAGGGGATGATGAAGGGGGGGTGTGGGATGATGACAAGCGGTGATGATGAAGGGGGGATGACGACAGGCGGTGATGATGAAGGGGGGATGATGACAGGGTGATGATGACAGGGTGATGATGATGAGGGTGTTAATGACGAGGGTCTGGATGATGACAGGGGGGGATGATGTATTTCCCACCCTAGGCTTATACTCGAGTCAATAACTTTTCCTGAAATTTTGGGGTGAAAGTAGGGGCCTCGGCTTATATTCGGGTCGGCTTATACTCGAGTATATACGGTATATCTCCTTTATGCTTATGAACAAGGCAGAGAAGGGTCAGCTCAGCCTCCCACTTGGTGCGCAGATCTGGGGAGGACAACGCCAATGTATTTAGACAAAATGACAGTGACTCAGAACAGGTAACCACAGAGGCTTTGTTATAAAGAGCTTTACATCATCACAGAGCAAGAGCAGAACAATTTTTAGCCACATGGTACCCTATAAAACGTTAACTAGTAATATGTTCATAAAACGTTAACTAGTAATATGTTCATACATTAAAGGGGTATTCCAGGAATTTTTTTTATTTGTCTATGCTACAGGGGCTGTAAAGTTAGTGTAGTTCATAATATATTTCTCACAATTCTTCTGTGATTTTCACTCCAATATTTATTTTTACCAGCATACAAAATTACTGTTGTCTCAGATTTTTCCCAGGTTGTAATGCGGCTGAGATCTGACTCATTAGTCAGCTGATCACAGGGAGCCTGTCTGCTTCAATGGGTGGAGGGATCGCTTGGTGGGAGAGAGATCAATCTGCAACTAATGCAACAGCTGTGGGCACCCTGATTGAAAACCACAGGTCTTTGAATGGATGCAGCTCATTTATGTTTCAATGGGTGGGATGGCTGATGTGTGGGAGGGAGGAAAATGGAATTGTGGGATTTGTAGTCAAAAAAAGAAAAGTCAAACAGGAAATACCAGTTCACAAAAAGCTAGCCACAATGTTATGGTAATCTCACAACATAGCCATTTAGCCCCAAGGCAAGCCCAGATCCTTCCTAAGCATGTCCATTACTGTCTGCCAGGTACGTACGAAAATCACCTTATGGGGGATAACCCCTTTAAAATATATTGGAGCAGATTTGCTATGTGGTGGGCCATTACGGGACGGGTTACCCCATACTCTTGCTGCCCTGTCAGGCAGCCTCCCTACAGTGTCCCCTGGGCCCCCTTGCATCTGCCCCCCCCCCCATGTGTCACGATCACACCCTATCAGTCCAGCCAAGACGCTAGAGAGAGTGTGATGGTGCAAAGGTTAAGGCCACCAGACCTCTGGGTATCCACTACTAGTCCCAGCAAGTCACCAAATTAACCCTTAGATAAACGTGTTTTACCAGAGCCTCCTTCAGAAAGGTGAGCTCATATATTTAGAGATCAAAGACCAGAGCTGATTAATTAAACATTTAATCTGATAAATGGTATCACAGTGCTATATATAGAACAATACAGAAACAAATGACATACAGGTACAAAAATATATAAAAGAGTTTGGCAAGACAAGTTCAGAAAGCAAAAATGAAGTCCTTACAGCATGATGATATAGCAGTCCATGAGAGTGCTGTTCTTAGGATGGTCTTGTCAGCTTGTGGAACAGCCTTGAACAGTTGAGTCCAGCATTTTAAGTCTTATCTGCTTCTTTGGAGGGAAACTTCATTGCCCCACTCCCCTCTGATCCCACCAGATGGGGCATCTCTCTTCCTGACCCCTTATCTGTTTGATTATATGATGGGACCAGAGTGCATGACTTAAAAGGAGATACAAACAAACAGCCAGACCCCCAATAAAATGCAATACACAAACCCACAGTCTGAATGACCCTCACCCCCAGGTCTTAGTTTATACACAGATACAATAAAAACACATGTATGTTTCCATAATCAGGCCTTGGGCCTGACACCTCCCCCTTAAGATGGAGACAGAGAGATCCGGCCTCTCCAGGCTGATAGATCTGTATCCCTTAACCATCTATTTCTTTTCTTGACACCACAGGCCCTGCATTCCCAGGCAAAGATGGCACTGAAGGGGCCTAGTACCTGATTAAGCTGCCTCCTCCTTTCATCTGAGAGCTGTTGATTGATCTCCACATCCTGAAGGGATCACTGGCTCTTAGTTTCCTCCACTAGATCACGTAAGGAATCACTACCCAGCCCTTCCTCTGGTGCACTACATACACTGAGTCCCACCTCCTCAGGTATGCCTTCAGCATATTAATGCCTTCAGCATATTAATGTGGTACTGTCTCTGCCTCTGACCTTTCTCATCAAGGGCTACTACATATGTGGTGCGTTCTAGGCACTGTAAAATGGTAAAGGGACCCTCCAAGGCAGCCTGCAACTTATTCTGCCTAATGGGGTTCAGAACCATTACCTTCTGTCCCACTTTATAGACCCGGTCCCTTGCATTGTGATCATACCAGTACTTCTGCCTGGACTGTGCTGCTATGAGGTTGTCATGTACCAGCCCAGTCAATGCCTGCATCCTGTCCCTGAATCTCAGAACATGCTCCACCACAGAAGTCTCAGGGGCATGTAGCCCCCCTTCCCATTCTCCCCTAACTAAATCTAGGGGTCCCCGCACTTTGCGACCATACAATAACTCAAAGGGCGAGAAACCTGTAGGCTCTTGGGGTACCTCCCTGTAAGCAAGTAACAGATGGGGTAAATACTTTTCCCAGTCTCTGCCCTCCGATTCTACAAATGTTTTTAGCATTTGTTTCAAGGTGCCCTTGTTACCGGACACTCTGTCCAACCAATGTAGAGGGTTGTGATCAGTTATGACAGTAAAATCCTTGCCATACAGGTATGGCTGTAATTTTTGCAAAGCCCAGACCACAGCTATGACCACATAGGCCACTCCCAAATGTCCTGCCAGGGGGGTCTCATGTGCTAACCTCAGCAGCTCTTTCCTGTACTGCCTAGGAACTACCAACTGCCTTTCTCTCTCCTGGGCCCCTAGCATGCCTTTGGAAAGGGACTCCCACTACAAGATATCATTTTCCCAATATACCCGTTGCCCTACTGTGTCAACACCTGTATTTTCAGCACATTGTCTCAGCCCTTCAAGGGAAGGCTCACTGCGCAGAGCTTCCCGGAAATGCTCATTTCCCTCCCCTCATCTCGTTGTATCAGGGAGCACATTTCCCCCAGGTGAACCAGCATCTCCACCTTCCTCTGCTGGGGCTTGCAAGTCACACAGCTTGCCCCTTGCATCAAAATCCTCCCTTCCTGTTAAAGCTGCGGCCCTGGCATGCTGCTGACGCGTTACTACTGCCACCATTGGTATGCCTCCCTGGGGTTTACCTTTCTCCCCCTCAGTTCCAGACATAACAATGCAGGCATCATACACAGGGCTATCATTCCTTCCCTCCTCCTCCTTAGGCTCACAGGATTGGGACATATCACTCACTGCTGGTCCCTCATCCTTACATGTCCCGGGGCACACCAACCCCTCCCCCTAGCCCATCTCCACTAGGTTTTGGCATTGGCAATGCATTGTCACCACATTTTACAATACACCCCATTCCACTTTTGGAAAACATTACTGGTTCAGTCACAGGTAAACAATTATCAATCCCCTGCACTCCCTCCCAGTTACCACGTTTCACAATACACCCCATTTCACTTTTGGAAAACATTACTGGTTCAGTCACAGGTAAACAATTATCAATCCCCTGCACTCCCTCCCAGTTACCACATTTCGCAGTGTCTCCCAAAGTCTCGCACAGTACCTCAGAATGAACAGGGCTCTCTCCTAGCCCATCCGGTGTGCAGGTAGTGTCCTCTGGAGCATAATGACAGAGCATCCGACCCAAATCATTCCCCAGCAGAACATTAACAGGGATGTCCTCAGAGACCCCCACCTCCCGCAAACCCTTGCCTGTACCCCAATCCAGGTACACACGGGCCATGGGCACAGCAGGCCGCACACCTCCTGTTCCTTTTAAAGCGATGGTTCTTCCAGGGATGATGTCCTCTGTATCCACCACTTCAGGCCACACCAAGGTAAAGGAGGCTCCAGAATCTTGCAAACCCACTGTCACCCGGTCACCCACAGTTACACTCTGCAGGTTATCCGCTCTTTTCTCCACCGCTCCGGACACCAGAAGAACGGCTGTGTGTCCTCCAGCTACTGGTGGAGAATCCTTTTTGGTGGGGGCAAGTGGCACTCAGGTGCCCAATATTGTTGAATCTGTAACATCGGCGGGTGTCCCCCTGACCCAATGTGGCTCCTGCTGCTTTTGGGAATGATGGCAAGAATTTCCCGGCTGACCTGGTGGTGCTTTGTGGTTGTGTGGCTCCCCTCCAGGTACTTGCTCCAGCTTGTGCAGATCCACGCTTTGCTGCTGGCGCCCGGTTGTTGGCAAAGTCATCTCCTAGTTCTGCTGCTTCCATGGCTGTCTTGGGCTTGCGGTCAAAAATCCACTCTCTGGCTTCAAAGCTCTGTGTTTGGAGAAACTGATCCAGGACCATCAAGTCCTCCAGGGCCTCATAGGTAGTGACTTGTAGGCCCCCAGTCCATTGCCTGAATGCAGTCCTTAGCTGACCTGCATGTTCAGTGCAGCTTTCTGTGGCGCTTTGTTGCAAAGTCCTATATCTTTTCCGATAAGCCTCTGGAGTCAGATTAAAACTTTTTAGCAGGGCAGATTTTATTGCTTCATAGTCCTGGTCACTTTCAGTGGGAAGCGAAGCAAACACATCCAGAGCTTTCCCTTGCAGCCGTGGGGTTAGATATCGTCCCCACTGGTCCTTATGTAGATGGAACTGTCGGCAAACCTTTTTAAATCCCCTCAGGAACACATCCAGATCACCATCTTTCTCCAACATGGGGAAATGTTCCAACCGGGGTTTGCGGTTTCAAGCATCCCCTCTCAGCCTCAGAACCTCCAGTTCATGCCTCCGCTGGGCCTCTCTTTCTGCTGCCTCTCTCTCTGCAGCTTGTATCTGTGCCTCTCTCTCTGCAGTTTGGTACTGGAGAAGCAGTTGGAGTTTCATATTGGCATCCACATTCCCAAGGTGTTGTAAGGCAGTCCGCATATAAGAGTCCAAGGTCTCATGTGGAGTACTGTCCTGATGGGGAGTAATGTTATATTCCCCAGGAGATATCAGTCCTTGGATGGCAGTTGCAGCTGTAGGACTTTGTCTCATGTCACTCAGCTCTTCTGCACGGGCATCATACTCCACAAGATCAGCAATAAGTTGTTCCTTGTTCTTTCCTGCAGTAGGGATGTCCTTTTCTTGGCACATTTGCTCCAGTGCAGGCTTGGACTGCTTGCGATATGCCTCCATATTTCCGAGATGAGACAGAGGAGGTAAAACAGGAGATGGGGAGGACAGAACTGTCTTGCACTCTTTTTGTATGTCTTTTAAACCAGCACTGAGCTCTGTCTTTGGAATTTACACACAAGAAGATGTATGCAATTTTTTTTTTTTTTAGTGCTAAGATTTCCTTACAGGTAAAATCCAGCAAGCACTAAAAATCTCTAAATATATTCCGACGCTGCCACCAGTTGTCACGATCACACCCTATTGGTCCAGCCAAGATGCTAGAGAGAGTGTGATGGTGCAAGGGTTAAGGCCACCAGACCTCTGGGTATCCACTACTAGTCCCAGCAAGTCACCAAATTAACCCTTAGATAAACGTGTTTTACCAGAGCCTCCTTCAGAAAGGTGAGCTCATATATTTAGAGATCAAAGACCAGAGCTGATTAATTAAACATTTAATCTGATAAAAGGTATCACAGTGCTATATATATAAAAATACAGAAACAAAATGAAGTCCTTACAGCATAATGATATAGCAGTCCATGAGAGGATGGTCTTGTCAGCTTGTGGCACAGCCTTGAACAACAGATGAGTCCAGCATATTAAGTCTTATCTGCTTCTTTGGAGGGAAACTCCATTCCCCCCCCCTCCCCTCTGATCCCACCAGGTGGGGCATCTTTCTTCCTGACCCCTTATCTGTTTGATTATATGGTGGGACCAGTGTGCATGACTTCAAAGGAGATACAGACAAACAGCCAGACCCCCAATAAAATGCAATACAAAAACCCACTGTCTGAATGACCTCTCACCCCCAGGTCTTAGTTTATACACAGATACAATAAAAACACATGTATGTTTCCATAATCAGTCCTTGGGCCTGACACCATGTAAATATGTTTCTAATGTATTATACCATGCAATGTGTTCAGAAAGCGTTGTCACTTTAAAGACTGTTTACCATGTGATTTGTCATGTGATTGTTACCCAAGAGGTACCAGTGACCAGGTGATCCCAGGGGTGACCTATGGGCTCCCTGCTAGTCTCCCCCATATAAGCCCTTGGTGGAGCTAACTCTCTCTCTTTCCTTACAAGTCTTTGCTGAGGTCAAGTCGAGTCCTAGAGAGTGTCCAGAGTCGTAGGATGCCTCAAGTCCAGTCTGCAGCCACAAGCAGCTACAAGTAAGCCACAGCCTCAGTATTGTCAGTCAAAGTCAAGTTAAGTCAGTCACAGTCACCATTTGTCAAGTCAATGTGGCCTGCATTAAATTGACCCCATCTACTACAAGTCCCAGCAAGCCCTTAAGGTCTCTGAGTCACTGGTCACCTCCGTGGGCCCTGGCTGAACTGTATATACTTTACCATCTGTCTACCCTCAGTAAAGCTACCGTAATCCGTAACTTGGCGTTGGAGTTATTATTGCCCCCGTGCCTAGCCCAGGATCTAGCGGTATAACTTTGGGTGGTATCGAGGATAAACCACGCCCTGGCATCCCAAATGCAAGGGGTTAATGCCATCTGCCCCTAGGGTAATTCCATGAACTGTGTGAACTGTATAGAGTCGGTATCTGAAAGGGTTAACTTGGTCCAGTGTTTCCCGCAATGGCGAGTGGTCGCAGCTCCGCCCCATCAAACCCCAGCAGTGACGCCTATTCAGTGCTGCGAGGAGGAACCAAAGAGCTGCCCTCTGTTGCACAGGGGAAGATTTTGCAGACCGGACCAAAACAGGAAGCTCCAGCTTCTGTGCTCGTCTCCGTTGTTACCTGTTAAGCACCCGCTGCAGCGCAGACTCTGCTAACACCAACGTTTGCCAGTATCCAGATTCCGGTGCCAGTAGCTTTCAGTATTAACCCCACAAGCTGTTGTAAGCAGCATTACCCATGGTGAATAGATGCAAGGAGGGGGCCAGCGGTGTAGACTCGGTCACAGTCTACCCAGGCAATACATACTCAGAAAATCTGCAGCACTCCAAGCGATAAATTAAACGTGATTTCTTATCCCATGCAACAAAAAGGTGATACAACGTTTCACCGGTCTCTCACCGGCTTTCTCAAGCATGTCAAACAATCTGAAGTGCCACATATTTATGTGAAAAAGAGTAATCAATTAAGCAATCAAGTGATATAATAAATTAAGTTACAAACATAGAAAAAATATTATAAGACATATTAAAATATAAACATTAAAAAGTTCATAATACTGTACAAAGTGTAAACTTGCATATTCAGTGTGCCGATCTTCTCTAATAACCAATGTGAATACATAAAATGCATGGGACACTTAATTATGTAAACAATGTGCCAGGTGTAAGTTTAAAAACATTATTAAAATAACATTACAGTACCCCCATCAGTCAAGTCAAAGCCGCTGCTACACTACAGTAAGCATCTTAAAGAAAAATGCACCTTATTTCCCTTAAAGTGACAGCACACTCAAAATTCAACAATATGTCAGAACCCAGCTCTCCAGATTAACCAGGCAACAGTGCCCCTTCATCTCCAGCAGTGAGGTCATCACCTGCCCCAGCATCCAGGATCTTGCCAGCCCTGCCTGCAGTCAGCATCAACAGTCCAGCTCTTCCAGCGTCTGCACCGCGGTATTCATGGGGAACCCTGGCCTCCCTACCTACAATGGAGACCCCCAGGTTGTGGACAGGTGTTTTTATACTGATAAGTTCAAACAGGTGCCATGAATACAGGTAACGAGTGGAGGACAGAGGAGACTCTTAAAAAAGAAGTTACAGGTCTGTGAGAGCCATGAATCTTGCTTGTTTGTAGGTGACCAAATACTTATTTTCCACCATAATTTGCAAATAAATTCTTTAACCCCTTAACGACGCAGGACGTATATTTACGTCCTGCGCCAGCTCCCGCGATATGAAGCGGGGTCGCGCTGCGACCCTGCATCACATCGCGTCGATCCCGGCGCTCATCAACGGCCAGGACCCGCAGCTAATACCACACATCGCCGATCGCGGCAATGTGTGGTATTAACCCTTTAGAAGTGGCGGTCAAAGCTGACCGCTGCTTCTAAAGCGAAAGTGAAAGTATCCCGGCTAGTCAGTCGGGCTGTTCGGGACCGCCGCGGTGAAATTGCGGCATCCCGAACAGCTTACAGGACACCGGGAGGGCCCTTACCTGCCTCCTCGGTGTCCGATCGACGAATGACTGCTCCGTGCCTGAGATCCAGGCAGGAGCAGTCAAGCGCCGATAACACTGATCACAGGTGTGTTAATACACGCCAGTGATGAGCATAGGAGATCAGTGTGTGCAGTGTTATAGGTCCCTATGGGACCTATAACACTGCAAAAAAAAAGTAAAAAAAAAGGGTTAATAAAGGTCATTTAACCCCTTCCCTAATAAAAGTTTGAATCACCCCCCTTTTCCCATAAAAAAAAAACAGTGTAAAAAAAAAAAAAAAAAACATATGTGGTATCGCCGCGTGCGTAAATGTCCGAACTATAAAAAATATATCATTAATTAAACCGCACGGTCAATGGCGTACGCGCAAAAAAATAAAAAAAAATAAAAAAAGCGTATTTTGGTTAATAACTTCAGATCACAGCACAAAAAATTAGCCCTCATACCGCCCTGTACATGGAAAAATAAAAAGTTAAAGGGGTCAGAAGATGACATTTTTAAACGTATACATTTTCCTGCATGTAGTTATGATTTTTTCCAGAAGTACGACAATATCCAACCTATATAAGAAGGGTATCATTTTAACCGTGTGGGCCTACAGAATAATGGTAAGGTGTCATTTTTACCGAAATATGCACTGCGTAGAAACGGAAGCCCCCAAAAGTTACAAAATGGCGTTTTTTCTTCGATTTTGTCGCACAATGATTTTTTTTCCGTTTCGCCGTGAATTTTTGGGTGAAATGACTAATATCACTAGAAAGTAGAATTGGTGACACAAAAAATAAGCCATAATATGGATTTTTTGGTGGAAAATTGAGAGGGTTATGATTTTTAAAAGGTAAGGAGGAAAAAACGAAAGTACAAAAACGGAAAAACCCTGAGTCTTTAAAGGGTTAAAAATCAGACAATGTGATTTTATGGATTTTATTCTCTCATTATGTCTCTCACAGTTGAGGTATACCTATGATGAAAATTAAAGGCCTCTCTCATCTTTTTCACCCCTTAAGGACGGGTCCATTTTTACCTCAATGACCAGGCTCTTTTTTTTTTTTATTTGACTCTTTAAATGGTAATAACTTTAGAATGCTTTTTCTGAGCAGAGCGATTCTGAGATAGTTTTTTTCGTGACATATTGTGCATTTTTGTTGACACATGCAGCATTTTTTGTGAAAAACGACAAAATATTGTAAAAACTGGAAAATTTCTGGCATTTTTTAAATAATTTTTGTATTGGTGTACACTGTGTGGTAAAAGTGATGTTATATTTATTCTGTGGGTCAGAACGATTATGGTGATACCCATTTTATATACCTTACTATGTTCTTTTTCCTTTTCTGAGCAAAATTATTTTTCTGCCATTCATTTTCCAACAGCCGTAACTTTTATATTTTTTATAGACACCATTGAGTAAAGGCAATTTTTTGCGGGATGAGCTCTACTTTTTATTGGTATAATTTTTGTGCCATGTGCTACCTTTTGATCTTTTTTATTCCGTTATTTGCACCAGAATTGGCCAATTTTGCGCTTTTTTTTATGTTTATTTTTACAGCGTTCACTGTGTGGGATAATTTACATTATAGTTTTATATCATTACGGAAGTGACAATACCTATTATGTATATGATTTGTGTTTTTGATCTTTTTTCGTGATAATACAGGGCTTTTATTGGGAAAGGGGCATTTTTTTCTTCTTTTTTTACACTTCATACTTTTATTGAAGAACTTTTTATTTTATTTTTTACACTTTTTACAAGTTATACTATGCTGCAATACATTTGTACTGCAGCACAGTATAACCTGATGAGCTGCAGACACTACAGCCTTTCGATACAGCCTCTGGCTGGATCTCATAGGCTTCCGCAGTAGGCATACAGGAGGTCATGATCTGACCTCCTGCTGCCATAGCAACTAACGTCGACCCACGATTGTATGACGGCGCCGCCGTTGGAGAACAGGGGGAGAGGGTTCCCCTGTCAACACCATAGATGCCGTGATCCAAATTGATCACTGCATCTAGAGGGTTAATGCTGCCGGGACCGGCGCGATCGTGGCTCCGGCAGCTGCGGCGGGACTCCGGCCGTGATTAACAGCCGGGTCCCGTCCACGATCGCCTGCGGCAGTGCCGGAGATCGCTAGGTCATATGCATATGTCCAAATGCGCAAACATGTCGGATGATTGGACATATGCATATGTCCTATAGCGGGAAGGGGTTAAGTGGGAGAACTTGCACAGTTGGTGGCTGACTAAATACTTTTTTGCCCTTCTGTATATAAAAAGTTTTTGTTTACGACAGATACACTTTAAGAACAGGTAAACTGTTCCCACTAAGCCTTGACATAAAGAACTCAACCAGATAAATATTAACACACAGAACCCTAGTATTTAATGGTAAAACAGCCAGAATACAGGACCACATAGTATTCAGGCATGGTCTAGTACAGTGAAGGCTATTGTCTGCATCCTTGGTTGTCTAGAGCTGTGCAAGAGTTAATGTCTGTATCCCTGGTAGTTTATGGCAGTGAAGGGGTAAATGTCAGCATCCCCCTGGTAGACAAGGTGTAGTTCCAGCATTGCTAGTGATCTAGGGCATTGAAGAGGGTAATGCCAATATGCCTATTGGTCTAGACCAGTCAAGGGGCTGACTTAATATGGGGTCCATCAGGTTTTGCTGCAGTGTCCATTGTTATGACAGGAATTATTCACACAGCTATATGAGCATAAATTTTCATTATATGACAGAATCTGTAACAGCGGCACCAAGGAGCACTGTATTCTGTGGCCATTTGCTATTTACTGCTCCTTTAGTGTACTTCTGTTCAATGCTCCCAGGCAGATTTCTGCGTGCATAGATATAAAGTTTACCTGTCAGCTAAAAAATACTTTTGACCTGTCCTAGCGAACAATCCCCCTGCCCATCAGCAGAGAGAGCCAGGATAAGGCATACACCTGCTGTGTCACATGATCGAGATACACTCCATAGACTTACGTTGCTAGTGTGTCTCAATCACGTGACACGGACGGGAGAGAATGTGCTGAGCCCTGACTTCTCCCAGCTCACTCTCCTGATAAGTGGGGGTCTGAACACTTAGTTCCCCACCGATCAAAACTTTTGACATCTCCCTAGGACATATCAAATGTTTTTCCAAATGGCAGTGTTCTTTAATGTAGCCATACCTCCTACGAATAGGCCACATTGTCACTAGTCCTGTCTATAAGTAATTTCAAGCCTGTACTTAGCTGAAAGTTTTGTCTCAGGTCGGACCACTGCCCTTCAGTTCAGTCGGGGAAACATCACCTGGATGCACTTCCATTGTGTAGCAGTTTGTCCCAAAAGTAAGTGGAGTGCAGTTGTACAGTCTCTCCTGTTACGGTTTATGCCCCCCCCCCCCCCCGGTTTATGCCCCCCCCCCTTTAACCATGCAACATATTAGGGACTACTATCCTTATCATACTAACTCATTTATCACTCCCATAGCCACCACACAAATTATTGTTGGTTTAGCCCTAGTACAACAATTTAATGTAATTGAAACCCCAAATTAATAATCCACTACCTGCTGCAACAATGTGTGCTTGCAATGAGCAGTACTATGGTAATGCAGTACAGAACATACAACTCTGCCGACCCTGTCAGGTAGATTTTGCCTCAGGTGTCCGTTTCAGCCAACTGCTTCAGGAAACTTGTTTTGTATATTGTATCTATTGTTCTATGTTTTAGGCTGCTTTCACACTACCCTTTGTGCCCGTTAGTGTGACGGCCATAACACAGCAGGAGAAAAATTTGGGCTTGCAATGTCTTTTTCTCCCGCTATCATAACGGAACTTATAACAGACGTTAGAGGAATCCCATTCAAGTGAATAGGATCCTCTTTGCCTGTTATGACTCCCGTTAGGCACCGTTACAATAATGGACATTAATGGTGTTCAAAGTGAAAAAATAAATTTAAAAAAGAGCCCTTAACCCCTTAAGGACTCAGCCCTTTTTTTACCTTAAAGGGGTTCTTTGGTGCTTAAACATCTTATCCCCTATCCAAAGGATAGGGGATAAGATGCCTGATCGCGGGGGTCCCGCCGCTGGGGACCCCCGGGATCATGCACCCTGTTTGTAATCAGTCCCGCCCCCTCCCGTAGGCTTGCATTGCGGGGCGGAGCGTGACGTCACACGCCACCCACCCTGTAGTCCCCAGTAATCAGTCCCGGAGCAAACACGCATGCGTGCATGATCCCGGGGTCCCCAGTGGCGGGACTCCCACGGTCAGGCATCTTATCCCCTATCCTTTGGATAGGAGATAAGATGTTTAAGCACCGGAGAACCCCTTTAAGGTGAAAAAGGGCTTAGATGTGTAAGCACCGGAGAACCCCTTTAAGGACTGAGCCCTTTTTTGCAATTCCGACCACTGTCACTTTATGCATTAGTAACTCTGGGATGCTTTTAACGATTATTCTGATTTCGAGATTGTTTTTTCGTAACATATTCTACTTTAACATAGTGGTAAATTTTCGTTGTTACTTGCATCCTTTCTTGGTGAAAAATCCCAAAACTTCATGAAAATTTAGAAAATGTAGCATTTTTCTAACTTTGAAACTCTCTGTCTGTAAGGAAAATGGATATTTCAAATAAATTATAATTTTATTCACACATACAATATGTCTACTTTATGTTTGCATCATAAAGTTGACATGTTTTTACTTTTGGAAGACATCAGAGGGCTTCAAAGTTCAGCAGCGATTTTCCAATTTTTCACAAAATTTTCAAAATCAGAATTTTTTAGGGACCAGTTCAGTTTTGAAATGGATTTGAGGGGTCTTCATATTAGAAATACCCCATAAATTACCCCATTGTAGAAACTGCACCCCCCCCAAAGTATTCAAAATGACATTCAGAAGGTTTGTTAACCCTTTAGGTGTTTCACAGGAAGAGCAGCAAGGTGAAGGAGACAATTCAAAATCTTCATTTTTTACACTTGCATGTTCTTGTAGACCCAGTTTTTGAAATTTTACAAGGGATAAAAGGAGAAAAAGCCCCCCAAAATTTGTAACCCAATTTCCGTTGAGTAGGGAAATACCTCATATGTGGATGTCAAGTCCTAAAGTCCCCTCAGGTAAAGTCCCTCAAGTCCACAGGGCTCTCCTGCAGGGTGCCCCCTAAGTAATGATATGGCATTGTCTTTTATATGTATTGTACAGTGAATGTAAGTAATATATGAAGGTTGTTAGGAAATTTACCCTGTATAGGACCTTCCTAAGGTCATGTGATATGTCATGTGCTATGTTATCACACAATATACCCAGAGTTTCAGAGGCACAGGTAACCCCAGGCAACCAGCTACCAATGGGCTTTAGTCCAGCCCCCTGATATATAAAGGGCTGCAGTCTCCACATTCTCTCTCTTGGTCCCTCTCTTGGTTCATGCTCTTAGCTCTCTTGATTCCTGGACCTTAAAGCAAGCACTAGTCCTGTACAAGTCAAGTCCAGCATATCTAGGCCAAAGCCTACAAGTCTGCAGCCACATCAAATCTGTGAGTACAAGTCAAGTCTCTACTGTCCCTATCAAGTCATTACAGTAGTACAGGGGCCTGCATCATTATTATAGCAGCTACAAGTCAAAGCAAGCCTGAGAGGTTCCCTATGTCCTGGTCACCTCTGTGGAAGTTGGCTATTTGTACAGACTGTTATACTGCCTTCTTCAGTAAAGTTCCAGTTGCATCAAAAACCCTTTACTATGCCATTTTAGGTTGGTTTTTGGTACCCCACACCATACAACCACAAACTGGCTTCATGAACACTAGGGGTCAATAGCATCTTGCCCCAGTGGTTAATACCATCTGGCCCCACTACCTACATTGCTACACCCCGTGGTCCCGCCATAACACTGGTGGCACACCACACAAGCATCCTGCCATCCAGGTAAAGTCAGTCAAAGTCCAAGTTTTGAGGAGAAGTGCCTGAGAGACGAAAGAGCCCCATTGCGCAAGTCAAGGATAGTGAGAGTAAAGTTTCTCTGGCCACCTCAGTCCAAAAGTCAATGTCCACCCCTGGCGGTAAGCAATTCTGTGGATGCATCGTGAAGTACCTGAAGTCTATGTTAGCTGTCTCCCAAGTCAGTCTAAAGTCCAGCTAAGCCAAGTTGAGTCCTTACAGCTGCCCAATACTGTAACTAAAAGTCCAGAGTGCTCAGTGACCTAAAGTGACCAGCTATGTAACTTTATCCCATTTATTGCATGACTAAAGTTTGCTGTTAAATTGCATGGACTGTACCATCTGCCTGCAAGACCTTTAAGTAAAAGTAATTTTGGTAACCCTGCATATGTGGTCTTTATGCCCCATCGCTTGGCCCAGGAAGCTGCTTATCATTGGATTGTGGAGGTTAACATCAACCTGGCATCACAAACTCTATTGCAGTCACAATATCCCATCCATACACTACACAAGCCACCCAGTTAGCCACCACACTAAAGCTCTCTACCCTGCTGCCCCCAAACATTGATGCCCTGTATTGCATCCTAACAATTTCATGCTGATATAAAAAGACATAATGATGTTATTGTAGTGGTTTGTGTCCATATTAAAAATACAAGACAGAAAACTGGGAGCACCAGGTATCCTCTTCCGCAGTGAATCTGCAGTGAGCAGTGGCCACTGGAAAGAGGGCCACTCAAATAGTAAATGCCCTTTGCAACTGCCAGATTGACAGTTTTCTTCTCCCTTATGCGAAGGGAGATAGTGACACAATGCTGTAAACAGGGACTCTGTCAGACAGGGCAGCATATACCTGGTGACAAATGCATTGTTTAAAAAAAATAAAAAAATTAAAAAAACAGGGAGATAACAACTTGATTTATTACTATTATTATTACTTGAAATTTTTGCTTTATATTGCTCTAAATTGCATACTATGGCATTAAGTCAATCTCAGGAATCTTCTGCAGTTTCTTTGGCTGCATCTATCAGACTGTAGGAAGAAAAATTCATAAAAGCTAGAAAAATCATTATCGATCAATTTTTCTCGCAGATTCTCTTAACACTGAACAATATTTCCTCACCTGTCTTCCTCCTTCTAACCCAAATTTCCTCAGCAGCTCTTCCAGGAGGATCAGATAAATGTGTTATATTTTCCAGTATAAATAAATAACATCTTATTTAAATGAATCTAAAATGAATAAAATTATCTAGTGTCAAAAGATAACATATTATGTAGTTCCCTAATACATATTATTATTGGGATTGTATTTTTAAAGGCTATGGACATCTTTGAATGCATACATTTTCTCTATAAGTTTTTATTAATTTGTTTTTGCTTGATTTCTCTTCCATCTTCTAAAGATATATATTGACTTCAAAGTTAAATCCATCAGGCTGTTTCTCATAGATTCAGTCTCCAGCCCTTCTATTTTGTCTCCTGAACAGTCTTGTAAACTGATTTATGACCAAATCAAAGGTCAATCAGAATAGTACAAAAACTAAGCAAAACTCTCTCTCTCTCTCTATATATATATATATATATCTTACCCAGGAGACACAGGCCTTGATTCAGTCCTGCCTGTGGGTTATTATTGGAAAGTTATGACAGATGGACAGAGCAATTCATATAGAAGCACTGTAGTATTGATTTGCTATATATGTAGTTTCTTTACATACTAGCAAGCACATGTACATTACACGTCCTTGGCAGCTTTAGCAATGGTGTAATACTCTACTGTATATAGTGATTATTTAGACCCTTTTTCAGAACCTATAGGGTTAAAAGGTACTGACAGGTTCTTTGTTTATTTTGTTGCGGGTTACATCTAGCTGTCTAGCTGGTCAGCTGACCGCTTGATGAGAGCACCTGTCAGTTGCCTATTTAACCTTGCAGTTGGCTCTCCGTCCGCACCTGTGAAAGAGTCTTTTTGCTCCAGTAGCTAGCTTATATTCCCTGTTTCTCCTGTATAACCCAGCATCTTTGACTTTTGGCTTTCATCTCGACTTCTCTGTGGTATTAGCGACTTGGTTCTTTGACTTTTCATGGCTGTGACGCAGTTAGTTGACTCTGGACTATTGTGTGAGTGTGTAGTCATATTTTGTTAGTCTGTCTGTTATCTCACTGTTCCCAGACCTAGTAAGTGTCATTGTAGTTTATTATTTTGACTATTACGCCCCTCACGTATACAGGAAGGGACTGTCTTCATGGTTACGGACATGTCGTTTAGGGCAGGTACGTAAGTAGGCAGGGATAGGGGAGCAGGCGAGATTAGTGTGCACTCCTTCCCAGCCCATACGTGACTTTTTCACAGGCCCGAAAATATGCCTGCAATTACTAAGATGGAAGCCATGATGTATTTAGTAGAGCAAATGCAGGTATTAACACATTAAGTACAATCCCTTGCTGAAAGGGTTCAGGCTTAGGAAACAGCTAATGTTCAGCCAGTGGTCTGTCCTCCAGCTGTTTCGAGTAAACCAAAAATTTATCTTCCTGACCGCTTTTCTGGTGACCGAAAGAAATTTGTTGTATTCAGGGAGAGTTGTAAGCTGTACTTTCGCCTAAGACCACAGTCTACTAGCACAGAGGTTCAGAGAGTAGGACTTATAATGTCATTGTTGCAAGGAGATCCCCAGGAGTGGGCATTCTCTTTACCTTCCTCAGCTCTGGAATTAAGTTCTGTGGATGCTTTATTTTTTGCTTTGGGCCTTCTTTATGATGAACCTGACCGTGCAGCCTTTGCAGAGTCTCAGCTGGTTAATCTGAAGCAGGGATGAAGAACGGCTGAGGAGTACTGTGCTGATTTTCGGAAATGGTGGACTGCGTCTGGTTGGAATGATCCAGCCCTTAGGTGTCAGTTCAGACTAGGATTATCTGATGCTATTAAAGATCTCCTGGTGAGCTATCCATCACCTCATTCATTAGAACAGATCATGACTCTAGCAGTACGACTTGACAGACGTTTGAGGGAGAGAAGTCATGAACGGTCCGTTTCTTCTGTCTCTCACTCTCCTTCCTCCATGTTTTTTTCTCTTCCAACCTCTCATGTCTCTTCTGAGGAACCTATTCAGATAGAAAAATTGTCCTCCCAGCAAAGAGGATCCATTCGGAAGAAAAACAACTGGTGGAGAGAAGGGACATTGTGTCCAGAGTTGTGCCAAACGTCAGCAGCCGGGAAAGGCCAGCGCCCAAGTGACAATCTGGGAGATCATTTGGGCGCACATGTATCTCCAAAATCGTCTTATAAAATCTTGTTACCCATTCAAATATGTTTTAAAAAAAGAAAAAAATATTTGATAAAGCCTTTGTTGATTCAGGTTCTGCTGCAAATTTTGTTGATCTGAATTTTATTAAGTCTTTGCATTTACCCTTGAAATTGTTGGAAAGCCCAATTCCCTTTGCTGGAGTGGATTATACACCAAGGGGTTGTGTCAGTTCTTCCACTCCAGAGGTGAGATTACTGGTGGGTTCTCTGCATTTTGAAAAAATTACATTTTATGTTCTGGAAAATTTGTTGGTAAATGTGATTTTGGGTTTACCTTGGTTAAGGAAGCATAATCCTGTTTTTGATTGGTCTTCTGGGGAACTCATCAAGTGGGAGTCTGAATGTGTAAACAAATGCATTACTATATATGTTGCAACTCTCAGTGTGGTCCAAAGTAATCTACCCAAATTTATTTCTGATTTTTGTGACGTTTTTCTGAGGAGGCCTCCTCTGCTTTGCCCCCACACCGAGATTTTGACTGTGCTATTGAACTCGTACCTGACGCCTAGTATTCTAAGGGGCAAATTTATAATTTGTCTGGCCAGAAAGGAAAGCTAGGAAGGATTATATTCAGTCAAATTTACAAAAGGGTCATATTCGTCCATCCGTTTCTCCCATGGGAGCAGGGTTATTCTTTGTAGCAAAGAAGGACAGAGGGCTTAGGCCTTGTATTGATTATCAGGGTCTGAACAAGATCACAGTCAAAAAATCAATATCCATTGCCTTTAATTCCTGACTTGTTTAATCAATTACAGGGGGAATGTTGGTTCATTAGACTGGACCTTCAAGGGGCTTATAACTTGATCAGAATAAAAGAGGGTGATGAATGGAAGACTGCTTTTAATACCCCTTAGGGCCATTTTGAGTATCTGGTAATGCCTTTTGGTCTCAGTAATGCACCTGCAGTTTTTCAGAATTTGGTCAATGATAAATTTTGCTAATTTTTGGGTAAATTTCTAGTAGTTTATCTAGATGATATTAAAATTTTCTGTCGAGATTGGTCATCTCATGTGGATCATGTACGTTCTGTTCTTCAGGTACTGCGCCAAAACAAATTGTTTGTTAAACAGGAGAAGTGTGTTTTTGGTGTCAAAGAGGTACAATTTTTGGGGTACATCTTAACTCCAGGACATTTTAAAATGGATCCTGAGAAGGTTAAGGCTGTATCTGACTGGGTGCGTCCCACTTCTTTATAGGCACAGCAGAGGTTTTTGGGCTTTGCAAACTACTCTAGAAAATCTGGTTAACTGGTCTTAGGAGGCGGAAGCTGCTTTTGAAAAACTTAAGGGATGCTTCATTTCTGCTCCGATTTTAGTTCAACCAGATCAGACCAAGCCCTTTATTGTTGAAGTAGATGCCTCTGAAGTTGGTGCTGGAGCAGTTTTGTCACAGGGAACTGCTTCTTTGACTAAGTTATGTCCTTGCGCCTTCTTTTCTCGTAAATTTTCCGCAGCTGAACAAAACTGTGATGGAAACCGAGAACTTTTGGCAATCAAGTGGGCTTTTGAGAAATGGAGACATTTTCTTGAAGGGGCAGTTCATCGGGTTACTGTAATCACTGACCATAAAAATCTTGAAGTTTCAGTGCTTCTCACTCTATAGACTCTAATCCAGAGACCATTCTTCCAGATGGTGTGGTTATTTCTGCAGTGTCTGCTGATTTAACTTCTGAGATTTTGGGTAATCAAGGCCTTCTGAGATTTTGGGTCCTCCAGAGACTCCTAGAGGCAAGATCTTTTGTACCTAGTCAGTTTCACCTCCATGTAATCGAGGAGTCTCATTGTTCCCCACTATCAGGTCATCCTGGTATCCAGGGTACAAATTAATTGCTTCCAAGGAAATTTTGGTGGTCAACCCTCAACAGGGAAGTGGAAGCTTTTGTTGCTTCTTGTGAAGTTTGTGCCTGAGCAAAAACTCCTCGGACACGTCCTGCAGGGGAGTTGTGTCCATTGTCCATTCCTAAAAGGCCCTGGACACATATTTCTATGGATTGTATGACTGATCTTCCTCCATCTGAGGCAAAAACTATTCTATGGGTGGTGGTGGATGTTTAGTAAACAGTGTCATCTCATTCCTTTGAAAAATCTCCATTCGGCCAAAATTCTTGCTGACTTACTTTTAAGACATGTTGTTAGATATCATGGGGTTCCAGAAAATATTGTATCTGATCGAGGAGTACAATTTGTTTAAAAATTTTGGCAAGCTTTTTGTAAACAGTTGGGTGTTCAGTTATCTTTCTCATCCTCTTTTCATCCCCAATTTAAAGGTCAAACTGAAAGGTTGAATCAAAATGTGGAACAGTACCTAAGATGCTATGTAGCAGATAGACAGGATGAATGGGTATCTTTTCTGTCTCTTGCTGAGTTTGCCTTGAATAACCAATAACATTCTTCTGCTGGTATGTCCCAGTTCTTTTGTGTTTATGGGTTTAATCCGTGGTTTTCTTCCTATACCAATACTGATAGTGATAACCCTGAAGTTGAGACTACCATGAGTAAACTGTGCACAGTTTGGGCCCAGGTTCAGATGAACCTGAGAAATGCCCAAGAACTGCAAAAAAGATCTGCCAACAAGAGACGTACTTGTGGTATAAAATTTAAAGTTGGTGATAAAGTGTGGTTGTCTACTAAAAATCTTCGTCTTAAGGTTCCATCTAAAAAATTGGCATCTAGGTTTATTGGACCTTATGAGGTAATTGAAGTTATTAATCCAGTTTGATACGGATTAAAATTACCTTCTTCTTTTAAGGTTCATAATGTGTTCCACTGCTCTTTGTTAAAACGTTATGTTCCTACTCAGTCTCCAGTCCCGGTTCCACCTCCTCCAGTTGTGGTGGACGGAGAACTGGAGTATAAGGTCTCCAAAATACTGGACAGTCAAAAGGAACAGAATTCTGTCCAGTATTTGGTTCATTGGAAAGGTTATGGTCCGGAGGAGAGATCGTGGGTTCCAGTCTCTTCTATTCATGCTTTCACTTTGATAAAAAGGTTCCACGATTCTCATCCGGACAAACCTAAACCCAAATTTAAGGGTCCAGTAGCCCTGGTACTGTCAGAACCTATAGGGTTAAAAGGTTCTGACAGGTTGTTTATTTTGTTGCCGGCTTACACCTAGCTGTCTAGCTGGTCAGCTGACCGCTTGATAAGAGCACCTGTGAGTTGCCTATTTAACCTGGAATTTGGCTCTCAGTCAGCACATGTGAAAGAGTCCTTCTGCTCCAGTAGCTAGCATGTATTCCCTGTTACTCCTGTTTTACCCAGCATCTTTACTTTTGGCTTTTATCTTGAATTCTTTCTGGTATTAGCGACTTGGTACTTTGACTTCTCCTGGCTTTGAAGCAGTTATTTGAGTGTGTAGTCATATTTTGTTAGTCTGTCTGTCATCCCACTGTTCCTGGACCTAATAAGTGTCATTGTAGTTTATTATTTTGGCTATTACGCCCCTCATGTATACAGGAAGGGACTTTCTTCGTGGTTACGGACCTGTCGTTTTGGACAGGTATGTAAGTAGGCAGGGATAGGGGAGCAGGCGGGATTAGTGTCTACTCCTTCCAAGCCCATTTGTGACAACTGCATTGTACAATAACAAATGTGCTTATGGTGTGTTATGTAGGCTATGTATGACAGCATATTTAGACACACTTTGGTGCTATCATTTTGTACAGTATTAGTATCCATTTCCCCCTCTTAACCAAAAAATAGGATACTGCTTGTCAGGAACCGGACTGGTAGTGGGTAGTAGATCCTCTGTGTTAGTGAGGTGATGGTGTGGGCCATACCAGGGGACCAGTTCTAAGAAGTTACTGGTTTTCACCAGAGCCCACCGCAAGGCGGGATGGACTTTCTGCGGCGGTAACTCCCAGGTCGTATCCCCCGATAGCGACTCAACCTCACTAACAGCTGAGATAGGCGTAGTACACAAGGACAAGGCGAAGGCAAGGTCGGACATAGCAAGAGCTCAAGGCAGGCGGCAGAGGTCTGGATACACAGGCTTGGGAACACACAGAACGCTTTCTCAGGGCACTAGGGCAACAAGATCCGGCAAGGACAGGAAGGGGGAGTGGGTTTATATACTATTCACAGTAATTGGAACAGATTGGGCCAGGCACCAATTAATGGTGCACTCGCCCTTTAAATCTGAGAGACCCGGCGCGCTTGCGCCCTAGAGAGCGGGACCGCACGTGCCGGGGCTGAGCAGACAGAGTACGGGGCAGGTAATCAGAATGGAATGCGACCCGCGGGAGGGCACGTCCCACCGCGGGGACCGCATCCCTGCCGGGGGAATCAGAGCAGCGCTCCCAGTCAGCTAGTCTGACCGGGGCGCTGCAGGAAAGAGATGAACACCGCGAGTGCTCCGGAGGAGGAGAGGACAGTACCCCCCCCCCCTTAGGTCTCCCCATCTTTTTGGAACCAAGGAATATGTGGATAAGATCCTTGTCCAAAATATTGGCCTCAGGCTCCCAGGACCTCTCTTCAGGCCCACAATTCTCCCAATCAATTAAAAAATTTTTTTTACCTCGGACGACCTTGAAGGCGAGGATCTCATTGACGGAGAGGACATCAGAGGAGCCAGAAACAGGAGCAGGAACAGTGACCTTGGGAGAAAAGCGGTTAGGTATGAGAGGTTTGAGAAGAGAAACATGGAAAGAGTTAGGAATACGGAGAGAAGAAGGAAGATGGAGCTTGTAAGAGACATAATTGATTTGACTTTTGATTTTAAATGGCCCGAGGTACCGAGGACCAAGCTTGTAGCTTGAACGCCTCTATCAGAAACAACATGCGTGAGAAGTCCGTGGAGATGAAAAATGTGGAGAAAAAATTGTTTAGCCAACTGAGGCGCGGAAGGAAGACCTGGAAGCGGGAGAAAATGAGCCATTTTGGAAAACCATCCACGACCACCCAAATGACAGTGTTGCCATGAGATACAGGAAGGTCAGTGATAAAGGCCATACCTATATGGGATCACAGTAGTTCTGATACAGGCAGATGAAGGAGAAGACCAGCCGGCTTCTGGCATAGAGTTTTGTCACGTGCGCACACTGTACAGGCCCGTACGAAATCCGTCACATCTTTCTCCAGAGAGGGCCAACAATAATGTCTGGTAATTAACTGTATGGACTTTTTGATTCCAGCATGACCAGCCAGGTGGGAGGAATGATCCCATTTGAGAGTTTGGAGGCGAAGACGTGGAGGAACATACGTTTTTCCTGGAGGAATTGGCACTAGAGAAGCAGGAGCAGAGGTGATCAGACATTCTGGAGGCATGATGTGTTGAGAAAAGGCTTCAGATTCTGAGACATCGGTGGAACGTGATAGAGCATCTGCCCTGATATTCTTGTCCGCAGGGCGAAAATGAATCCGAAAATTGAAACGGGCAAAAAACAATGACCATCTATCCTGGCGAGGATTTAACCGCTGGGCGGACTGGAGATAGGACAAGTTTTTATGGTCCGTGTAGATGATGATGGGATGAAGGAACCCTTCCAGAAGATGCCTCCACTCTTCGAGTGCCAACTTGATGGCCAATAATTCACGGTCTCCTATGGAATAGTTCTTTTCAGTAGGGGAAAAAGTTTTGGAGAAAAATCCGCAAGTGGAATTTTTTCCTTTAGCGTTTTTTTGTAGAACAGCTCTGGCTCCAACTGAGGAGGCATCAACCTCAAGGAAGAAAGGTTTGAGAGGATCAGGCCTGGACAAGACTGGTGCAGAGGCAAAGGCGGCTTTTAGGTGTTTAAAGGCCTCCTCTGCCTGCGGTGGCCAGGATTTTGGATTAGCATTCTTCTTGGTTGATGCTACAATAGGAGCAACAATGGTCGAGAAGTGGGGAATGAATTGTCGGTAGTAATTAGCAAATCCAAGAAATCGTTGGATAGCTCGTAGACCATTGGGGCGTGGCCAATCCATAACCGCAGATAGCTTGTCAGGTTCCATTTGAAGGCCTTGGCCGGACACTATGTAACCCAGGAAGGATAGGCTGCTGCGTTCGAAGAGACATTTCTCAATCTTGGCATAAAGATTATTTTCGCGTAGGCGCTGAAGCACTTGACGGACATGGAGGCGGTGTTCTTCTAGGTTGGGGGAAAAAATGAGGATGTCATTCAGATAGACTATCACACAGGAATACAGCATGTCCCGAAAGATCTCATTGACAAAGTCCTGAAACACTGCAGGGGCGTTGCAAAGTCCAAAGGGCATGACAAGGTATTCGAAGTGACCATCTCTAGTATTGAAGGCGGTTTTCCATTCATCACCTTGTCGAATATGGATGAGGTTATATGCACCCCTTAGATCTAGTTTGGTGAAGATTTTTGCCCCACGCAGTCGGTCAAAGAGTTCGGAGATCAGAGGCAAAGGATAGCGATTCTTTACTGTGATTTTATTAAGACTGCGGTAATCTATACAAGGGCGTAGAGATCCATCTTTTTTGATAACAAAGAAGAATCCAGCTCCGGCTGGAGAGGAAGATTTTCGGATAAAACCTCTTTTTAGGTTTTCCTGAATGTATTCAGACATGGCTTGCATTTCAGGAGCAGAGAGTGGGTAAATCCTTCCACGGGGCGGAGTGGTACCAGGAAGCAAGTCGATAGGACAGTCATAGGGTCTATGTGGTGGTAAGACCTCTGCTTGCTTTTTACAAAAAACGTCTGAGTAGTCCTGATAGGTCTTAGGAAGACCAGACAATGGAGAAGCAATGGAGACTTGATTGACAGGAACCGATTTAAGACATCGCTTGTGGCAGGAAGGTCCCCAACTCTTAATGTCCCCAGTGGCACAGTCGAGGATAGGTGCGTGACGCTGGAGCCAGGGCAAGCCAAGAAGAATTTCTGAAGTGCAGTTGGGCAATACGAAAAATTCTATTTTTTCAAGATGGTGAACTCCAATGTTCATGAGCAGGTGTTCGGTGCGGTAACGCACGGTGCAGACCAGTCTCTCTCCATTCACCGAGGCAACGAAGAGAGGTTTGATGAGGCGTGAAACAGGAATGTTGCACCTGTTGATGAGTGAGGCTTCAATGAAATTTCCTGCTGACCCAGAGTCCAGAAAGGCCTCAGCAGGGAAGGAAGACTTAGTGGGCAAGGAAATCCGTACTGGAATAGTAAGACGTGCAGAGGAAGAGTTCACACCTAGCATCGCCTCACCCATGTTCACTAGGTGCATGCATTCTGCCTGATGCGGAGTACGAAGAGAACAGTCCCTTAAGAAATGCTCAGAGCTCGCACAGTACAAGCACAGTTTCTCGTTCCTACGGCGAGTCCTCTCTTGTTGGGTCAGGCGAGACCAGTCCACTTGCATGGCCTCCTCGGCGGAAGGCACAGTAACAGGTTGCAATGGATGCTGGAAGAGAGGAGGCAGGCGCGGATTACGCCTGGTGTGAACAAGATCCTTTTCCTGGCGAAGCTCCTGGCGTCTTTCAAGGTAGCGCATATCAATGCGGGTAGCCAAGTGGATGAGTTCAGTCAGGGAGGAGGGTATCTCTTGTGCGGCCAGACAATCCTTGATGTGGCTGGATAAACCTTTCTTGAAGGTCGCGCAGAGAGCCTCATTATTCCAGGCCAACTCAGAGGCCAGAGTACGGAACGGCATATTCGCCCACTGTAGAGTCTCCTTGGACGAGGTTCAGCAAGGCTGTTTCAGCGGAAGAGGCACGGACAGGTTCCTCAAAGACACTGCGTACCTCGGTGAAGAAGGACTGAATGGTAGCAGTGGCAGGATCATTGCGGTCCCAAAGCGGTGTGGCCCAGGACAAGGCCTTTCCAGATAGCAGACTGACCACGAATGCCACCTTAGACCGTTCAGTGGGAAAGTGGTCTGACATGATCTCCAGGTGCAGCGAACACTGGGTCAGGAATCCACGGCAGAGCTTAGAATCCCCATTAAACTTGTCAGGTAGAGACAGGCGGCCTCTGGACGTGGAAGCGGCAGCTCGTTGTGGAGGAGATGCTGGAGCTGGCAGAGGAGATAGAAGCTGCTGAACCATAGTAGTCAATTGCGACAGCTGCTGTCCATGTTGGACGATCTGCCGGGACTGCTGGGCGATCACGATGGTGACGTCAGCGAGGCTTGGCAGCGGTACCTCAGCGGGATCCATGGCCGGATCTATTGTCAGGAACCGGACTGGAAGCGGGTAGTGGATCCTCTGTGTTATTGAGGTGATGACGTGGGCCGTACCAGGGGACCGGTTCTAAGAAGTTACTGGTTTACACCAAAGCCTGCCGCAAGGCGAGATGGATTTGCTGCGGCGGTAACTCCCAGGTCAAGGCAGGCGGCAGAGGTTCGTAGTCAGGGGCAACAGCAAAGGTCTGGATACACAGGCTTGTGAACACACAGAACGCTTTCTCAGGGCACTAGGGCAACAAGATCCGGCAAGGACAGGAAGGGGGAGTGGGTTTATATACTATTCACAGTAATTGGAACAGATTGGGCCAGGCACCAATTAATGGTGCACTGGCCCTTTAACCCCTTAAGGACTAAGGGTTTTTCCGTTTTTGCACTTTCGTTGTTTCCTCCTTACCTTTTAAAAATCATAACCCTTTCAATTTTCCACCTAAAAATCCATATTATGGCTTATTTTTTGCGTCGCCAATTCTACTTTGCAGTGACATTAGTAATTTTACCCAAAAATGCACGGCGAAACGGAAAAAAAAATCATTGTGCGACAAAATAAAAAAAAAATGCCATTTTGTAAGTTTTGGGGGCTTCCGTTTCTACGCAGTGCATATTTCGGTAAAAATTACACCTTATCATTATTCTGTAGGTCTATACGGTTAAAATGATACTCTACTTATTTAGGTTTGATTTTGTCGCACTTCTGGAAAATATCATAACCACATGCAGGAAAATTTATACGTTTAAAAATGTCATCTTCTGACCCCTATAACTTTTTATTTTTCCACGTACAGGGCGGTATGAGGACTAATTTTTTGCGCCGTGATCTGAAGTTTTTATCGGTATGATTTTTGTTTTGATCGGAATTTTTGATCACTTTTTATTCATTTTTTAATGGTATAAAAAGTGACCAAAATACGCTTTTTAGGACTTTGGAATTTTTTTGCACGTACGCCATTGACCGTATGGCTTAATTAATGATATGTTTTTATAGTTTGGACATTTACGCACGCGGCAATATCACATATGTTTATTTTTTATTTTTTTTACACTGTTTTATTTTTTTTATGGGAAAAGGGGGGTGATTCAAACTTTTATTAGGGAAGGGGTTAGATGACCTTTATTAACACTTTTTTTTTACATTTTTTTTTGCAGTGTTATAGGTCCCATAGGGACCTATAACACTGCACACACTGATCTCCTATGCTGATCACTGGCGTGTATTAACACGCCTGTGATCAGCATTATCGGCGCTTGACTGCTCCTGCCTGGATCTCAGGCACGGAGCAGTCATTCGTCGATCGGACACCGGGGAGGCAGGTAAGGGCCCTCCCGGTGTCCGATCAGCTGTTCGAGATGCCGCAATTTCACCGTGGCGGTCCCGAACAGCCCGACTGAGCAGCCGGGTCACTTTCAGTTTAACTTTAGAAGCGGCGGTCAGCTTTGACCGCCGCTTCTAAAGGGTTAATACCGCACATCGCCGCGATCGGCGATGTGTGGTATTAGCCGCGGGTCCCGGCCGTTGATTAGCGCCGGGACCGACGCGATATGATGCGGGATCGCGGCGCGATCCCGCTTCATATCGCGGGAGCCGGCGCAGGATGTAAATATACGTCCTGCGTCGTTAAGGGGTTAAATCTGAGAGCGGAACCGCGTGCGCCGGGGCTGAGCAGACAGAGGACGGGGCAGGTAATCAGAACGGTATGCGACCCGCAGGCGGGCACGTCCCGCCGCGCGGATCGCATCCCCGCCGGGGGAATCAGAGCAGCGCTGCAGAAAAGAGATGAACGCCGCGAGCTCTCCGGAGGAGGAGAGGGACCCGGAGTGCTTGGCGTTACACTGCTCTTATATATTTTGATCATTGATTTCTACAGATAGTGACCAGCCATGCCTGTAAGTTATCTTTGTAAAGCTCAGACCGATTATTCAACCAATCCATAAAGGAGCACTTTGTTTTAGAATTTTGTGATGTTCCAGACATTCGGGACATATGTTATTTACTGATATATATATATATATATATATATATATATATATATTTATAGTTCATTCATGACTGCTGCCAGTAAGCCACTGATGTCCTTGGTTCTTTTTGTCCCTTTATTGTATTTTCTTGTTTTTCATTTGATTTATTTCAAGCTGCATATAAAGAACTATGTGCTCTAATATCACTGCCATAGATTTAAATGGATGCGCAAAATAGACTGATCAGGACAGAGTATATGGTAATTGTCACTTGGTGCAATGGAACAACAAATAAAAGTTGATTTATATAACTTGCCTTTTATGTATTGTAAAGCGAACCTTCATTTTCATGCAATTTGTGACTGAAATAAGAAGCAATAGAGATAATTATGTCAAGAATCCCTGAACCTGTTGTCCAATAGTTCAGAAAGTCTGTCATTTGTCTCCAGAACTACAACGTGATCTGGAATTTTACATGACCAGGAGCAGAAGACTGAGAAAACAGATTAAAGTATTATTTTCACTCATTCTGGGGTGTCTATCTGGATGTTCCTTCCTGTTCATCATGGAAAATGTCTAGATGGTTGAGTAGGCCTGGTGGTCCTACGGGGAAGGTCTCTCCTACTATGTGGGGAGAGAGTCCAGCTGCCTCTGAGTAAGATCTCTTCTTCATGAGAGTAGAATAGAGTGGTCTTCAGAAGAATGTACTTGTAGAAGGAGAGTAGAAAAGTATAGTTTTCTGGTAAAATACATTCTTCCTGCAGTAAAGGAGAAATGTCCCTTCTACTAACGGAGAGGAGAATAACTGTCACGATTCGGCTACGGGTTGTGGATCCGCTGTGTCAGCGAGGGATTGGCGTGGACCGTGCTAGTGGACCGGTTCTAAGAGGCTACTGGTTTTCACCAGAGCCCGCCGCAAAGCGGGATGGTCTTGCTGCGGCAGTAGCAACCAGGTCGTGTCCACTAGCAACGGCTCAACCTCGCTGACTGCTGAGAAGGCGTGGGACAGAAGGACTAGGCAGAGGCAAGGTCAGACGTAGCAGAAGGTCGGGGGCAGGCGGCAAGGTTCGTAGTCAGGATGGATAGCAGAAGTTCAGGTACACAGGCTTTGGACACACTAAACGCTTTCACTGGCACAAGGCAACAAGATCCGGCAAGGGAGTGCAAGGGAGGAGATCAGATAAAGCCAGGGAGCAGATGGAAGCCAATCATTGGTGCACTGGCCCTTTAAGTCTCAGAGAGCTGGCGCGCGCGCGCCCTAGAGAGCGGAGCCGCGCGCGCCAGCACAAGACAGCAGGGGACCGGGACGGGTAAGTGACCTGGGATGCGATTCGCGAGCGGGCGCGTCCCGCTGTGCGAATCGCATCCCCGACGGCCATGACAGTGCAGCGCTCCCGGTCAGCGGGACTGACCGGGGCGCTGCAGGGAGAAAGACGCCGTGAGCGCTCCGGGGAGGAGCGGGGACCCGGAGCGCTAGGCGTAACAGTACCCCCCCCCCCTTAGGTCTCCCCTTTTTTTTGTCCGGTAACTGCCTCCCCTGGGATGGGGACACCGGGAAAGAATGGAGGGTTTCCTCAACGGCAGGCAGTACAGCAGGAGTTGGAATGGGGAGGGAGGGCAGAGGGTGAAGCTTGGCACGGGGCAGGGTGACACAAGGACGGGAGCCATGAGGAGGCACAGAGGCTTGCCTGACGGGACTGGGAGGGGGGGAGAGGCACTTCCTATGGCAGGCAGAGTCCCAGTTCTTGATCTCCCCGGTGGTCCAATCAAGGGTGGGGGAATGAAGCCGGAGCCATGGCAGACCGAGGAGGACCTCAGAGGTACAGTTGGGTAGGACGAAGAGCTCAATCACTTCGCGATGGGGTCCAATACACATCTGGAGGGGTTCTGTGCGGTAACGCACAGTGCAATCCAGTCTGGCTCCATTGACCGCGGAAATGTAGAGCGGCTTGACGAGACGGGTCACCGGGATGCGGAATTTATTCACAAAAGACTCCAAAATAAAATTCCCGGAGGCACCAGAGTCCAAACAGGCCAGGGCTGAGAGGGAGGAGTTGGCTGAAGGAGAAATCCGCACGGGCACCGTGAGACGTGGAGAAGCAGACTTAGAACCAAGAGACGCCACACCCACGTGAGCTGGGTGCGTGCGTGCGTTTCCCAGACGTGGAGGACGGATAGGGCAATCCACCAAGAAGTGCTCGGTACTGGCACAGTACAGACAGAGATTTTCTTCCCTACGGCGATTCCTCTCTTCCTGGGTCAGGCGAGACCGATCCACTTGCATGGCCTCCTCGGCGGGAGGCCCAGGCGTAGACTGCAAAGGATGCTGTGGGAGAGGTGCCCAGAGATCTAAGTCTTTTTCCTGGCGGAGCTCTTGGTGTCGCTCAGAAAAACGCAGTTCTTGGAGGTTGGCAGGAATCTCTCGTGCGGCCAGCACATCCTTGATGCGACTGGATAGGCCTTTTTTAAAGGTCGCGCAGAGAGCCTCGTTATTCCATGATAACTCGGAAGCAAGAGTACGAAATTGGATGGCGTACTCGCCCACTGAAGAATTACCCTTGACCAGGTTCAACAGGGCAGTCTCGGCAGAGGAAGCTCGGGCTGGCTCCTCGAAGACACTCCGGACTTCAGCGAAGAAGGCCTGGACTGAGGCTGTGGCAGGATCATTGCGGTCCCAGAGCGGTGTGGCCCAAGACAAGGCCTTTCCTGAAAGAAGGCTTACTACAAACGCCACCTTAGACCGTTCTGTAGGAAACAAGTCCGACAACATCTCCATATGCAGGGAACACTGAGACAAAAATCCACGGCAGAGTTTAGAGTCCCCATCAAATTTGTCCGGCAGGGACAAGCGGAGGCTAGGAGCGGCCACTCGCTGCGGAGGAGGTGCAGGAGCTGGCGGAGGAGATGGTTGCTGCTGTAGCAGAGGCAGAAGTTGCTGTAACATGGCGGTCAACTGCGACAGCTGCTGTCCTTGTTGGGCAATCTGCTGCGATTGCTGAGCGACCACCGTGGGAAGATCAGCGAGACTTGGCAGCGGCACCTCAGCGGGATCCATGGCCGGATCTACTGTCACGATTCGGCTTCCAGGTAGTGGATCCTCTGTGTCAGCGAGGGATTGGCGTGGACCGTGCTAGTGGACCGGTTCTAAGAGGCTACTGGTTTTCACCAGAGCCCGCCGCAAAGCGGGATGGTCTTGCTGCGGCAGTAGCAACCAGGTCGTATCCACTAGCAACGGCTCAACCTCGCTGACTGCTGAGAAGGCGTGGGACAGAAGGACTAGGCAGAGGCAAGGTCAGACGTAGCAGAAGGTCGGGGGCAGGCGGCAAGGTTCGTAGTCAGGATGGATAGCAGAAGTTCAGGTACACAGGCTTTGGACACACTAAACGCTTTCACTGGCACAAGGCAACAAGATCCGGCAAGGGAGTGCAAGGGAGGAGATCAGATAAAGCCAGGGAGCAGATGGAAGCCAATCATTGGTGCACTGGCCCTTTAAGTCTCAGAGAGCTGGCGCGCGCGCGCCCTAGAGAGCGGAGCCGCGCGCGCCAGCACAAGACAGCAGGGGACCGGGACGGGTAAGTGACCTGGGATGCGATTCGCGAGCGGGCGCGTCCCGCTGTGCGAATCGCATCCCCGACGGCCATGACAGTGCAGCGCTCCCGGTCAGCGGGACTGACCGGGGCGCTGCAGGGAGAAAGACGCCGTGAGCGCTCTGGGGAGGAGCGGGGACCCGGAGCGCTAGGCGTAAAAATAACTGTCCTCAAGGAAAGACTCTGCCTCCTACAGGAAATAAATATTATGGTTCTTATGAGAAAAAATTCTCCTCCTGCAGAAAAATAAAACAAAGTGTTTTTCCGGGTATTTCTTTTATTCAGTTGTATAGCGTGAACATATTCCTTAGAGATGTATAGAGATTGTCATCCCTCACATATGTCCATGTCTCCACTGGGGGTAACAATCTAAATTGTAAGTAACTCATCAATAAGTATGGAAGAGTAGCCAAAGGAAACCCATGCAAACACAGCAAACATATAAACTCCATGCTGATGTTTCTCCAAACTCAGGACCCCAGAACTATAATGCAGCAGTACTAACCACTGAGCCACTATGCTACTAATAAGGATAACATTTCCCATTTGAAAAAGTAGAAGAGAACAATCCTCAACGAAAAGTCCTCTTCCCACAGAAAGAAATGTACCACCCATACAGGTGGGTGATGGAGGCCTCCCTAGCCTCATAGCAATAGCTTGTCTATGTAAAAGGTTGACAGAATACCATAAATTATTAGATATATACAACACTATTGGAATTGTATTGGAGCAGCAATCTCATTTTATTTGAGCTCTTATTGGTTTAAAAAATGCGCAGCTGCGGTGGCACCCTTCTTTGGTGTAGGGATATATGCATGTTAACAGATTGTTTGGCTTTGATGAATGCAGCAAGGGAGGGGGGAGGTTGAGGGGGGTTCTTGTACACAAGCACATTAAGGACTGAGTGAGTGGGAGTTTTGGTGGACTGGGATGATGTGATTCTGGAAAGGGAACATCCCGGATCTGCCTTTGTTGCATTTACTACACAACTTGCTGGTAATGATTGAGATTTATATGCTTATAAAACTGGGAATTTCATTACTTGGACCTACTCCTGAGAAAGCTGTTGTAGATAGTGGAATTTATGGCACCCCAATGCTTTACTGGAGCATGAGACCCTCAGGGTAGTAGGGGTATTTTTCCCCTTGCATTGACTATGTTTTATTCTTATACAATATGACCCCCATATTCTCTAGCCCTGATTCTTCTATTGGAATACATTGTATACCTTATTCCCAGCCAGGAAAGACTTAAAGGGAAACTCACAGCCTGTTCACCTGCACTAAACCCACAACACTGGGTTGTAGTGAGGGTAACATAATGGAAGAGGCAGAAGATCAATTACTGAAGCATGTAAACAACGCAGCAAATCAGAATGAGGTGATAATAATGGGGGACTTGTGAATCTCATAAAGGAAACAGGTTTCTGACTATAACTAAAGACAATTATCTGTCCCAAATGGTGTAGGGCCCGACCAGAGGGGGCGCTCTACTAGACTCTACTAGGCTCTATTAACCAACAGACCTGACAGAGTAACTAATGTGCAAGTAGAAGGACACTGTGATGCACGGCGCTCCAGCCTGACATGCCGGCCGTGAGCGCACCTCCCCGTCCTTGCACGCGCACGCCGAAGCTTTGAAATTTAAAGGGCTAGTGCACCCGTAATTAGTTACACACCTGCATCTCTCTTATAAGTTCCAGCCCCTTCCTATTGCCCTTGCCAGATCTTTGTTTGCCCTAGAGCCTTAGAGAAAGCAGTTTTACAGTGTTCCTTGCCATGTACCAGACCTTGCATTCCGTGACTTGACCGTGTTCCTAGCCGCCTGCCTACTAACCTTTTTCTTCCCTACTTACTACTCTCTTGTGCTGCCTGCCCTGACCTCTTGCCAGCCTGACTACGTTCTGCCTGTTCCTTTTGTGCCACGCTTCACCTCAAACATCTGTGGGGTCGAGTTGTGCCAGGGGTAGCGACCTGGGTGCCGCCTGCTGCAGCAAGTCCATCCAGCTTTGCAGAGGGCTCTGGTGAAAACTAGCGGCACCTTAGACTCCGCTCCCTGGTGCGGCTCACATCATCCGCCCCACAGGATCAGTGGATCTACTACATCTCCTGCTCCCGACCACCGTGGAATTATGGATCTACTACCTCCTGGGTACCTGCCGTCTGCGGTGAGTCTAACAGACACTTAGGAAAGAGTCATCATAATATAATACATTATAGCTTGTTCTTCAATAAGGGAATCTCTCAAGGGGCCACAAAAACAATGAACTTTAGGAAGGCAAAGTTTGATCAACTCAGAGAAACCCTTAACAATATAAATTGGGATAATGTCCTCAAAAACAAGAATACTGACACTAAATGGGAGACTTTTAAAAATATCTTAAATTCTCACTGTAAGAGATATATACCTTACGCGAATAAAATGGTCAGAAATGAAAGAAAACCAATATGGATGCACAAAAATGTTAAGGAGACAATAAATGACAAAAATAAAGCATTTAAAATACTAAAACAGGATGACAGTGAAGAAGCATTAAAAAGCTATAGAGAAAAATTTAGAATATGGAAAAAACAGATAAAAACCGCAAAAATAGAGACAGAAAGAGTCATTGCCAAAGAGAGTAAAGCTAACCCCAAAATGTTCTTTAACTATATAAATAGCAAAAAGGTTAAAAATAAAAGTGTTGGCCCTTTAAAAAATGATGAGGAAGAAATTATTAATGGGGATCAGGAAAAAGCAAATATATTAAACAAATTCTTCCCCGCTGTATTCACCGAGGACAATGAAATGCCAGGTGAAATACAACGAGGTAAGGTAAACTCCCCAGTGCAGGTCACCTGTCTAACCAAAGAAGAAGTACAGTGCCGCCTAAAAAATATCAAAATAGACAAATCACCAGGTCCAGATGGCATTCACCCCCGTGTTCTAAAGGAATTAAAGGGGTTATCCAGGAAAAACTTTTTTATATATATCAACTGGCTCCAGAAAGTTAAACAGATTTGTAAATTACTTCTATTAAAAAAATCTTAATCCTTTCAGTACTTATGAGCTTCTGAAGTTAAGGTTGTTCTTTTCTGTCTAAGTCCTCTTTGATGACATCTGTCTTGGGAAACGCTCAGTTTAGAGGCAAATCAGGGAGCACTTAGACAGAAAAGAACAACCTTAACTTCAGAAGCTCATAAGTACTGAAAGGATTAAGATTTGTTAATAGAAGTAATTTACAAATCTGTTAAAATTTCTGGAGCCATTTGATATATATATAAGTTTTTGCCTGGAATACCCTTTTAAGTAATGTAATAGACAGACTCCTATTTTTAATATCCAAGGACTCCATAGTAACAGGGACTGTTCCCCAAGACTGGCACATGGCAAATGTGGTGACAATATTTAAAAAGGGGACAAAAGGTGACCCCGGGAATTATAGATCTATTAGTTTAACCTCCGTTGTATATAAATTGTTTGAGGGTTTTCTAAGGGATGCTATTTTGGAGTATCTTGATAAAAATAAATGTATGACTCCATATCAGTATGGCTTTATGAGGGATCGGTCCTGTCAAATTAACCTGATCAGCTTTAATGAGGAGGTGAGCTCCAGACTGGACCAGGGGGAATCACTAGATGTCGTATATCTGGATTTTTCCAAAGCATTTGATACGGTGCCACATAAAAGGTTGATGCATAAAATGAGAAGGATTGGGCTGGGGGAGAATGTGTGTAAGTGGGTAAGTAACTGGCTCAGTGATAGGAAACAGAGGGGGATTATTAATGGTACTTATTCTGATTGGGGGACTGTTACTAGTGGGGTACCACAGGGGTCAGTCTTGGGTCCCATCCTATTTAATATATTTATTCATGACCTTGTAGGGTTGAATAGTAAAGTAGTAAAGTAACAATCTTTGCAGATGATACTAAACTCTGTAAATCGGTAAACAATATAGAGGACAGTGCACTGTTACGAATGGATCTGGATAGTTTGGAGCTTTGGGCTGGGAAGTGGCAGATGAGGTTCAACACTGATAAATGTAAGGTAATGCACATGGGGAGGAAAAATCCAGGCTGGGATTATGTATTAAATAGGAGAACACTTGGGACTGATGTGGAAAAGGACATAGGGGTCTTAGTTAACAGTAAATGTAGGTGAAGTGACCAGTGTTGGGCAGCTGCTACCAGGGCAAATAAAATCATGGTGTGCATAAATAGGGGCATACATTTCTACCGCTGTACAAATCACTAGTCAGACCACACATGGAATACTGTGTACAGTACTGGGCACCAGTGTGCAAGGAAGATATAGTGGAGCTGGAGAGGGTTCAAATGGGAGGACTACAGTACCCAGAAAGATCATCAGAATTGAGGTTATTTAGTTTAGAAAAAAGAAGTCTTAGGGTAGATGTAATAACTATGTATAAATATATCAGGGGACAGTACAGATATCTCTCCCATGATCTATTTATACCCAGGACTGTATCTATAACAAGGAGGCATCCTCTACGTCTTGAGGAAAGAAGGTTTCTACACCAGCACAGATGGGGGTTCTTTACTGTAAGGGCAGTGAGACTGTGGAATTCTCTGCCTAAGGAGGTGGTCATTGCTAAATAATTGTTAAATAATTTAAAAGAGGTTTGAATGCATTTTTGGAGAATAATAACATTACAGGTTATGGATTCTAGATCTATAGGGACAGGAGGTTGATCCAGGGATCAGCAAACACGCCTCCCTTCCTGTGGTGCCTGAGCAATATTGTAGTTTACTACAGCAAAGGTCCCTGTCTGATGTGTTCCAGTGTCTGCTGTGTTCCAGTGTTCCTGTTTTCTGCACCTGAGAAACCTGCTCTGCAATTACAAAAAGTCAATGAAAACGGAAAACCAGCTCACCACCATATAAGTTCTTGAGAAGAGAAGGATTTCAAATGTAGATAGGAAGCACGGACAACATCCAACCGCACGTTTGGAGTGAAGACTTGGGATGAAGAAAGAGAGCAGGGTCCAGCTCCCAGGAAAAACGGATAAAATGCAAAATTTTAATTCAAGACATTAAAATTGAGTGAACAAAAATAGAGGAGGGAAATAAAATCATAGCAGAAACGCCGACGCGTTTCGGACCATATAGTCCTTAATCATGACCATATAGTCCTTTGTAAATTACTTCTATTAAAAAATCTTAATCATTCCAATAGTTATTAGCTTCTGAAGTTGAGTTGTTGTTTTCTGTCTAACTGCTCTCTGATGACTCACGTCCCGGGAGCTGTGCAGTTCCTATGGGGATATTTTCCCATCATGCACAGCTCCCGGGATGTGACATCATCATTGAGTAGTTAGACAGAAAACTTCAGAAGCTAATAACTATTGGAAGGATTAAGATTTTTTAATAGAAGTAATTTACAAATCTTTTTAACTTTCCGGAGCCAGTTGATATATATAAAAAAAGGTTTTGCCTGGAATACCCCTTTAATGTGTGAACACAGCTTCCCTGCACTTTTTGGTCTCTCTCACCAGGGGAGAGTGCTCAAAGTGTACCAACCAGGAGTACCGTAAAAAGCTGGATGCCTTCAGTTCAAAAAATGGTGCTTTATGTCTGGGCAGTTGCAGGCTGGCAATATGCAGACTAGGGAGGGTAAAAAAAAAGGTCCTTGCCAGCCTGGTAATGATATCCCTGGTAACAGGTTGCACTGCTTTGTTTGGATCTGACTGCCTTTTGAAAATCGGGGGGACTGCATGTGTTTTTCTAATGAATATATTAATTCATAAATAAACAAAAAATACATGGAGCCCCCCCCCCCCCCCTATTTTCAAAAGGTAGTCAGACACAAAAATAACTCTGTCCTAGCGATGTAAGAGTGAATAATAATGGATATGCATAAGATGGGCGAGTATAGCATGGCATACAGGACGGAGGTAGGAAAGCTCAGCAAGCCTGCTCCCATCTTCATTACACACTAAACCTTATTAGCATTATAGCAACAGGGGCCATATCTTCAAAATATGGGACCGATTTCAGTAAGTAATACATAATCTTACTTTGTTTATTCAAACTGTCTGTTTCCCTTTAACATGCCTTTATTTATCCAAAAACACAGCCTGTCTGACCTGTCCTCTTTCCTATCTGTAGTAAGTGATAGGTGGGTTACTGCAGCGCTAACCAGGGATAGGATTAGGCACGTCAAGTGAATAGAAAAGAAGGATTTATTTAAAACAATGCAAAGTCTTTCACAGCGCTTGCGTGGCTTCATCAGGCATGACAATCAAGGTAGGAAGGGATCTCATATGTGGAGCAATATTAACTCTTTTGTAACCTGCATTGTATCTTTAACAATAGTTAAAATCAGGTTACTGTTCAGATTTTATAACCAACATCTATAAAGTAAAATATATAAATCATAACCATACATCAAATTCCCATATGAAATATAGGATTTGAGTGAGAGGGGTATACATACATATACACCAAAGACAACCTACAATTATCAAAAAATGTTTCTCTTAGTTATATCAATTTATATTTTTAATTTTTATTGTTATTTTTATTTATTTTATTTGTATTTTTGTAAATATACTCAATTGGATCAAATAGATTGGAATTTAATGTCTTTCTTTCGCTAAAAATTGAAATCTCGTTGTACATAAGCGTGCATACCAACTCACACACAGTCCATATATAGACATAGTTCAAACCATATAGGATATATATGCCTATATGGTTTGAACTATGTCTATATATGGACTGGGTATGAGTTGGTATGCACGCTTATGTGCAACGAGATTTCAATTTTTAGCGAAAGAAAAGCATTAAATTCTAATCTATTTCATCCTATCAATCTATTTAAATTCTAATCTATTTTATATTTTTTGATAATTGTTGGTTGTTTTTGGTGTATATGTATGCATACCCCTCACACTCATTTCCTATATTTCATATGGTAATTTGATGTATGGTTATGATTTATATATTTTACTTTGTAGATGTTGGTTATAAAATCTGAACAGTAACCTGATTTTAACTATTGTTAAAGATACAATGCAGGTTATGAAAGAGTTAATATTGCTCCATATATAAGATCCCTCCCTACCTTGATTGTCATTTCTGATGAAGCCGTGCAAGTGCGGTGAAACGCGTTGCATTGTTTTAAATAAACCCTTCTTTAAAACAACTTCTTGTTTTGAAAAAATCCTTCACTTGACATGCCTTTCCCTGGTCAGCGCCGCGGTAACCCACCGTCCTCTGGAAGTCTTCCCTTACTATTGCTCGTTTGGTTGGGAGGCTCCAGGCCGGGCCTTATACTCTCTCATGCTGACCATTGTTGTCTGTGAGCTCACAAAACCACCTGTGGTAAGGGTTTCTTCCAATCAATTGTTCTTCTCACCCGGGCGGTTTTACGCTATGGTGCGCTCTCTTTTCTTATACTCTTTCCTATCTGTCAGCTTCTTCTGCAGTCCTGTTTTTTGGGAATGTGATATCATCAATAGAGGCAGGGCTACAGACGAAGACAACACACAGGAACCAGGACAGGTAAGTGGACATCTCCAGAATGTATACAGTATACAGTGATCTATATACTGTATATAGCTGTATACTGTATAATCCACAAGAAGTTAACTAAAAAAATCTCAGCATCATTAGTTAACTCCTTTCTCACTGAGTCAGTGCAGAGTGCTTAGCCCAGTGAAGAAGGGGAAGGGGGGGATGGGACACATGGTGTGCCTTACTGCTGGTGGTCCCCCGCTGTCGTGGAATCTGCGCAAAAGTGTGTGACTTTTGCCCATGTCACACATCATACATGAGGCAAACTTTTGTACACTTGTGAAACCATGTGAAACATGCCAAACTGTCATGCACAGCCAGCAAAGAGCACTTCATACTTGTGGTATGCATTGTTTGCGACAACAGGGCAAAAAGAGCCCCAAGTGTGTCCATGCCTATTTGAATCCAAAACTGACAAAGGGAATATGCAGCTGTTTTGTTTCATAATGCTTTTCTTAAAATTATTTTTTACAATGCAAACTAGCATAGCAATAGGTGTGGTCCACTCTTTTCTTGGTAGTTGGCGGTCATGTTGATAGAGTATAAGCTGATCCCTGCTAAGTAATTGTGCACGATAATGATAATAAGGAGTTTAAATTGGAGAAATCCCACAGCCAATGGGACTGTTGCTGATAAACGCAATTTGCTTGGGGATTGCACTACATGCAATTGTATGTATGTATATATATATATATATATATATATATATATATATATATATATATAGATATATATAGATATATATATAGATATATATAGATATGTGTGTGTGTGTCTCAATAGGAGCTTCACTTTGAGAAGAGAATATTGACATGTCTGAATATTTCATCGGCAGCTATTACCACTTTGAAGGATGCAGTGTGGCTTCAGAGGGGAATCTAATCCCAGGCAGGTGGTTAGTAGAGCAGACTCATTTACAATCTGAGGCATAACATGAAGGAATAATTCTCCTGCTGAGAAAATGTAAAAGGTAGCACAGTATGAGGAAACGTCATATGAATAAAATACTGGAAAAGCAGTATTCAAAACACTGCTAAAATGGAGAATGCATGTCTGCTCCTGCAGCACCACAATGTATTTTCTGTCATTATTGGGTTAAGTCTGGCAAACTCCTTGAAATCAGGAGAAAATGTAATTTTGCTAAATTTGTGTGAAATTTGTGTCCCTCCAGTGATGTGTCAACCGCTATGTTCAACCATGCATGATAAAGGACATTAGTAAATTAAGCCTGATAACAGAAAGCAGATTTTCTGTAAATTGGCCTAGTTTTGCTCCTATCACTGCTATTGTCATGACTTGTTTTGTAAGAGCTTTTACAATGTCCAGGAAAGCAGACACTCTCTGTAATGAGAAAAATTAAGGGCTACTTAAATCATCGTATTTTTGTTCCATAAAAAAAAAAAAAACTCCTTTAACGGAAATAGAGCAAAAGAAAATAATAAATAAGAAAAAAAAGAAATATGTTATGGAGATACATTCACCGAAGGAAAACGCAGCTAAAGAAAAATAATGAATCTATGATTATCGTTTTTTTGACAAGAAGCCTTATTTGATATTAAAGGAGCCCCACATATATAAGGAGCCCAAATAGCAATACAGTCTTTCCACAGCAGGGTGGGACAGAGAGTTGCAGAGGTAGTCAGTGTTGAGATGGCTGGGCACGCTGGAACCTGGGACTTGTAGTATACTCCACTTTTATGTAATTTGACTTGACTGGACTTAATTACTGAATACTTTAGACTTTAGATGTTAGACTTGAGACAACTGACACTGACTTGAGTCCCACTAGAGTGCATCCATGGAATTAGCTTACCGCCAGGCTTGGACTTTAGACTTTTTCAGACCAGAGCTGCCTAAGACTTTCTACTCTGATCCCTGATGCTACAGGGCCACTGACATCACACTTGCTTTTTCTCCCTGTAACTTAGGACTGGGACTTTTCCTAGACAGAACTTCTTTTTGCCACAGCAGATCATGACTCCTCTGCAGATCCCTCTTAACCCCTTAACAACCAAAGGCGTACAGGTATGCCCTGATGTCCTGGTACTTAAGGACCCAGGCCGTACCTGTATACCCGTGGGAATTCAGGTCCCCGCCACTCCCCGAAATAATTCAGCAGGCACCCCGTGCAAACCCCTGGGGGGGTCCTGAGACCCCCATGTCGGGTCCCAGAAGACCCGGAAAAAAAGGGTGAAAGATGCCGTTTGAGACAGCACCTATCACCCTTTAGCAGCAGGAGTGAGGTGGCACTGATGCAAGCCCCCCCCCCCCTGGCATTGGAGGTGGGATCGGGGCCTCTGGAGAGAAGGAGGCGGCAGCGAGGAGGCAGGAGGGACAGAGCACAGGAGCAGGAGGTAAGGCTGACCTGCTGTTGCTTAGCAACAACTCCCAGCAAGCACAAAAGGGCATACTGGGAGTTGTTGTTATGCAACAGCACAGCAGAAGGCACATTTACAACTCTCAGCATGCCCTTTGGTAGTCTGTGAATGCTGGGGGTTGTAGTTATGCAACAGCTGGAGGCACATTTTTTTCTATGAATGGCATGCTGCGAGTTGTAGTTTTGGAGCAGCTGGAGGTTTGACCCCCCCCCCCCCATGTGAATGTACAGGGTACATTCACACAGGCAGGGGTTTACAGCAAGTTCCTCGCTGCAAGTTTGAGATGCAGCAAATTTTCCGCTGCAGCACAAACTCCCTGCGGAAAAGTCGCTGGGAATCCCCCGCCATGTGAATGTACGCTAAAAACACTACACTACAAAAAATAAAAAGTAAAACACTACATATACACATACCCCTACACAGTTAGAACTCAACCCCCCCCCCCCCCCCCAAAAAAAAAAAAAAAAAAGAGAAACTTCTGGTACGGCACAGTTTCTAAAACGGAGCCTCCAGCTGTTGACTGTCCAGGCATGCTGGTAGTTTTACAACAGCTGGATGCACCCTGTTTGGGAAACACTGCCATATGGTAATTTTGGTATCGGAGGCAAGTGTAATTCTTGCATCTGGGTCTATCTCTATGCAAAACCCTAATTTAGTACTCAAATGTGCATGTCACTCTCTCACTTTGGAGCCCTGTAGTATTTCAAGGCAACATTTTAGTGCCACATAAGGGGTATTTGCGTACTCGGGAGAAATTGCCTAACAAATTTTGGTGGGCTTTGTCTCCTTTTACCTCCTATGAAAAGATACCTAATCCTGACCATATACATCTAATTTTTATGTGTCTATCACCTTTATTTTTATATGACACTTTTAATTTAGCTCACTAGTCTGAATTCCTCTCAAAGGGTGGGTGCATGGCCTTACTGTTCAGGTCTCCACCCCCTTCCTCAGTATGCTGTCTTCTCACATCTCCCCTAGCATTAGCAAAACAACAACTCCCAGCTTGTCCTCACTGACAGTAGCGGGACACAAGCTGACAGTGGGAGGATTTTCCCTTCAGCTGTAGCCCTGCGCTCACAACTGTCAATCAAGGAAGTGTGTCCGTGACGTAGGTGATGACGCATGGACACAGCAGGACTAGTATGTGTCCAAGCAGGCAGGGGGGGGGGGGGGGGGGCAGTTGTTTGACAGTTGTTAATGAAAGCAATTGGTATGCCTTACAACATATCAAAAGTTTTTGGATCTGACAGTGCCCATTTAACACAATATAAAAGAATTAGTGTAGCTCACTCAGTGGATAGATATAGCTGAGGTGAACTGATGTTACCTTCACCTAAAGGTCTATTGGAATATGAAAAATATGGTTGAAAATCAACCTAAAAATCAGTCCTCAAGGTATATAAGAAGGATAGAGATAGAGAAGAGTGATCCAGGTATATGTAAATTAAAAATATTTATTAGATAGTAAATATTATGCACTGGTGCTCCCTGTCCGTGCAGGGCCCTTGCATGGGACATAGAACACAGTGCGGATAAACTATAATAAAAATAATACAAATAAATCTATAAAATTGTGAATTAATCAAAATAGTGAGTCAATCAAAGTAAAATAAATTAATAGCTTGCATCTAAAAGATCAATAAATGTCCTGTTGGTAGATCATAAGATCAATAGGTAACATTGTTCAATTGTGTCTTTCCATGGCCAGAGAAATGTAAGTCTTTATGCACAGTGACACTCTGAGTGTACAGTAGCAATTTTTTGCATACCATGTATCAAATGTATCAAATATAGATGGTACAGTCCTTGTGTGCACTGTTGCAGATTATATCAAAAAGTTCAGTTATTGGGGAGAAAACGGGGTCCGGTGCACAGCACCACTCCCCACTCCTGGGATCGCCTGGGGACCTCCAGCAGTATCAAGTAAAGTTCTGTATTTTGCTGTTTTTTTGGGAAATTCAAGTCGGTATAGGTAGATGCAAGAAACATATATAAGTATCTAGATGCATTTCAAGGCCACGGGCCTTTTCCTTAGTAGAATTGTGAATGTATCGAGTGTATCTAAGATGTTTTTTTATAGTGTGAATGGTGGTAAAGGGAAAATTGGAAAGTCTGGAAAATCCAGGTTGGAGATAAGCTCAGGTACTGGATCAGATAAGGGGAAATGAAAGTAGGAAAATAAGGAGGATAGAAATAGTAAAAAGGAAAGAAAAGAATATATGTAATAGAACAAATGGGAAGAAGAAAATAATAAATATTGATTGATAGATGGTTTGAAAGAATGTTCAGAACAAAATATGGGATAGAGCTGGCGCACAAGACTTGAAAGGTAAAAACTGATTTATTTTACCCGCCATGCAACGCGCTTCGCTGGACAACCAGCTTCATCAGGCATGCCTGATGAAACTGGTTGTCCAGCGAAACGCGTTGCATGCCGGGTAAAATAAGTCAGTTTTTACCTTTGAAGTCTTGTGCGCCAGCTCTATCCTGTGCTGTCCTGGAGGGATCTATCTTTGCTTCACCCTGTGTTTCCAGGAGCGGCTGCCGAGTCTCACCCGTCCAGGGTTTTATGCCTACACCATTGTTGTACTTGGTCTCAGTACAACCAACATTGGTGAGCAAGTTTGCTAATAGCCATTTTTGATTATCTTACGATATCACACTAGGAGCGCTGTCTCCCTTTGTCTATAATCAAAACAAAATATGCTAACCATAATTTAAAATATATCCTGTATAAATATGTTGAAGTGGATGCATTGTGATACATATAATGGACAAGTCTTATAATGGTGTTAATAAGGATAGATAATATAAATGAAAAATTTAACAAGAAATAAAGATAAATCTAACAATAAAAATTAAATTGAAAATAAAAATAAAATAAAAATACAAATAAAAATAAAAATGAAAATAAGAGATGTTGTTTTGGGGATAAAATCCACAAGTTGTAAATATGACATGGTTTATATATTTGATAATAAGCAGTACTGTAGATATTGCAATGTATAGTATGAATAAACTGTGTAAATAATAAAAATAACAATAAAAATGACTGCTATAACATGTTTATCATAAAGATCTGATCTATTATGGATTTGGATATAAATATAAATGTGAATATAAATATGAATATAAATATATAGATAAAAAATATATAGATAAAAAATTGAATTTTTAAAGATGGGTAAAAGGACCGGACATACAGCTGGATTAGAAAGTTAGAGAAATATTAAAACATATCAGGGAACATGAAGAGAACGCTGGAACATGTAGTAGTGGTGACGTCATACTTGGATATTCTATTCTACTGTCTCCCCAAATTGCACAAAGACCCCATTAACCCACCCGGACGTCCGTTTGTCCCGGGAATAGAGTCCATTACCTCAAACCTCTCACAATTAATTGATCGTCACCTCCAACCTTTTGTTCAAAATACCAGTTTTTATTTGAAAGAAACCACACAGGCCATTCAGATTCTTGAAAACATCAAGTGGGAACCAGACTACCTTCTGGCTTCCCTTGACGTTAGCTTATTATACACCATAATAAATCATCAGGATGGTATAAATGCAGTTAAACCTTTTAAATAAAGGTTCCATGGAATTCGAACAAATAGACTTCATCTTACAATCAATACATTACATTTTAACTCACAACTATTTTTATTTTAACGGCCAATTTTATTTACAAACAACAGGCACCGCCATGGGCACAAGATTCGCACCTAGTTATGCCAACTTATTCATGGCAGCCTGGGAGGAAGCCAACATCGCTCCCAGGATAGGTGCGAATCTCGTGCTCTGGCGAAGATATACTGACGACATCAGTTTTTATCTGGGAAGGCCCACTGAACCTTTTAACTAATTTTATCCAGGAAATCAATACTAATCTTCTAAATTTAAAATATACACCCCGTATTAGCACAGGCACTTTAGAATTTTTAGACCTTTTAATTACCATTGATACTACCAAACTAGTATGTAGTACACACCACAAGCCTGTGGCAAAAAATAGTTTTATACTTTTTAACAGCTGTCATTTGCCCAGATGGCTTTTAAACGTCCCAAAAGGTCAATACCGTAGATTGAAAAGAAATTGCACATCTGACAGCAAGTTCGAAGAAGAGGCACAAACCCTAACCAACAAAGACCTGGATAAAAATTACCCCAAAACAATTTTAGACAAAACGCTGAATGATACTCGGATCCTAGAAAGAACATCATTTTTTATCCCCAAAACAGCTGACCTTCCACTCGAAGACGATGTACCTAAAATTATGCTACCGTTCAACAAAAATTATAAAGAAAGGATCATCAAAACAAACTGGCATTTTCTGAAAAACTACAAAAGTATTGGACATACCATTCCCATGTACCCGCCCACAGTATATACAAAGGCCCCTAATTTAGGCATAAAAGTCGCCCCCACTATTCACCAACCTCCCTCAATATCATGTTCCACTTGGCTAAAGACCAAAGGATTCCATAAATGGGGATCCTGTTCTGGTTGCAAAATCACCAATTCACCAAAAACAGTTACTGAAATCTCCTCAAAATCCAATCAATTTACCCCCAAAATTACAGACTGCTTAACCTGCCACAGTAAAGGGATCATATACCTAATTCAATGTACCTGTGGCAAGCAATACATTGGACGAACCAAAAGGCAACTAAAAATCCGTATCTCAGAGCACATGTACAATATCAAAAAGGGCAACAAAACACTGTCTCTCCATTTCACAGAACACCATGCTCAAGACCCCTCACAACTTTTCTTCACAGCGCTCTTAAAAGTAAGAAATTGTTGGAGAGGTGGAGACTTCCCAACACGTATGTCCAAGGCCGAATCCCACAAGATATTTGAGTTTGACACATTGATCCCTAAGGGACTCAATGCTGAGATGGAAATTTTTGGATTCCTATAAGACTTGAGATCGGACTCTCCCTCACGACCCGTCGCCGACTGGTCGCTTATCGACTCGGCGACGCTTCCTGAGGGTTAGCCCTATCCAAGTATGACGTCACCACTACTGCATGTTCCAGCATTCTCTTCATGTTCCCTGATATGTTTTATTATTTCTCTAACTTTCTAATCCAGCTGTATGTCCGGTCCTTTTACCCATCTTTAAAAATTCTATTTTTTATCTATATATTTTTTATCTATATATTTATATTCATATTTATATTCACAGTTATATTTATATATTTATATCCAAATTCATAATAGATGAGATCTTTATGATAAACATGTTATAGCAGTAATTTTTATTTTTATTGTTATTTTTATTGTTTACACAGTTGATTCATACTATACATTGCAATATCTACAGTACATATTGTATACTGCTTATTATCAAATATATAAACCATGTCATATTTACAACTTGTGGATTTTATCCCCAAAACAACATCTCTTATTTTCATTTTTATTTGTATTTTTATTTTATTTTATTTTTATTTTATTTTATTTAAAATTTTATTTTTATTTCTTGTTTAATTTTTCATTTATATTATCTATTCTTATTAACACCATTATAAGACTTGTCCATTATATGTATCACAATGCATCCACTTCAACATATTTATACAGGATATATTTTAAATTATGGTTAACATATTTTGTTTTGAACATTCTCTCAAACCACCTATCAATCAATATTTATTATTTTCTTCTTCCCATTTGTTCTATTACATATATCCTTTCCTTTCCTTTTTACTATTTCTATCCTCCTTATTTTCCTACTTTCATTTCCCCTTATCTGATCCAGTACCTGATCTTATCTCCAACCTGGATTTTCCAGACTTTCCAATTTTCCCTTAACCACCGTTCACACTATAAAAAACGTCTTAGATACACACCATACATTCACAATTCTACTGAGGAAAAGGCCCGCGGCCTTGAAACGCGTCTAGATACATATATATTTCTTGCATCTACCTATACCGTCTTGAATTTCCCAACAAACCAGCGAAATACAGAACTTTACTTGCCACTGCTGGAGGTCCCCAACTTCGGGACCACTACCACTGCTCTGATGCTCTACGTGCGCACTAGCGCCCAATTCACACGAGGCACGCCAGCATCCACTCCCACGGCTGCTACAACTCCACTGCTACGATCCTGCTGTCTCCCCATGCCACCGAGGACCCACCGCATACCTGTTAGGCCGGTGCCATCCGGGCCAGCCGCAGACCTCGGAAGGAAGACAACTACGGACCTCTAAACATCGCAGCATCACCCACAGCACTACCAAGTGCAGGGGACAGAGACCGGTCACTGCCGGAGGCCTGACACCTCTTTGCCATCCTGCCAAGTCAGTTACATCAGCGATCCCAGGAGTGGTGAGTGGTGCTGTGCACCGGACCCCGTTTTCTCCACAATAACTGAACTTTGTGATATAATCTGCTACAGTGCACACAAGGACTGTAACATCTATATTTGATACATTTGATAAATGGTATGCAAAAAATTGCTACTGTACACTCAGAGTGTCACTGTGCATAAAGACTTACATTTCTCTGGCCACGGAAAGATACAATTGAACAACGTTACCTATTGATCTTATGATCTACCAACGGGACATTTATTGATCTTATAGATGCAAGCTATTAATTTATTTTACTTTGATTGACTCACTATTTTGATTATTTCACAATTTTATAGATTCATTTGTATTATTTTTATTATATTTTATCCGCACTGTGTTCTATGTCCCATGCAAGGGCCCTGCACAGACAGTGAGCACCAGTGCAGAATATTTACTATATAATAAATATTTTTAATTTACATATACCTGGATCACTCTTCCCCATTTAACACCCCACAGGTGTTTGAAGAATTTTCGTTAAAGTTGGACGTGAAAATGAAAAAAAAATAATTTTTTCACTAGAATGCTGGTGTTATCCCAAATTTTTCATTTTCACAAGGGGAAATAGGAAAAAATCCCCCTAAAATTTGGAACACCATTTCCTCTGAGTATATACATACCCTTTGTGTGGATGTAAAGTGCTCTGCTGGCGCATTCCAGGACTCAGAAGAGAAGGAGGGCCATTGGGCTTTCAGAGAGAGAATGTGCCTGGAATTGGAGGCCATGTGTATTTACCAAGCCCCCATGGTGCCAGAACAGTTGACCCCCCACATGTGACCCCATTTTGGAAACTACATCCCTCAAGGAATGCAACAAAGGGTGCAGTGAGCATTTATACCCCTGTGGTGTCTGACAGATTTTTTGAACAGTGTTCCATGAAAATGAAAAATTAAATTTTGCACAGCCAACTGTTCCAAAGATCTGTCAAACACCAGTGGAGTGTAAATGCTGACTGCACCGCTTATTACATTCCGTGAGGGGTGTAGTTTCTGAAATAGGGTCACATGTGCGGGGGTCCATTGTTCTTGTATCATAGGGGCTTTGTAAACACACATTGCCCCCGACTTCCATTCTAACCAAAATCTCTCTCCAAAAGCTCAATGGCACTCCTTCTCTTCTGAGCATTGTAGTGCACCCACAGAGCACTTTATGTCCCCACATGGAGTTTTTCCATACTCAGAAGAAATGGGGTTACAAATTTCGAGGGGCATTTTCTCCTATTACATTGCTACTGAGGAAGGGGATACCCCAAAACGTGTTTAGCCTATCTGCCTACACAGCCCACCCTGAAGAACATGCTGTTCCTGTTCCTTGCAACTGCTGGAACCCCCTGGTTTCTAGCCCACTGCCTTGACACGCAGTTTACAGTGCTTCTAGACGAGGCAGCTGTATGCACACACTCACCGCCAACCATCTTCAGCCAGTCATCTGTGCCACTCCGGGTTCAACATTCCATCTATACAAGCTCTCGGACACTACATCCAGGCCGGCCGCACAGCTGTGCCAGTCCCCAGCAGCGAGGTCTGATAATACTGGAGAAGCCTGCACGCGGTGCGGTGAGTGGTGCACAGCACCAACCTTTTGATACAAACTTGTCTCAAACTTGCTACAATATCGGTGCTCACTTGTTACAAACTTGCTACTATTGAACTATCTACTATCTGCCTAAAACTACTGATACCTTGGATTCAATTAACGGCTTTTCCAACCAACTTACGGGTGGCAGTATTAACTATAAATTATTTTATTGTACTATTATTCCTATCTACTTACACCAGTTTTTTAATTGTTATATTTATGCTTACAGTCCACAGCAAGGGCCCTGCTTGGACTTATATGTTATGAAATATTTTAATATTAATATATTTGAACATACCTGCTTAAACCAGCTTTTCTAATTATATATTTAAATTACCATATTTTTCGCCCTATAAGATGAAGGGAAAGTTGGTGCGTCTTATACGGCGAATACACATTAAAACCCTGTCATATCGTGGCGGTCCCTGCGACCATCAACGGCCGGGACCCGCGGCTAATACAGGACATCACCGATCGCGATGATGCCCTGTATTAACCGTTCAGACGTGGCGATCAAAGCTGACCGCCGCGTCTGAAGCGAAAGTGACACTATTCCGGCTGCACCAGGAGGGACCTTACCTGCCTCCTTGGTGTCTGCTCCGTGCCGGGATCCCCTGCATGGCCGGCGCTCTCCTTCGTAGTCATCACGTCATCGCGCACGCCGTCCCGTTATCCAATAGGAGTGGCGTGCGTAGCAACATGATGGTGGTGACGGAGAGCGAGGATACCGGGCAGCAGAGATGTTCCGGAGCGACGGAGACACCCCGGGGACGCGTCGACAGCGATGGAGGGCGACATCCAGGGTAGCGGTGACGAGCGGTGACTGGTCCGGAGCGGCGGGGACACGTGAGTATTACCTCCTATACCAGTGGTCTTCAACCTGCGGACCTCCAGATGTTGCAAAACTACAATTCCCGGTATGCCCGGACAGCCAACGGCTGTCCGGGCATGCTGGGAGTTGTAGTTTTGCAACATCTGGAGGTCCGCTTGTTGAAGATCACTGTCCTATACTTTTATATTGTATTCTAGATTTTCCTCCTTTAAAATGGGGTGCGTCTTATATGCCGGAGCATCCTATATGGCGAAAAATACGGTATACATTTTGATATCTCTTCACCTCTCACATATTCACCACTCACCTATTTTACATCACCCATTCATTACATTTTTTTAAATTATTTATTTTTTATATTATATATTTTCACTTTTTATTTTATATATTTATAATTGTTTTTTATTATATATATATATATTTTTTTAAATTATATTTTACATACATTTTTTCACACCACATTTGCACTCACTTTACCTAGCCCACATTTTGCACACAAATCTATTTCATCACCTATATATACCTAGAGGTCTGTCTGTTTCCTCTTTTTATTGTATTGTATCTATCGGCACGTAGGGTATGTGTATCACAAGTACCTCAGTATATATTATGTAGTGTGAGCTCCCCAACCTTTTTATTTTTTTTCCATTTTCTCCTATCACCTTTTGTAAAAAATGGTAAAGAAAAAAAAAATAATTTACACATCCAACTTTATCGAAAAGTCGTCAAACACCTTGTTACGTTATGCGCTCCGGCCACACACGCTGGCCGTGAGCACATGGTCCCCTTACCTTCTGCTGCCGAAGGGGCTGGGACTCACATCGCGAGACGCGCCCACATGCGAGCCCCAGTCCCTCTCTCCGGGTGTTTCTCCTGCCTCTGCCTCTCTGCTCCGGCGGGCGTGTCCCTGTTCACTAGTGCGCATGCACGCCGGAGCTTTAACATTTAAAGGGCCAGTACGCTCCTTCGTGTAATCAGCCTGTGGCTCATTTATAAATTCCTCCACCCTTCTCAGTTCCCTGACGGATCTTTGTTGCCTTGTGCCTTTGAGAAAGCGTTCCTCTGTATTGCCTTGCCGTGTATCAGATCTCTTGCTCTTGTGACTTGACCTTGCTCCTCTGCCGCCTGCCTACTGAACTCCTGCTTCGCTTTAACTACGCTGCTGTGCTGCCTGCCCTGACCTTCTGCTATCCAGACTACGAGTTGCCTTATCCCTCTTGTGCCTTTCATCTCCTTAGTCACCTTTGTGGTCGAGCCATGCCAGGGGTGGCGATGTGGGTGCCGCCTGCACAGCAAGTCCATCCCGCTTTGCGGCAGGCTCTGGTGAAAATCAGCGGCACCTTAAACTCTGCTCCCTGGCATGGTCCGAGTCTTCTGCCACACAGATCCAGCGGATCCACATCCACCAGGGTTCCTGTCTTCAGAAACGTGAGTGTTACACACCTGTGGGGTGTTAAGGCTCACTGTACCCCTTGTTAGGTGCCATGAGGGGTGTAGTTTCCAAAAATAGTATGCCATGTGTTTTTTTTCTCTGTTCTGGCACCATAGGGGCTTCCTAAATGCGACATGCCCCCCAAAAACCATTTCCACAAAATTCACTCTCCAAAATCCCATTGTCGCTCCTTCCCTTCTGAGCCCTCTAGCGCACCCACATAGCACTTTAGGTTCACATATGAATTATTTCGTTACTCGAGAGAAATTGGATTGCACATTTTTTTCTCTCCTTTTACCCCTTGTAAAATTTCAAAAACTGGGTCTACAAGAACATGTTAGTGTAAAAAATGAAGATTCACTTCACTCCTTCACTTTGCTCATTCATGTGGTATCACCAAACTCTCTGAATATCATTTTGCATACATTGAGGGGTGCAGTTTATATAATGGGGTCATATATGGGGTATTTCTAATATGAAGGACCCTCAAATCCACTTCAAAACTCAACTGGTCCCTGAAAAATTAAGATTTTGAAAATGTTGTGAAAAATTGAAAAATTGCAGCTGAACTTTGAACTTTGATGTCTTCCAAAAGTAAAAACATGTCAACTTTATGATGCCAACATAAAGTAGACATATTATATGTATATATATATATATATATATATATATATATATATATATATATGAATCAATATATAATTTATTTGTTATGTCTATTTTCCTTACCAGTAGAAAGTCTCAAACTAAAAAAAAAAAAAAAATCACCGAGAAATTATGCAAGTATCAATGAAAATTTACCCCTATGTTAAAGTAGAATATGTCACAAAAAACAGCTATTAAAAAGATGGAGAAAAAAGTTGAGGCATGGTGAAACCTCCCACTCACTATGGCGGATAGAATAGCATTATCCAAAATGATTTTTCTTCCTACTATTTTATACTTTATAAATGCATCTCCAATTCTTATGAAGGAAATTTGGTTTAAAAAAATTGACAGACTTCTGAATTCCCTTATATGGAGAAGAAAGAGAGACCGTATTAAACTTAAAGGAAAACTGTCAGCCTCTGCTAAATTCAGTGAATCGAAGGTGTCTACTCAATTTACATATTCATTGTCTGTAACTCCACCTCACTAGGATGTGGAGTCACAGACAATGAATATGTAAATTTAGTGGGCGGAACCCCATCCCCTTTGCGCAATTCATTGAATTCAGCAGAGGATCTTCTGGGGGACATATTTCAGGACCTTCTGGACATATTTAAGTAAATGACCCCTCATTGGACTGCTGTTCACTTACACTATAACCTAGTATATTGGGTTTAGTGTGGGTGAACAGGCTGACAGTTTTTCTTTAACCCCTTAAAGACCAGAACAATTTAATTTTAAATTTTTTTTCTTCCTCACCTATTTTTTTTTCCTCCTCACCATCTAAAAATCATACCTCTTTTATATTTTCATCCACAGACGAGAAGAGCTTGTCTTTTGTGTGACCAGTTGTCCTTTGTAATGATGGCACTCATTTTACCATAAAATGTATGGCACAACCAAAAAAATACTATTTGTGTGGCAAAATTGAGAAGAAAAACAGTTTTTTATTTTTATTTTGGAAGGTTTCATTTTCACGCTGTACAATTTACAGTAAAAATGAAATGTTTTCTTTATTCTGTAGGTCAATATGATTAAAATGATACCCATGATTACTTTTCTATTATTGTACTTTTCTATTTTGACGACCTATAACTTTTTCATTTTTTGGTTTAAGCGGTGGTATGGGGGCTCATTTTTTGCACCGTGATCTGTAATTTTTATTGATACCACATTTGTGTATATAAAACTTTTGATACATTTTTTATAAAAAAAAATTTGGAATATGATGTGACATCAAAGCAGCAATTTTGGACTTTACACCGTTTACACGGTTCACCATACGGGATAATTAACATTATATTTTAATAGTTCGGACATTTACGCTTGCGGCGATACCAAATATGTTTATTAATTTTTAATTTTTTTTTACATTTTTTAAAACTTTTTTTTTTTACACTTTAATAGTCCCCCTAGGGACTATTTATAGCAATCGCTTGATTGCTAATACTGTTCAGTGCTACACAGAGGGCATAGCACTGATCAGTATTATCGGTCATATTCTGCTCGATTTCAGACAAGAGCAGAAGACCTGAGGAGACGGCCGGAGGCAGGTGAGGGGACCTCCGGCCGCCATTTCAGATGATCGTATCAGTATTGACCAGGCATCTGAGGGGTTAATGGTGGACATTGGAGTGATCGCGGATGTCTGCCATTACCGGTGGGTGGGTCCCCGGCTGCTGATAGGACCCGGGACCTGCCGCGTATAACTCGAGCACCGGTCTGGTGCTCGCGGTCCTGTCCATGACGTAAATGTACTTCATGGTGCAATAAGTACCAACGCACCATGACGTACATTTGCATCCAATGTCGTTAAGGAGTTAAATATTTGATAATTCCAGGAAGGTTAGGAGGGCTTTAAATCCCAAATTTTAGTCTGTATTCTTTGGAGTCACATTTGAGGTTTATAGTTAATGACCTTCGGTTGAGTTGGTTCCAATATTTAAGGGATATACACAATTGAGAAGGTAAACATTTTTATTGATGCATGCAACAGAAAACACAGAGTCCGGCACTGCTGGATTAGGACACGAAATATGCACAAGGCAAATGCAGATGAATGTAATGGAAAGTTTATCGTTTCAAAGGTGCTCAGTCTTGCTGATAGCTAGATAATCCAAATGTGCAAGTGAAAAGAAAGTTAAAGACGAAGCTCACCAGGAACTAGAGATGAGCAAAGTTACATCAATTCGATTCGTCACGTACCTCACGGCTCTACATAAATTAGTTCAGCTTTCAGGCGCTCCGATCTCCTAGGACTGTATCCACCTTTTCCAGCCCACCGTCGCACCTGAAAGCTGAGCTAATTTATGTAGGCTAAAGTCAGCAATCGCCGAGCCACGAGTTTTGTGATGAATCAAATTACTGTAACTTCGCTCATCTCTACCAGGAACGTGTATAGAAAAATGTACATCCAAGGCAAGACGCGTTTCAGGTATTATCCTACCCTTTATCAATTGCAGATGTGTGTCATAGCAGGTTCACAACTTCTATATAAATTCAAAAAAGAGCACCAATGGGCAAAGGGGGTCATGGTTTGCACGACACAGTACATGTATACATATAGGGGAAATATAAAAGAGAATGTCATGAAAGTAGCTACATACACAAAATTATAAAAATACACTTCAAAATTATAAAAAAAAAGCTTTTTTGAAATATTAAATTGAAATGTAGCTTGTTACGTAATGTAACCGGGATGTGATCCAATAAAATTCTTGCGGACAGTATGTAAACATAGGACTTACTGGGACTCAAAGACCCGTATGTAAAAAATATATAATAAAACTGAATTATAAATACTGTAATAGTGGTAGAAAAAAACAATGCACTCACCGCAGTAGCAGGTTCAAAACTTTCTTATTTATTCAGGACCGGTGAAGAGACATAAAAACAGCGTGTGGAGGGCAGGGAGGGCAGGACACCATAGGTGTCCTGCCTTCCCTGCCCTCCACACGCTGTTTTTATGTCTCTTCACCGGTCCTGAATAAATAAGAAAGTTTTGTACCTGCTACTGCGGTGAGTGCATCGCTTTTTCTACCACTATTACATTGTCTATGCGATTTGTGCATTACTCGGTAGCACCACCGCCAGCACACTTGAGATCACTCCCAGTATCGCGGCCACTGCATAAAGCGGAACTGTATGGATTGATAGTGGGAGAGCTCTAATGAAGTATCCTGCGGTTGTGCCGGACGTTATTTGTTTCTCCTATTGCATGATTTATAAATACATCTGCAAAATAGTAAAATAGTAAAAAAAAATTTTTGGGTAAAAACTTATAGGTTTAGAGGTGTGAAATATACAATCATGTAAAACTGATTTATAAATGATTTATAACCTCTAAACCTATAAGTTTTTACCCACATTTTTTTTTTTTTTTTACTATTTTGCTATTTTGCAGATGTATTTATAAATCAGTTTAATTAAATATTTTTTAAATACGGGTCTTTGAGTCCCAGTAAGTGCTATGTTTACATACTGTCCGGTTAAGTCCATCATGTGCCCATGGGGCTATCTTCATAATCCAATACACTTCTTTAGTGACATGCTCTTTCAGAGTTACTTTCATTTTTGTACCCCCCGTTCTCAAGTCTCTCCCTAATGACTTTGCACTCCTGATGATAGAGCTCATAAGTGGAACAAGCTCTACGTGCTCTGATATACTCTCCAACAGGGAGATTTTTAATAGTATTAAGTTCATGGCTGCTTGCAGCATGTAGCAAAGAATTGCCAGAAATGGGCTTTCTGTATATCAAAGTTTGTACATCTTTGCTCATTTCATCAATCAAAAAATGAATATCCAAAAAGACCATTTCTGTACTGCTATAATTAAAAGTAGACCGGAGGTGGTAGGTGGCATAAAATTGAACTTTTGCCCCCCTATAACCCCAGGCAGTAATTCAGACCTGTTCTACTATAAGGTTATGGAAGAAGTGAGAGCGTTAAAATACCCTATAGACGGTAGCAATCTCAATAGAGCAACGGGAAGCATTAACCTGACTTAGGTCGGTTGAAAACTGTCGATATGGCAATATCATCATGATGACAGAAGAATATCACACACAAGAAGCTATGAGACAGTTAGGGAAACCCCGCCAACTACGAAAAATTTTTATCTAATCCCACATTTAATCTAATCCCACCTCAAAACTCCAAACCCTTCTTAGGGATGTGGTAGAAAAGATATCCTATCTAAAAAGATGGCTTCTAAATTAATTCCAGCTTTTCCGAAGTACCCTTGTTGGTACTTTCTACCTAAGATAGACAAAAGTTTGGAAGCCCCCCGGATGTCCAATTGTGTCCGGAGTGGGCTCCAGAAGACCTCTGTTAAATGATGTTCCAAATTTGGTTGTGGACACTTACCAGTTCCTAACTGTACTCTCTGATTTGGATTGGCAAGAGGTAAGTCTTCTTGCCTCTATTGATATAGAATTGTTGTATACAAATATTCCCCAGGAGTTAGGAGTCACTTGTATCCGTAGGCTATTTGAAGTCTGACAGAAGGGATATGTGTGTGAGCTTTGTCTGCGAGGCCCTATCTCTGATCCTCACTAACAACACCTTTTTATTCAATAATGAGTGGTATAGGCAGACCTCCGGAGTGACCATGGGCACTCTGGTGGCCTGCACTTTTGACAACTTATTTGTGGCATGTTTTGAGAGAGATTATATCTTTTCAGCCACAAATCATTTCTTGAAATATGTTAAAGGTTATGCCCGGTTTTTAGATGATATTTAAAGGCAGACTTTGCAGACTTCTTTAACCACATCAGAAATAACAGCCTGAACTTAAGTTTCACTTACAATACCAGTTTTTAACTATTGGAATTTCTAGATGTTCTAGTGTCCATAGGTGAAGGATGGTTGATAACTACTGCTGCATTTCAGTAGTTATCACCCCAAGCATGTGAAATCAGCCATACTCTATGGAAAAATTTTAAGCTTAAAAAGGATTAATAGCTCCAATTCAGGATTTAAAAAGCAAGCTTGGGAACTCTCTACAAGACTTAAAGATGGGGTTACCCCAAAAATGTCTGGATATAGCCTATGAACAGGAAGTGTCACAAGACAGAAACCATCTTTTGAAAAATAAAAACATAGAAAGAGAGATAAGCAATCTGATAGATTTACTTTCTCTTTCAAGTATGGTCCGATTACAAATATGATTAAAAACGCTGTTCACAAACACATGTTTTTAATCCAAAACGACCCTAGTCTGGCACATTTAGCTAATAAAAAAAACAATAACAGCATTTAGACGAGCTAACAACTTAGGCGACATACTTACCCACTGTAAATTTCCTCCCTCTTGTGAGAAAATAATTGGTTAAGTCCAAAAGGGAATCACAAGTGAGGTGCCTGTAAGCTGTGTCCCCATTTGATCTGAAGTTATTATTAACATGGGCAGATTTGATATTTGCTGTAAAGATTTCTGTTGCTGCAAAACTAATTATGTTGTTTAAGGTTTATTATGTTTGTGTGGACGATTTTATTTCGGAAGAACTACATGCCCGATGCACATTAGATTCCGCGAGCACATCATTACGAAGCAAAAAGGGCTCATGAAGAGTTATAGAACATATGTGGGATGCACACAATGGGGACCCATCGGCCCTACGCTTCTTTGGTATTGAAAGGGTGTTCTGCAGAGATAGAATTGCTAGACGCAAAGTTCTATTGCAAGAAGACGACCGCTGGATCATGCGCACAGGCCCACAAGGAAAGTTGATCATATTGCATTGCCAGTGTTTATGTTCTCAACGTGTTTTTGTGTTTTTAATTGGTTTCATTATTGCACAGTTTTGTAATGACATTTTTTGTAGTCTCTGCCCCTGTATGATGTCACGCGGGTATTTTACTGTTGGCAACACCAGGGGCATGTATGCAGGGCCGGCCTTAGGTGTTCAGGCGCCCTGTGCGAGCTAACCTTGTGGCCCCCCCCCCCCCCTAAACATACACAAAGAGGAAAAAAATCTTTGTAACAAATATTTCTTTTTAATATTAAATCATTCCCCTGCCCCCTTAATCAGTCCCATGTCCCCCTTCACCAGTCCCCTGCCCCCTTAATCAGATGCAGTATAGTTCCCCCACATTAGGTGCAGTATAGCTCCCCACATTAGGTGCAGCATAGTTCCCCACATTAGGTGAAGTATAGTTCCCCCACATTAGGTGCCATATAGTTCCCCACATTAGGTGCAGTATAGTTCCCCACATTAGATGCAGTATACTTCCCCCACATTAGGTGCAGTATAGCTCTCCACATTAGGTTGGCAGTACAGTTCCCCCACATTAGGTGCAGTATAGTTCCCCCACATTAGGTGCAGTATAGCTCTCCAGATTAGGTGCAGTATAGTTCTCCACCTTAGGTGCAGTATAGATCTCCACATTAGGTTGGCAGTATAGTTTCCCCACATTAGGTGCAGTATAGATCTCCACATTAGGTTGGCAGTATAGTTCCCCCACATTAGGTGCAGTATAGCTCTCCACATTAGTTGCAGTATAGTTCCCCACATTAGGTGCAGTATAATTCTCCACATTAGGTGCAGTATAGCTCTCCACATTAGGTGAAGTATAGTTCCTCACATTAGGTTGGCAGTATAGTTCCCCACATTACGTGCAGTATGTTCCCCCACATTAGGTGCAGTATAGTTCCCCACATTAGGTGCAGTATAGTTCCCCACATTAGGTGCAGTATAGCTCCCCACATTAGGTGCAGTATAATTCTCCACATTAGGTGCAGTATAGCTCCCCACATTAGGTGCAGTATAGTTCCCCACATTAGGTGCAGTATAGCCCCACATTAGGAAGAAGCAGGTTCCCCACATTAGGTAGTAGCAGGTTCCCCACATTAGGTAGTAGCAGGCTTCTCACATTAGCTAGTAGCAGGTTCCCCAAATTCGGTAGCATTGTCGTTCCCCCATTCCCCCCCAACTCACACACACACACACACACACACAAACAGGCAACCACACATGCACACACACAGACAGACAGACAACCACACACACACACACCCACACATACACAACTTTCCCTGACCTGCGATTCTCTTCTCTCTGGCGGCGGCCTGACAAGTGACGTCACTGACGTTCTGTGCGGGTCTGCGGAGGGACGTCACATGCGTGATGTCCCTCTTCAGACTCCGGCCGCCAGCCAACCAGAGATGCGGAGGAGGGCGGGGTAAGTGAAGCCTTCCAGTGTAATGAAGAAAACTGTGCCTTGAAGCGGAATGTGACCCTCCGCACAGGGAGGGAGGGTAGTGGGAATGTAATGAGAGGGAGACGCCTGCAAGGCAGAAAACTGTGTCCCTGTACGGAGGGTCACATTCCGCTACAGGGCACAGTATTCTTGATTACACCGGCATTTAACGCTGCTTGTCTGAAGCAGGGCTAAATCCCGGGCGTCGGGCAATACAAATTATATATATTTGGTGCGAGCTGTGTCGGCCGCCCGGTGCCCCTGTTGCTATGGCGCAATGTGCGGCCGCACAGCTCGCACACCCATAAGGCCGGCCCTGCATGTACGTCTGAAGAAGTACGGAAGTAGGACACAGCTGTTACCATCACGCTGAGATCCTCTGTGTCTCTGCTCAACATAAATGTCTGTTAAATAAAGGAAATATGAAGCTATATTCCTGGTGAATGCTGTCTTCAATTTTCTTTTCACTTAAACATTTTATTGAACTGTTGGAAACTAATTTGCTACAGAGATGGGTCGTAAGTATCCTACACTAATTAGTATTTATAAGTCTTGGGGTAAGGTTAAAATTCTGTTAGAGGTAAAGGGAAGTCTTCCCTTTACTACACTGTTAAATAATTTACATTTGCCTGAATTTTTCAAAATTGGTGGATATTTGACTTTGAAGAAATGGGGTTTGACACATGTTACACATTTTTTTCCAAATGGACAGCTTATTGAATTTGCCACACTTAAGAGAGTGTATGGGTAAAAGGAAGTTGCCATTTTCAATTTGATCAAATTCAACACACATTTGGGGACATTATTAATAAGGATAGGTTATTAGTAAAATCACATTATTTGTTTGAAACACTTATGGGGTATAGCACTAAAAGTCAATCTTTTTTCTATAAATTATTAATGATACTGTCTCTCGTGAAGTTGAATATCTGAGTAAGAAGAGATGGAGAAGGGAAATGGGTGAAATATCTGAGGTTGAATGGAATTCTATATTGAAAATTCAAAAAATTGTTTCACTAAATGAGAATTTGAAATTATTCATAGACTATATTATACACCTGAGAGTCTTTTTAAATGTGGTATGAGAGCCTCTGCTGAATGTCCTCGTTAATGGAACGAGTGATGTGGGATTTGGACATCTTCTATGGAAATGCTCGCATGCAAAGGCCCTCTGGGATACAATTGTTAAAAAAAATTAGAGATCGTATGAATGTGAATCTAGAAGTTAATTTAACTTTGGTTATCTTGGGTAATACACAGGGAATAGAAGCTTCAAAATGTGAACTGGTGTCTAAACTTTTATTAATAGTTTAGAATTAGTTTGCTGGAAAAATTCCATCCATTCAGGTATGGGAACTGTTAGTAGAAAGAATTTGAAAGTATGAGATCACTCTAATGAACGATAAAGGGGGAGGAGTTGGGGAATATGAATTAATTAGAAATCTTTATCTTCATTCCCCTCACTGTGGGGAAGTGTGGGGGGGGGGGTATTTAAAAATACATTTATGTTTGATCATTGTCTTTGAGAAATATGAAATATTCTTTTTATGTAAGTGATGAGTATATATGCGACTTTTTCTGAAGTCTGTTGAAATATCACATATGCATGGAATGAAATATTGTTCTTTAATGATTTCTAATATAGTTTATTTATGTACAATATTTTGTAAATATAATAAAAAAAATATTTAAATAAAAAAATGCAGATCACACACTGTGAACAGCCTATGAAGCCTTTGATTAGTATCTTATTCCTTATTCTTGCAGTCTTACTATGGACAGTCTGTGTGCTGTGCAGCTTCTCTTTATATTAACAGCACACAGTTCCTTGTTTATGTAAGATTAAAAGTGACTGCAACTTTCTAGATAAATTGCTTTTTTCATAGGCAGAAGACATTAGGCAGTGGCAGACTCCAGCTGTGTGACAGACTTGCTGTTTGGCTGATAATAACACACAAGACAAAGTACCATCTTACCACACCTTATATAAAGAGTACAGGAAACACAAAATAACAGGAAGATTGTTTCCTCTGTTTGGGGTAAGAGTACAGTAGACCTACTGGGATATGGCATAACATTCTGATCGTTGGGACTCTTATCTCGGTCACCCTGGTTGAGTCACAGAAGCTTGATTCCATGAGCACACCATCGCATAGACAACATTCTTTGTTTCACAGGTGATACATTCTTTTATAGACCATTCCACACCTCCTATCACAATATGTTTTGTCTCTGAGTTCATTTTACAGAAGGAACATGTTCCACAGCGATGGTTGCCCAAGGGAACAGCTCTATCCAGCCAAGTAGTAGTTTTGCTGTTAAATTGGTTAGGACCAAGGGTGTTTGCTAGTGTGCGGTTTCTCCAATATGAGAACAACTGTTTTCTATTTGCTACTTCAGTAAGCTCAGGATTTTTTTCCAAAATATGCCAGTACCTACAAATTGCGTTTTGGATTGTTCTATCCCCCAGGCAGTGTTGGAAAGAGAAAGTAAATCTCCCCTTTCCTCTTTTTTTATTGCCCTATTTTAGAAGAATTTCTCTATCCACTTTTTTAGCTTTTACATAGGCATTCTAGACCTCTTTTATTGGATACCCCCTAGCTACTAAAAGTGTAGAGAGCTCGCTGGCTTGTTTTTCAAGAATGTTATGCATTTTATGCGCAAGAATTGCCCATATGGAATGGCATTCTTAACATGAGGGGGGTGAAAACTATTATAGTGGAGCAATGCATTTGTTGCTGTAGATTTCCTGAAACCTGAGGTTCTGATGGTGCCCTCCACTATTTCCCCCCTCACATCAAGAAAGTCCTTTTTCTGGTCACCATAGACTGCAGTGAATTGCATGTTGTATTCTCTTTCTTGATTCAGGTATGCAACAAAATCGCTGAACTGGGATTTGGTACCAGACCAGACTATGAATATATCGTCCATGTACCGTAAAAAAAAAGTTTTAATGTACCTTGTGAACAAATTATTTGGGGAAAAAATACAATGCTTTTAAAACGCAGCTAAAAATAAATTAGCAAAGGAACATGCTGCTGGCGTCCCCATAGCAGTGCCCGAGTCCGGGCTTAACCAAGTATTGTCAAATCTAAAGACATTGTGAGGCAGAATACATTGCAACAATTTAGTGATAAACAGTCTAACATTACAGTCTACACCCAGAGATTGTAGTAATTCTCCTACCACCCTGACCCCCACTCCTTGGGGGATCGGGGTGTAGAGACTCACCACATCTATGGAGGCCAAATGATAATCCTTTTGCCAAACCACTTCCTCAAGTGCCATCAAGAATTTGCCTGTATCCATTCGATATCTGGGAAGTCCTACCAAAATGGTCTGACTAGCCAGTCGATGTATTTCGACAATCCTTCCATCACCGAGCCCATCCCCCAAGACGATATGTCGTCCCGGGGCTCGGCTTAGCAATTTGTGAATTTTTGGCACGTAGTACCAGAAAGGCTTATGTGGGCACCTGGGGAAGATCTTTTCTGCTATTTTCTGGGAAATAACACCTTGCTCCACAAATTTTCGCAATAGAGTCTGTAAGGAACTTTGATATTTACCTGTGGGATCACCTGTTAATTTAGTGTGGACTAACAACCTATGTGCCTCTTCTAAGTATTGCTCCGTGGTCTTATCTGCTTTTCGGTATATAAGCTTTTTTTGCTCGCACATCCATTTTAGTGCCAATTCCTCTTCCGAGGACAAATTGCTCGAGTTACAGTAATGCTTTTACATCACGTGTGACTAAAGTGGTAAAGGACTCCAAATTCCCCCTGGTTGATTTGGAGGACAAAATGTTGATTTATTACCACCAGTGAATATAATTTTTTCCTTCTCTATCTGGGTGGATGTAAGAACTGTGTCCTCAATAAGCAGTTCTGCCCCCTAAATAACGTCCTGAGGTAAACTTGTAGTGGCACTAAAGCCGAACAGGCCTAACATAAGCAGAGAATCTCCTATTTTTCCAGGACTATAACACATCCCCTTTTTTTAAAATGCCTGTGCAAGTTCATCTTACGGACGGCCTTAAAAAGGTCTATCTGAAATTGAGTTACATCAAATGACTCTGCTAGACAGAAGTTAAGGCCCCTCGAAAAAAAGATACACAACCCTCCAGTAATTCAATATTAGCAAGATTAATGACATTAAGACTGTTGGACGTCAGTGTCTCCAAGAAACCTTTTTCCTTTACTGGCTCGGGCTTCCCTAATACAGTCTTCTTATTGCGTCTATCTCCCCTCCTAGTTCTCTTTCTAAAGGGGAGGGAGTGTTACTTGAAGCTTGTGTTTCATTAAGCCGTTCATCAGAGACACTGGAATTGGAGTCAAAAGTTCCATAGTATTGCTGTTTATGGCGATTTCTCCTTCTAAGCTGGCAACGGTTTCCCCAGTCAAAGACACGATTATTATCAAAGTACAGCTTATCACGTACATTCCCGCGTACACTCCACTGCGCTGAAGCCAGTTCAGGGTGTACACAGGAAGCGGAGTCCTGTACAAAGCGGGAAGGAGAGGGAGAGGCGGAGGGAGGGGATGAATATTCATGACCCGGGCAGTGCTGCAGACAAGCGCTGACATCACAGTGCCAGATGGAGGTATATAACCCTGCTCATGCCAGTTAGAAGATCATTTGCATATCAGGAATAATGAAGATAACAGGCGAACAGCTGGACGGATCCAGGCATGGTAGGCAGCATATTGATCAGTGTCCCCTGCACTACCAGCCAGTACCTCTGGTTAGTGCGGGGGGGGGGGGGGGGGGTTAGTGATAGTGTTCCTCTTTCCATTGCGCCATAAAGGTTTCATCCTCATGCAACTGTGCGGGATCTTTATACATCTCAGACCCCTTGGTACACGGTTAGTCTCTTTAGAAGATTGTAGGGAATTTATAGTCTGACCTCTTTTTCAGCCAAGCTCTTAACTCTCTGTTCCTGTGATTTAGCACTGAGCAGTTGCAGCTCGTCCTTAGCCTCACATGATGCGAAAAATGAACATGGATCAGTCCGTCCTGCATTAAGTGCTGTACCTGGTTCCTGTTGCACTGGGCACTCGTTTCCATTTACATTGCAAAAGTCCATGGGGTATTATGGGGCTGCGTGCTATAGCTTTCAGTAATGGCAGACAAATAGCAAATAGTAGACAGGTAGAATTCCAGCTGGCACTGCAATCTCTGATTAACCCCTTCCTCTGGATTAAACGGCCCATAGGTTCTTATGTTATGATACAGCCACTTCCACTTCCAGAGTATATCAACATTGGTGCTCAGTCCAAGTAGATATCCAAATCATGTACAATGGAAGAAAGAACGGGCAGCAACTCACTGTATCAACTTCCACCAATGCTTTAATTTCGGTGTGGCAGGTTACATACGGTTGCAAATGAATTAGTAGGCGACAATTGTTTTGCGCTCCACGTGCTTCCTCTCGGCTCACTAACAGTACGTCACTAGTCTGCGTCTATATACATTCATAAGATCATGACAGAGAAAGTCTTTCCGCCGTGCGTCACCTATCACCTAGGTAATTCAGGACACCGATGAATGTATATAGACGCAGACTAGTGACGTGATGTTACTGAGCCTAGAGGAAACACATGGAGCGCAAAACAATTGTCGCTTACTAATTCATTTGCAAGTGTATGTAACCTGCCGCTCTGAAAATAAAGCATTGGTGAGAACTTTCTACCATCAGGATGAGCGAGTGGCCACACATTAATCAGTTTTGTACTGTCTAAAAATGTTGAGAGAAGGCAGTCTTTACTGGAACAAAGGGGGTGGGGGGGGGGGGGGGGTGGGAGAGATCTCTGAGGATGTCTCCGATCTTCCAAGACATTCACCACAACATTGAAGTCACCCCCCCCCACCAATATGTCAGTAGATTAATCCCCCAGAAGTCTTCTTTCTAAAGACCAGAGGAAAGATGTCTGGTGGACATTTGAGCCATAAACTTTATATACATTTATATTCCCCTCCAGGGTATCAATTGAGCTTTTTAGCATTCTATCCTTTGTTTCTCTATATACATTTGCAATAGAATATACTAAGCATTTATGAAATAAGATCAATAATCCTACCTTTTAATGGAACGCCACTGAGCCCAACACAAATTTCATGCGGTTCACATGGCACAAAACATCCTTCCATCTATTAGGGAAATTAGGCCCCTTGAGATTACAGGACACTATCTGCATATCACTTACCAATCACAAGAGAGATCTGTAGTGGGCTTACTCGTAGCATCAGAAGGTCGACAGGTAGGAACATCTTGTAGAAGGACAGCCTTTAACAGGGAAATAACAAAACAGTAAACAAAAATTAACACATACGTGAACAGACCTAGGAACAATAGACCTCTAAGGTCTAGCATGAATAAGTTTACCATGTATAGCAAGTAGAATCAGTGTACTGACACTTTTCTCACACACTTTGTGCAGCTCCATCAGCATTGCAAGTGTAGGCATCTCTGTAGAACTTAGACTAGCATCCCAGAACAGACAGGAGAAGTCCCAAAGGTGAAAAACAGCATCTGTAAATAGTTCAGTCTATAGAGTCCGATAGGAATCGAGGGATCAAGGTCCATATACTTTTATGCAAATCTCCTGAAGTGGAAGGGTCACCTGCATCAGATAGAGAGTCCAGGAAACCAAGGGCAGATGCAGAAACCCTGAAGAGAAGCTGGGTATTGTGATTGGAACTGCATTTGTCGCTTAACCAACTGCATGAACATTGGTGAAAATGCTTTAAGCCGTTTCACTGAAGATATTCACTGAAGATATTTCACTGCAATATTTTGTTGCCCCGTATTAGGGTGCCTGAAGTAGATTTCATGAATGTGTGCAGTACCACCATTTTGTCTGCATAATTCAGGAATTTCATGATGACCTCTCATGGTCTGTTAGATGATGGCTTTGATTTTGAAGCGTGCAGAGGAGGACCCATTCTCTGAGCCCATTCCACCAGAAAGGGCCCCCACAAACTAACTCCTGAGGCAATTCAAATGAACCCAATAGTAAGCAGCAAATGTGCTTCTTGGATTGATTCTGACAGGCCCACCAAGTTGCTTCTTCTGGAGTGTTTTTCTAAAACCTCTGTTTTTGCTTTAAGAGCTGCTGTTTATTTAACTCTTTCCTGTAGCTGAGAATGACTGAGTTTCAGCTCCTCTTTCATCTGTTGCACCCAATGCTCCAGCTCTGAAAATTATGAGGAGCATAAGGAAACCTCATTCTGGAAATGAGAGGAGAGTAGAGGAAAACATAGATTCTATAGAAGATATGAGGTTATATAACATTTTGGCCACTGCCAGCTGCTTGCATGTCAGCTACAGCCCAGGGATCATGTCCTCCCTCCCTCTGCCTGGTTTGCCATCATTTATCTTCATCTTGCCATGTTGTGGAGGGACCCTTTGTGGTTCTCCTACTACCATGTGGTACATGGTGGTAGAGAAGAAAGATGGCGCTGCCGCCATCTTACATGGATTCTTCTCCCTTTGAGCAGCCTTCTCCCTCGAGGGGATGTGGATGCCCAGTCCTGGGTGTGCTGAATGAACCTGTCCATATCTCTGCTGTGCTCCAGGAGAAGTGAGAGATAGGGAAAGCCTTAATGAAAGATCTGAAGTGTAAGGATTGGGTCTTGAATGTCCCCAGCACGGGGCTTCGGCACTGACCTCCTCAAATGCACCCCACAACTGGAAGTCTGCCATGGCCTCTTTCATGTGTATCAGCTATCATCCTGCCATTGTCATACTATTAGAAGCCACAGAGCAAAGGAACTGAAAATTTAAATAACTTTCAGTCACCAGTTGATTTGAAAACATTTTGTTTCCACTGGAGTAAGATAAAGTCTTTAAATAATCTAAGCCATGTCCTCTAGACAGACAACAGGAGCCCCATCTGTTGGAATTTTCATGTTCCTACAGCCATGTAGTAGGGGAACCACCATCATTAAATTTAAATGACAATCTGTCATGTGTAACATAATGCATAATAACTCATGAACAAAAGAGAATACAAGAAGAATCCCTATCCTATCCTGTGATCACATCCCTGCTCTACCGCAGCATGTCATAAGATGCACTAAACATTTATATAGTCCTATTGTCTTTTTATTGTCCTTTTATGGGGGAAGCATGGAGCACCAAGAGGCACCAGGGGGGATTTACCATGGGTGGTGTAGGTGACTGATTTTTTCATAACCTTTAAACTGAGTGATGGTAATGTGTAAGAGTATGTTCACACTGTGGAATATCCGCTCACCGTCGGGTGCCCGCCGCCAAAAATACTTCGGCGCTAGGCCCGTGGGGCACTGAGCCGTCACCATTGATGGCTGTGCAGTACTTGCGGAATCCGTGCAAAGAATCAACATGTTCTTCCTTTGCGTGGAACAATTTCCGTGGCGGAATTGTCCGCCGCTGTAATTCTGCAGTGTGAACAAGTCTTGCGGAGGCCCTTTCAGACTAATGTTAAGTTCACATCGCGGAATTCCGTAGTGTAAACGTACCCTCAGTGTGCCAATTTAATAAATGGTTGTATGGCATGTGATGAATATGGTGCTAGGACCCATTATTTTGAAATTATACTTCAGTACACCACTTTGGTTTCTTCTCTGCAACATTTTCTGTGACTTTCTAACTCATTGTGCCAAAATGTGCAACTTTTTACAAATACTGTCCACAGCCAGTTTTGTAAGCCAGGTCTGAGCTGGTGTAGATTTGCCACAAATTGAGAAGCTTGTAATAAATTGTCTGACATGTCGCACATGATAAATTCATAACAGCTGCAAAAAGTTAACCAGACAATGACATAGCTACAACATTTTAGAAGATGCAAGTTGCAATGAAAAGTCTGCAAAACAGCAACTGAGACAAATCAACATCATAAAAAACTGGATAAAACCAATGATGAATTCCCCCCCAGGTCCCTGAGGTCACTGCAATCTCAGCTCTTATGACAGCTACACCACTGACCTTGGATAACATACTGTATATTATGAATAACACATAACCCCTATCATATTTGTGTTGAGCCTTACACAACAGCTTGTTTACTACCCTGTAATTTAGGGAAGCTGAATGCATTATGGTAATAACGGTAAGAGATAATCAATGCTTCATTTTCCATAATAACCATGAGTTCTTTCCACAGTGATAAATGAGAAAAAAGGTGTGATATCAGCATATACTGCAAAACTTAGAGCAAACGGCTACAGGAAGAACAATGTGCATGGGTTTAGCAATGGTACTCAGCATGATGCTCAACCACAAGCCAAGACACTAATGAACCGAGCTGCAAATATCCTGCAATTATAAGGCCATTAACAATTAAAGAGTGTACTGTGCTGCTGATGTGGGGATTAGTATGAAGTATTGCATGTCTAGATGTATGGATACATCTATAATAGAAAGTAAAATGTTGCACTCTGTAAAAGGTTCAGCTGGTCACCTGGGATATTGCGGACTGTTAAGAATGCTTAATAGAAGTCAAGTTGTCAGCAGTTTATGAAATGGTCAGAAGGGGTGCTTAGCTTTGCTGGATTGTTCCTGTGTGAAGTCTAAATGTCTAAAAATATAGAATATATAATAATTAAATATAGAGTATTTAATAAACTGATAGAAATACACATCAATAATTTTTTTCTTCTGATAAAAACAGAGCCACTCACGTCTATAGGTTGTATTGGCTGTTACAGCTGAGGCCGATTCCCTTAAAGGGGTACTCGGTGAAAACCTTTTTTCTTTTAAATCAACTGGTGGCAGAAAGTTAAACATATTTGTAAATTACTTCTATTAAAAAATCTTAATCCTTCCAGTACTTATTAGCTGCTGAATGCTACAGAGGAAATTCTTTTATTTTTGGAACACTGATGACATCACGAACACAGTGCTCTCTGCTGACATCTCTGTCCATTTTAGCAACCATGCATAGCAGATGTATGCTAAGGGCAGCATGGTAGCTCAGTGGTTAGCACTGCTGCCTTGCAGTGCTGGGGACTTGGGTTCAAATCCAACTACGGACAACAATAAATAAAGCATTATTATTATTATAATAACATCAGCAGAGAGAACTGTGCTCGTGATGTCATCAGAGAGCATTCCAAAAAGAAAATAATTTCCTCTGTAGTATTCAGCAGCTAATAAGTACAGGAAGGATTAAGATTATTTAATAGAAGTAATTTACAAATATGTTTAACTTTCTGCCACGAGTTGATTTAAAAGAAAACAGGTTTTCACCGGAGTACCCCTTTAAGCAGCTACAGTAGCAGCATAGCCAATGGGTAATAACAGTGCTGTTTTAGGAAAGATTAATAGCGTTAGGTAGGTGAACTGAATCTCTGTTCTAGATATAGAAACACTGCTAATAAAATTTCCACGTACACCTCCAAGATTCACCAGGATTTCATGATATAAATCAGCCTTAAAGGGGTATTCCACTGGAATTTTTTTTTATAAATCAACTGGTGCCAGAAAGTTAAACAGATTTGTAAATTGCTTCTATTTAAAAATATTAACCCACCCAGTACTTATCAGCTGCTGTATGTACCATAGGAAGTTCTTTTCTTTTTTAATTTCTTTTCTGTCTAGCCATAGTGCTCTCTGCTGATATCTCTGTCCATGTCGGGAACTGTCCATAGTAGGAGTAAATCCCCATAGCAAACCTCTCCTGCTCCGGACAGTTCCTAAAATGGACACAGGTGTCAGCAGAGAGCACTGTGGTCAGACAGAAAAGACATTCAAAAAGAATAGAACTTCCCCTGGAATATACAGCAGTTGATCAGTACTGGAAGGGTTAAGATTTTTAAAAAGAAGTCATTTACAAATCTGTTTAACTTTATGGCACCAGTTGATAAAAAAAAAAAAATTCCAGGGGAGTACCCCTTTAAAGGGGTAGTCCAGTGCTGAAAAACTTATCCCCTATCCTAAGCATAGGGGAAAAGTTTAAGATTGCGGGGGGTCCGACTAGTGGGGCCCCCACGATCTCCTGTACGGGGCCCCCGGCTCACTGGCCAGATAGCGGGTGTCGACCACCGCGCGAAGCGGCGGCTGACACGCCCCCTCAATACATCGCTATGGCAGAGCCGAAGATTGACGAAGGCAGCGCTCTGGCTCTGCCATAGAGTTGTATTGAGGGGGCGTGTCAGCCGCCACTTTGTGGTCAACACGCCCCCTTCCCGCGGCCGGGGCCCCGTACAGGAGATCGCAGGGGACCCCAGAGGTCGGACCCCCCGCGATCTGAAACTTATCCCCTATCCTTAGGATAGGGGATACGTTTTTCAGCACTGGATATCTCCTTTAAGGCCTGTATAGAAAGAAACTGGAATGCAGAGCAAGCTTCTTGTAGCTCTCTGGTTATATGTGTAACCATTTAGCAGGTACAATTGTGTCCATTAGTCCAGTTTTTAAAGGAAATGGTCCAGAAGCCATACATTTAAGGGAGGCTCTCCTGGAGGTTCTGGAATAAAACATGGAGCAATCACTTTAATATAAATTTGGACTAGAGGAAGTTTATGGTATTAAGACTTGTGCTCTGTGCCGGTTAGTTAAAGAAATCTGTATAAGATCAGACAGGTTGGCATGAATGCAACACGGGGCTGTATTTCTACATAGAAGGACATCATATTTCAGGCATTTTGTGTGCACAAACAAATGATTAATAGCAGTACAGGGTTGACACAAAATTCGATAAAAACTGAAGATTTGTACTACATCTATTGTGGAAAGTTTCCAAATTCACTCAAAAAAATGTTAGTTGATCAATTATGAAATAATAGCAACATAGTTTTTAGAACTTTATGTGGTGACATTCTATATTTTTCATGGTGGCTTATGTTCTGAGAGTTGTTGGAACACTTTAGGTACGACTCACTGTGCTATGTATAATGAAGAATACATAGGGGTGGAACATGAGGCAGAAAATCGAGCAGCACCAATGGGAGAACCAAAATGTCACATGCCTCCAGGGGTAGACTGACACCACTCAGGGCCCCTGGACCAAATAAAGCAAGGGCCCCCAGCAAGACTCCACTCCTGGCCCCACCACCCCATCCCTAGTCCCGCCCAGTATGTATATGAATATTTGCCATAAAAAGGAATAGGGCATGCAGTGCGCTTGAGGCTATGGTGTACTTTGGGGGATGACAATGCCAATCACCTTAACTACACTAAGCGCTTAAAAGAACTGAACTATCCTCATGCTTTTTCTGCCAACTTGGGATCTCTGTCTGTGATACCCAGTCCAACTTGGCTCCAGCCTCCACTAACTTTAAAAACTTTGATTTTTTTTAAATCAACTGGTGCCAGAAAGTTAAACAGATTTGTAAACTACTTCTATTAAAAATTCTTAATCCTTCCAGTACTAATTAGAGGCTGTATACTACAGAGGAAAGTCTTTTCTTTTTTGGATTTCTTTTCTGCCATGACCACAGTGCTCTCTGCTGACACCTCGGTCCATTTTAGGAAATGTCCAGAGCAGCAAATGTTTGCTATGTTCAATTTCTCCTGCTTTGGACAGTTCCTAAAATGGACAGAGGTGTCAGCAAAGAGCACTGTGGTAGTGACAGAAAATAAATCCAAAAAGAAAATAACTATCTCTATAGTATACAGCCTCTAATAAGTAATTAAGAATTGTTAATAGAAGTAATTTACAAATCTGTTTAACTTTCTGGCACCAGTTGATTTAAAAAAAAAGTTTTCCACCGGAGTACCTGCCTTTCACTGCATGATGACACATTCAGATGTACAACTCATATCTCTGACTGTGCCATCATATAGTGAGCGGTGAAAGGCAGGTAGAAAATAGCAACTAGTCCATTTATAAGCCACACACTTTACCTTTTTTGCCCCCTGCTTGGGTGAGACTGAGGCCTCTTAGATTTATTACAGAAATAGCACAGCAGCACAGAGTATTTCTGGAGGGAACTGTAGTGAGTCAGACTGTCTGCTTCACTACAGTTCCTGCCAGAAATACTCTGTGCTGCTGGGAAGCCTACTCCTTCATCTTTCACCGCCCCCTACATGATGGTACAGTCAGAGATATAAGTTATATTTCACATAGCAGTGAAAGGCAGGTAGAAGATACAATTCATAAGCCACCCTCCTGGCCAGGCAAGCCTGTTTTGGGTCCATGCAGATGCTGACTGAGAAAGCCGGCAGAGAGATCAGGGAACTTCTTCAGCAGGGCTCTGTACACTGAGAACAAGAAGGGCTCTGTACACTGAGGACAAGAAGGGCTCTGTACACTGAGGACAAGCAGGGCTCTGTACACTGAGGGCAAGGAGGGCTCTGTATACAGAGGACAAGCAGGGCTCTGTACACCGAGGACAAGCAGGGCTCTGTAGACCGAGGACAAGCAGGGCTCTGTACACCGAGGACAAGCAGGGCTCTGTATACCAAGGACAAGCAGTGCTCTGTACACCGAGGACAAGCGGGACTCTGTACACTGAAGTAGGGATGAGCGAATTGAATCTGACAAATCCCAATTTGTAAATAAATGTAGGAACAATTCGATGTGCAACCAATGCGAATATCACTGTGATTCAATTGCGCAAATCATTTAATTAAACTCCATTTAGTGTGGTCCAGGCTCCAGGGCATCTAAAATGGTGGATCCACATGTGAGGACATGGGGCAAGTAACCCTGGGAAGGTGGGAATAAGGGTAGGTGGGATGACCCTGAATTACATGCAGCATCAGCAGCCAGCCGACCCCTGTGATGTCACAGCCCTATATAATCGGCAGCTATATTGCAGCCAGTCACTTCAGCCTTTTATTGCAGAGAGAGAGGGACAGACAGCGTTGTGTGTTGCACAGAAATTAATTTTTCCAGCAGTGATTCACCTACCAGTCACATCAGCGATCTGTTGCACAGAGAGAGGGACAGAGAGCAGTATGTGTTGTATAGAAAAGCATTTTTACAGCAGCGATTCACCTCCCAGTCACTACAGCGTTCTATTATAGAGAGGGACAGAGAGCAGTGTGTTGCACAGTGTGTTGCACAGAACATCAGTGATTCACCTCAAGCCCAAATCCTGCCTTGAAGCACTGATAGGGAAGGGAGTGAGATTAAGAGAGAAAGTGCAATTTTAGGTGTAGTACACAGCAACTGTGTGCTGCAGCACTGGTGTGTACTGCTAGTGTTGTACACAAATACTGTATTAAGCGTACTGGAGCACATTGTCCTCCCCTCATAAGTGCATACCACAAATGTACATCTAAGTGGTGTACTATTTTGTTCCTGTTAAAGTCTTAAGAGCCTAGATACTGTGAAAGGCCAGCCAAAAGTACACACCGGCTGGTGTTGTAAACAAATACTGTTTTAAGTGTACTGGAGCACCTTGTCCTCCCCTCATAAGAGCATACCACATACATAAATACATATAAGTGGTGTACTATTTTGTTCATGTTAAAGTCTTAAGGGCATAGATATTGTGAAAGGCCAGGCAAAAGTACACACCTGCTGGTGATGTAGACCAATACTGTTTTAAGCGTACTGGAGTGCATTGTCCTCCCCTCATAAGTGCATACCACATTACATAGATCTAAGTGGTGTGCTATTTTGTTCCTGTTACAATCTTAAGGGCCTAGATACTGTGAAAGGCCAGCCAAAAGTACAAACCTGCTGGTGTTGTAGACAAATACAGTTTTAAGCGTATTGGAGCGCATTGTCCTCCCCTCATAAGTGCATTTCACATATGTACATCTAAGTGGTGTAGTATTTTATACCTGTTAAAGTCTTAAGGGCCTAGATACTGTGAAAGGCTGGTGTTGTACGCAAATACAGTTTTAAGCATTGTGGAGCCTATTCTACTCCCCTCATGCACTAAGTATGTCAGGCAGAGAAGTGCCAGGACGTGCACAGAGGAGTGGCAGAAACTAAATTCATCAGGCAGATGTCTCAGCAGAGTGGGTGAGTGGCAGCAGGAGTCGCAGTGAGAGGCCTGAGCTCCGGCATCAGCCAGCAGTCGTGTCTCGACCAGCAAACCATCTGTCATCATCGATTAGTTAACACGGTCATCCACTTCATCACAAGTGACATCTGACACCCCCAGTCAACAGTCGGTGGGTTCCTCAGACACAACCCTCAGTTCGCATGGCCGGGAGCAGTCCCTGTCCTCCCATTGCCTCTGTCCTATCCTGTTCCCTCCATCACAGAAGTATCTTATGCTGTGGGTTCAGCTCCACTATTTAGTGAGGATGATCTAGAGGACAGTCAGCAGCTACTGCCCAGCCAAGAAATGAAGGAGACATGCGCCGCTTTCTTCGCTAGGCGGGCAAGTAATGATGAGGAGAGTGGCGTGGGAGGTTGTGTTGCGGGCATTCAGGCTCCTGAAGCAGACACTGTTGAGGAACCTGAGTAGGACATCGGTGACATGCAGACACAACTCGATGATGATGAAGCCGATCGCACTTGGGAACTGGATGCAGAAGGGGCTTCATCATCATCAGGAGAAGTTGCCTGTGAGGAAGCAGCTGAGCCATTAAGGTTGTAGCATGGTTGGCAGTCAACAGGGTGGCATAAGTGGAAAGTCTGGACCCAAATGTGCCCGGGGTAGACCACCTGCTTCATGGCAGCCTACATTACGGGAGGTAGTGAAACAGGGGTTCCTGGAGTGGGCCGCAGTAGCAGTCAATCATTGCGGACTGTCGGTGGGAAAATCAGCTACTCGGCGGTGTTGCACTTTTTCATCAAGCATCCGGAGGAGGTTAACATGGCCACAGGCAAGATATGTCGGTAGAAGATGAAGCGTGGCCAGGGTCCCAATGTTGGAACCACAGCCCTGCGTCAACATATGCAGCATCACCATAAAGTGGCCTCTGAGATCTGTCACTCCGATGTAGTGGTCCAGCCTGCTGCATCACCCAGTGGCATGCCGCTCCCTGTTTCAGCCAGCCAAGGCTCCACCCCCTTAGTCAAAGGGAGCAGTGTGTCATACCCATCTCCTGTCGCTCTAGATGCTCTTGCTTGTCCTACTTTTAGTCAGTCATTCCACCAGCAATCCATCAGCAAAGCCACGTCCAAGAACAACAGTATACACCCACTTATCCAATGGCGCAGAAGCTGAATGTGCTCCTGTCCAAGTTGCTGGTGCTGCAGTCCCTCCCTTTTCAAGTGGTGGACTCTGCACCTTTCAGTGAACTGATGGCTTGTGCTGAGCTGAGGTGGATAGTCTCAAGCTGTCATTTCTTTTTGAAGAAGGCAGTACCAGCCCTGCACAATTTTGTGGAAGAGAAGGTGGGCCAGTCCTTGAGTCTGTTGGTGTGTACCAAAGTGCATGGCAATGCCGACATGTGGAGCTGTAACTATGGTCAGGGACAATACATGTCCTTTATGGCCCACTGGGAGAATGTGGTTCCTGCACAGCCACAACAACAACTTGGACAAGTTGCGCCGCTTCCGCCTCCATGCTCTTAGGCCATTGGTCCTGTGACAGTGTGCGACTCCACCTCCTCATCCTCCACCATGTCCTCAGTGCCCCTCCAGCATACCATGTGTGCAGAGCACGGCAGTGTCATGCTGTTCTTAACACGGTTTGCCTTGGCAAATGCAGCCACACAAGGGAGGAACTGCTAAAAGTCATCCATCAAGAAATCAAATCATGGATTTCTTGATGATCCAAGCGGATAGGGGGACACCCCTGTGTAACCCCTGTGATCCAGTAGCAGCTTATACATGACACCTGCCATTTGCTCAGGCCCTTTGAGGAAGCCACATTATTAGTCAGTCGCCAGGATTATGGGATGAACAACGTCATTCCACTGCTTCATCTACTACAACACGTGTTGGAAACAATGGCTGGTCAGGGCACTGAAGACATGGCGCCTACATCTCACGGCCACATGAGCCTTGTGGGGGCTAAACTGGAGGAGGAGAGGGGCCCCATCGAGCACAGTTTAGGTTTCGTGACATGGGTGTTTTTCTAGTCATTGGGCAGGAGAGGAGGAGCAGGAGCTGCTAGAGGAGCTAAAGGGTTATGAGGAAGGTGAGAACCCAGACACACAGTAGCAGTATGCAGTGGAGATGGAGGCAGGGAGTCCCTCCGAGTCACTTGCACAAATGACACAAAGAATGCTCACTTGCTTGAGTAGTGACCACCGAATTGTCACCATTCGGCAGCGGGATGACTTCTGGCTCTCAACCTTATTGAACCATTGCTACCGACACAAAATGGGGGCCTTTTTTTTACACCCACTTAGAGGGAGGACAAACTGACCTACTACAGAGACATCCTATGTAGTCAGTTGGCTGATGCCTATCTGCGCCATCGTCCATCCTCTCACAGGTCTGACTTGGGGGGGGGGGGGGCTCTGCACTCACATTCCACTGCCATGGCTGCTGGGGAGGGGTGGGGTGGCAGGAGCAGTATCAGCTCCATCAGCAGCAGCCTGAGTCTACACTCGCTGATGAGTAGCTTTCTTCATCCACATAGTGAAGCAACTCATCAGCAGCAGGTAGGCCCGGAGCAGGACCTGAACCAGCAGGTAGTGGCATACCTTAACATGACCATGCCAACACACCTTGAAGATCCGCTGGACTTCTGGAAAGCCAAAATTGATTTGTGGCCACAACTAGCAGAGTTGGCCCTGGAAAAGCTGTCCTGCCCGGCCAGTAGTGTGCCATCAGAGTGGGTGTTTAGTGCGGTGGGGGGCCATAGTAATCCCAAGGAGAACTCATCTGTCCACGAAAAATGTGGAGAAACTGACCTCTGTGAAGATGAATCAGGCATGGATCAGCCAGGATTTCCACCCACCAATGCCTGATGCATCAGAGTAGTTTGACCATAATGCCACACCAACACTTCACAAATATGGTTAGTGAAAAACATATTTTAGGTGCTGCTCCCCATTTACAGACATTCCTCCGCATCAGGCAACAAGTAAGTATTGAGGATATGCATTACGTAAAACTTAGCTTTTAATAATATGCTTAGGATACAATGTATGGACCCTTTTTTTTTTTTTTTTAAATCAATCCAAAGGAAAGGTGTGCAAAAAACAACATGTGCCACCTACACCACCAAGTATTGATGTGATGCAAAGACCTCTAAAAGGTGGAAGGGAACAACGTATGGTAGGTAACTGGTGGGGGTAATAACTTCCCCTGTAAGGCCCTACTCTCGAATTATTAATTCCCTTCTTGGCAAGTGGGCAGTCCCACACAGGAACCTCTCTCTATTCCCCATTCAAACACTGCTAATTCCCAGGGTTTTAGGTGGAAATAGAGAGTTTCCTGTGTGAGGCCGTCCTTTTTAGGGTAAGTAAGAATTGCCAAGAAGGGAATTATTAGGGTGAGAGTAGGGCCTTACAGGGGAAGATTTTACCCCATCTGCTACAATTGACAATACGTTGTTCCCTTCCACCTTTTCAAGGAAAGTGTTACTCGTCTTAAAAAGTGAGGCCCCACACAGTAACCAATCTCTATTTCCAGCTAAAAACCCTGGGAAATGGCAGTGTTTGTAGGTGAAAATAGGGAGAGGTTCCTGTGTGGGGTCACCCTTTTTAGGGTGAGCAACACTTGCCAAGAAGGGAATTAATAATGCGAGAGTAGGGCCGTACAGGGGAAGTTCTTACCCCCACCGGTTACAATGGACCATACGTTGTTCCCTTCCGCCTTTTAGAGGTGTTTGCATCACATCAATACTTGGTGGTGTAGGTGGCACATGGTGTTTTTTGCACACCTTTCCTTTTGTTTGATTAAAAAAAAAAATTGGCTTCATATATTTTATCCTAAGCATATTATTATAAGGGAAGTTTTACGTAATCATATCCTCGATACATACTTGTGCACACTAACACTTTTACAAAAGAGACTGTTTTTCTTCTGCCATCCTGCCTAAGCTACTATTCTGATCCTGCCATCCACCTGATGCCACAAATCTGATGCCAAGTTTTCCTTTTTTTACCCACCTTCGTCACCTAGTACTGGTATTACCACCCCCCGCACCACTTTGTTACCGGGTCACTTTGAGGACTCCTGATGTTGCTGCTGCCACCTCCAGGCTGTCTCATTCTGCCACCATATGTTATCCTCCTGCCAGCTCCTGGCTGTCTCATTCTGCCAACATATGTTCTCCTCATGCTGCTGCCAGCTCCAAGCTGTCTCATACTTCCACCATATGTTCTCCTCTTGCTGCTGCCACCTCCAGGCTGTGCTGGAAAACAGGAAGAAGAAAATGGAAGCTTGGCATCGTGCTGCTGAAGACTTCATACAGGAACAGAACAATTCGGTAACTTTCAAATGTTTATTGCTACACACAACATGTTTCAGGGTATTAACGACCCTTCAGACGTGATCAATGGTACTATGGTACTATGGTAACATCAACTGGGGAAAATATGTAATGGCTGAGCAAATAACAAGGTTAAAGGGGTATTCCAGGCCAAAACTTTTTTTTATATATCAACTGGCTCCGGAAAGTTAAACAGATTTGTAAATTACTTCTATTAAAAAATCTTAATCCTTCCAATAGTTAATAGCTTCTGAAGTTGAGTTTTTGTTTTCTGTCTAACTGCTCTCTGATGACTCACGTCCCGGGAGCTGTGCAGTTCCTATGGGGATATTCTCCCATCATGCACATCTCCCGGGACGTGACATCATCATTGAGTAGTTAGACAGAAAACTTCAGAAGCTAATAACTATTGGAAGGATTAAGATTTTTTAATAGAAGTAATTTACAAATCTGTTCAATTTTCCGGAGCCAGTTGATATATATATATATAAAGGTTTTGCCTGGAATACCCCTTTAATATAGAGCCACATGTATACATGGTCAAGAAAGTTTAGTAGTCAGTTGTAAGCAGAGGTAATGAGTTCCTTAACCAAGTGTTGAGTTTCATGGGTAAAGCTATATACCCAGGTGGCAAGTCCTTTCTAATGTAGTTCCTAAATCTAAGAAGTCTTCAGATTTATCTTCAATATATACCAGTCAGAAGAACAGGGGATTTTTTTCTAGTCAGCAAGGATAAGAAAAGTAACAAAAGCCATAAGTAGAAGAAGATAGGGAGGCATCTCACCAGATCGATCTACACAGTAGAAAACTTCATTATTTATGGTGCATGAACAATACAAGCTGGGAGGCCAGACATACACAAAACCTTGCTGTTACAGCTGTTTCACGGCTGAATAGGCGTTTTTTCAGACCTCCTGAAGAACCGAAGAGAAATAACAAGAGCATTAGTTGCATTCAGCACCTGAAAAGCTTTCAAAAAAGCCTGGTCTGGATGAGAGTAGCTAGTGAGGCAACAAAGTATCTATACCCTGCAGCTGGGTTGACCTCTATGTGCAATTTGCTCTGCCTATGGTTCTGATTTTGCACTGTTTCCCTACTGGTTTTGACCCCTTTGGCTTGCTTTCTGGTTTTTGCTTTAGTGCCCCAATTTGGCCTTTTACATGTCTGTGTGGTTTTGACTTGTCCATATATCCCTAATCATATAGGCTAGTATAAGTACATTCACGGGTGGGGGTTGACCATTTAGGGGGGATGGCCCAGGTTGGGACAGTGGCTGGGTTTCAGTTTGGGGCTGCACTGTTTCCTACCTAATGTGACAGAAATACCACTTTGGTCATGGAGAAGTGTCAGAGTACAGCTGTGTGGGGTCTATAAGCTAATTCTCACTAATTCTCAATTTAAAAAAATTGGGATAGTTGGGCCCAGGAGCTTCAAGTTACACCTCTGTGTTGCATCTCAGAGCAATTCGTATGGCACTGTCTTGACTGATGTTTTATTTTTTTGGTGATCTGAAATCGAATTGTAAAATTAAGCTGCTATAGAGATGTGAGCTTAAGCCTGAGACAGTGCTGAGATTTCTATTATTCATACCATCAATTTCTGTCAAGAGAGTGACCTATTCAAGAAATAAATATATACCTATACACATCTTCCTAAAAAAAACACCTTTCTATAGAAAGAGGACATTTGTATATAAAGGACCTTCATACATAAAATATAATCTTTGTATAAAGAGAAAATACTTTATATAAAGGGAACCTACATCTTAACATGAGCTAAACCTTCATATAAACAGAAGAACCTTCATATAAAGAGAATATTAAGGGAAGAACTTCATGTAAACAGAATAACCTTTATATAAAAACAAGATCTAATAAAGAAAATATCCTTCATATACAGAAAAGAACCATCATATAAAGAGATCTTTCATATAAAGAGAACCATAATTTAAAGAACTTTCTTGTTTTGCCCATATAATGATAGCTCAACCCCAGTCTTTCTCTAGTGGTGTTTGTTTAATTCCAGCTCAGCTACACCGAATTATTAGTACAGCTAGATCATGTAATCCCAAGCAGATAACATGTTAATTACACTCTACATTTTAATCTGTAAATAGTATGCCATTCTGAAGTCCATCGTGACTCTCAAGCTTAAGAATGACTTCAAGGGCAACTCCGGTGGGAAACATTTTTTTTTTAAATCAACTGGTGCTAGAAAAGTAAACAAACTTGTAAATTACTTCCATTTAAAAATCTCAATCCCTCCTGTACTTATCAGCTGCTGTATACTATAGAGAAAGTTCTTTTTTAAATTTATTTTCATTCTGACAACAGTGCTTTCTGCTGACACCTCTGTCCATGTCAGGAACTGTCCAGAGCAGGATAGGTTTGTTATGGGGATTTGCTCCTGCTCTGGACAGTTCCTGACATGGACAGAGGTGTCAGCAGAAAGCACTGTGGTCAGACAGAAAAGAAATTAAAAAAGAAAATAACTTCCTCTGTAGTATACAGCAGATGATAAGTACTGCCCTGGCTTTCGGAGCTCTGCACGCAGCATCCGGAAGTTCATTACTCCGAACGCTGTGTGCGGGCTTCCGTGTTCGCGGCCGCTGGGCGTGACGTCACGCCCGCCCCCTCAACGAAAGTCTATGGGAAGGGGGCACGACCGCTGTCACGCCCCCTTCCCATAGACTTTGGTAGAGGAGGCGGGCGTAACGTCACGCCCAGCGGCCGCGAACACGGAAGCCCGCACACAGCGTTCGGAGTAATGAACTTCCGGATGCTGCGTGCAGAGCTCCGAAAGCCAGGGCAGCGCACAACCTCTTTAAGATTTTTTTTATTGAAGTCATTTACACCTTACAACTGTTTTACTTTCTGGCACCAGTTGATTTTAAAAAATTGTTCTCCGCTGGAGTACCCATTTAAGAACACTTGAACACACATCAGTTACACAGAAAGTGACACATTTGAGGTTTGACACTCACCCTTAGTCATAGAGTATGAGGGTGTGTTTTAATCCCGAAACCTTTTACTTTATGTGTACCTGTCCTGATGTGTGTCCAGGTGTCATTATTAAGTATGAGAACCACCCTGTACTTCAATTCTTCTGTTTTTCTGCACCAAGACTGTCTGGGTAAGTATATGTAGACTTTCTTTTTCTAAAGAATGCCATTCTTTCCTATGTTACTGACTTCCTGTGAACTACTAAATCCTTGCTGGCAGCTCTCAGACCCCTCTTCTCCTGACCCCTTCTTTCTCTGTATATCTGTTATATACATATTACTGCTGAAAATAGAATGTATGTCCTATCTAAGGGATGTAGCACTGTAGCTGATCAGCATACACTGATCAGCTACAGAGTTGTTTACCTCCCCTGACTCACACTGCCTGCCTATTATGTATGCACACTGTATGTCCTATGAGATGCAAACTGACATCTGCTCTCCTGTGTAAAAGGTTATTGCTACTAATCTACCACTTGCTGCACTTAGGACTCAAAGCAAGTGCAGTGATGAAACTGTCCCCTATGTCTCTGCATACATTTTCTGAACTGCTTTTTTATAAAGAAAAAATTTGAAGAAAAATGCCTTCATATAAAAAGAGGATAAGCTTCCCATAAAGAGTGTAATCTTCATGTTTCATGGGTAACAAGTAGCAAGAAGGAGCATTATGTAATGACAAGAATCTCTGTTAAAAGAACCATTATATGGGAAATAAAACCTTTATATAAAAGAAGAATCTTTAATTAACAAGCAGATGCTTCATATAAAAAAAAGTTTTCTATTCTTTGCACAATTCTGATAAAATTAAGCTGATCAACGCCCACCAATTCTTGACTGTGTGGGAACCACAGTTAAAATGAATACAGTGCCCCCCCCCCCCGACCTACGATGGCCCCGACATTTCAACATACAATTGCCTCTCAGAGGCCATCGCATGTTGAAGGCAGCATCAACATACTTTTGTATGTCGGGGCCATCGCATAAACGGCTATCTGGCAGCGCAGACTGCTTCAGCTGCCACCGGATAGCCGTTTATGGTGCCCCGTGTGGTCCGCTGATGATCACTTACCTGTCCTCAGGGCTCCGGCGCGTCCTCTTGGGGATCCCTGCATCGTCGGCGCTCTCCATCGTCGTCATCACGTCGCTGCGCACGCCGTCCCGTCATCCAATGTGCGTAGCGACGTGATGGCGGTGACGGAGAGCGAGGATGCCGGGGAAGCAGAGGCCTTGCTGGAGCGTCGGGGACACCCCGGGGATGCGGCAACAGCGATGGAAGGCAACATCCAGGGCAGCGGTGACAGTCCGGAGCGGCGGGGAAACGTGAATATAACCTCCAATACCAGTGGTCTTCAACCTGCGGACCTCCAGATGTTGCAAAACTACAACTCCCAGCATGCCCGGACAGCAGTTGGCTGGGTGTTGTAGTTTTGCAACATCTGGAGGTCCGCAGTTTGTAGACCACTGTTCTATACTTTACATTGCACGGATCCCTCAACATACGATGGTTTCAACAAACGGTCCATTTGGAATGGATTACCATCGTATGTTGAGGGACCACTGTACATGGCATCCGCTGAAATTAAATCCATGACAAAAAAAAAATGGTAAGGGCTCAAGAAAAGATACCTCTCTGACCAATAATAGAAATTAATAATGAATTGCCCCCCTCCTATAGACATGAACCATACACCATTTGATGAATTACCTGGTTACTTTCTTTCTTATTTGTTTTGTACACATGCACAGATGCAGTAAAGATGAGTTTGTCATTGGCAGAGCACATGATGACTTTGCAATCACTTTCATTTAAAGTTACAGAAACACAGAAACAATGCATATCTAGAGAATTCAATGACAAAATCAGCTCTACTACATCTCTAGATAATTGTTGGTCAGAGTTATAGAAGTGTTTATAAAGGAAGTGGCTGGTTAACCCCTGGTGGTCATGACTTGTCTGTCATTGTTGGCATTGTCCTGATAGATACCATATATCCGAATATAAGCCGAGGCCCCTAATTTCACCCCAAAAACCCAGGAAAAGTTATTGACTCGACTATAAGCCTAGGGTGGGAAATACATCATCCCCCCCATGTAATCATCCAGACCCCCGTCATCATCACCTCCTGTCAATCCCTTCATGAGTGGTCTTCAACCTGCGGACCTTCAGATGTTGCAAAACTACAACTCCCAGCATGCACGGACAGCCGATGGCTGTCCGGGCATGCTGGGAGTTGTAGTTCTGCAACATCTGGAGGTCCCCAGGTTGAAGACCACTGAGAAGGGATTGACAGGCAGAGAGTTCACTCGAGTATAAGCCGGGGGGGGCGTTTTCAGCAAGAAAAATTGTGCTGAAAAACTCAGCTTATACTTATACGAGTATATACGGTAACAAGTTTCTGATTTCTGCCGCAGACTGTAATGCAACTAACCTGATGGGTGCAGGGCATTGGCTTATGGTGATTGTCAGCAGCAAATTCCACGTGGAGCTGTCCATAGTGCTGAACTGTACAGAGAGTGCCTAATGATCCCTATAATATGCTGCAATGACATTTTAATCATGTGATTGATGGGCAGAGGTCATGTGACTGCTGCTGCCAGGAGCCATAAGAAGCATTGAAGTATCACCTGCTTTTTTTGCACTGTAGGTTTGACTGTAAGTCTCCATTTCCTGAAATAACAGAGGACCTTTCAGAAACACATTTTGTAATATATACGTGAGCCCAGGGCTACAGCATGAGCAGTGAGAAGTCTACCTGGGATAAATACTCTTGGTAAAGCTTGTTATCCAGACACATCGCACAGTACTAGTTCTGCTATTCCCCAACCCCATTATTTGTTATTTTGGCTCATCTCTATGCACAATCTCGCATTTCACTGCAGTTTTACCCCTATATTCCATTTTATCCTATATCGTATTCCCACAGTCCAGGGAACTGATATACTCCCATAGTGGAGACAAAGGATGACAAGGATGAGGCTAAGTTTCCAAAAAAAATAAAAAATAAAAACTCAAACTGGCGAACAGCATTTTTCTGCAGCCAGATGTTGGCAGGGTGTCAATAAAAAAATACAAAACACCGAACCCACTTTTTTAAGTTTGGCATTTTCCCCCTGGTCTCTGCATTTTGCTGTGATTTGGGACTGACTGGCAGTTTTAGATAGATGGAGATACCGTATGCCCCACAAAAAGTTAGCTGTTCTTACTGTTAATTCTTCCTGGGCAGGAGATATACTATATAGATTTCTTAATCAATATCAGCTGTGAAGGCAGTGCTCATCCCCGCTAGAAGAAGTACTCCCATCAGTCCCAACTCCTGTATAGTATACATGGGTGCACTATGCATCACTGTATACTATACAGTTAACAGAGGTAAGTAGTGAATCTATGCATCACTTCTTACCATTTTACACTCTGTAGACGGGCACTCTGCATCCAACCCACAAAGTGGTACCCTGAACGCAGTGAAAAACTGCCACAGGGTACAAAATTAACTGTTTCCACACATCTGAAAAAATACCAGAAACACTGCAAAACACTGCAAAAACATTGGCCCTTATTTACTAAGAGTGGAGTGTAGGTTTCTTTGTAGGTTTTAATTCCCTACAATTTATTTTCCACGGTATTTACTAAGGTTTCCCTACAGTTTCCACTTTCCCTACACTTTGCTTTTTTTTACACATGCTCAGATCTGTAGGGTTTTCCTCAGCTCAAATCCACCACATTTTATGTGGAAACCTTAGTAAATATGTTGGGTTTTTGTGAAAGTGTTGGGAACACACCCCTTTTCTGAGACCACACCCCATTTTCCCAGCTGCCATGCCCCTTTTTCGGGTTTTCTTAGCAAAATGGAAAGTTAGTCAGGGTTTTTTCAATCCTGGTGCAAAATCTGGCGCAGACAGAATTTCTGGCGCAGTGCGACAGAATCTGGCACACAACCCAACAAAACATGTCAGTTTTGCAATAGTAAATGAGGGCCATTGAACGTGCAGGATCAGAATTTAATATTTTGGACAATTCTGTTTGCAGCAATACCAAATATGTTTTTTTTAAATATTTTTTTATATTTATTATTTACAAAACGGAAAAAGGGAGTGATCTGAAATTTTATAAGGGTAAGGATTTTTTTCCTTCTTTTCCTTTTAAACTTTTTTTGTTAGTCCCTCGGGACATTTACAAGTAATCATTTGATTGTTCACAAAAAGCAGTGCATTGTTGTGCTTTGCAGTGATCTCTGTAATCAGCGCTCAGCTGGTACAGCCTGTCATAGCAGGCCCCTAGGACTAGAAAAAGCCTATATATATATATATATATATATATATATATATATATATATATATATATATACAGTGGGGCAAAAAAGTATTTAGTCATCCACCAATTGTGCAAGTTCTCCCACAAGATGAGAGAGGCCTGTAATTTTCATCATAGATATACCTCAACTATGAGAGACATAATGAGAAAAAAAATCTGTAAAATCACATTGTCTGATATTTAAAGAATTTATTTGCAAATTATGGGGGAAAATAAGTATTTGGTCAATAACAAAAGTTAATCTCACTGTTACGCCGAGCGCTCCGGGTCCCTGCTCCTCCCCGGAGCAATCACGGCGTTCCTCTCTCTGCAGCGCCCCGGTCAGACCTGCTGACCGGGAGCGCTGCACTGACATTGCTGGCGGGGATGCGATTCGCATAGCGGGACGCGCCCGCTCGCGAATCGCATCCCAAGTCACTTACCTGTCCCGGCCCCCGGCTGTCATGTCCTGGCGTGCGCGGCTCCGCTCCTTAGGGCGCGCGCGCGCCAGCTCTCTAAAATTTAAAGGGCCAGTGCACCAATGATTGGTGCCTGGCCCAATTAGCCTAATTAGCTTCCACCTGCTCCCTGGCTATAATACCTCTCTTCCCCTGCACTCCCTTGCCGGATCTTGTTGCCTTGTGCCAGTGAAAGCGTTTAGTGTTGTCCAAAGCCTGTGTTTCCAGATCTCCTGCTATCCATATTGACTACGAACCTTGCCGCCTGCCCCGACCTTCTGCTACGTCTGACCTTGTCTCTGCCTAGTCCTTCTGTCCCACGCCTTCTCAGCAGTCAGCGAGGTTGAGCCATTGCCAGTGGATACGACCTGGTTGCTACCGCCACAGCAAGACAATCCCGCTTTGCGGCGGGCTCTGGTGAATACCAGTAGCATCTTACAACCGGTCCACCGGCACGGTCCACGCCAATCCCTCGCTGACACAGAGGATCCACAACCAGCTAGCCGAATCGTGACACTCAATACTTTGTTATATACCCTTTGTTGGCAATGACAGAGGTCAAACGTTTTCTGTAAGTGTTCACAAGGTTTTCACACACTGTTGCTGGTATTTTGGCCCATTCCTCCATGGAGATCTCCTCTAGAGCAGTGATGTTTTGGGGTTGTCGCTAGGCAACACAGACTTTTAACTTCCTCCAAAGGTTTTCTATGGGGTTGAGATCTGGAGACTGGCTAGGCCACACCAGGACCTTGAAATGCTTCTTACAAAGCCACTCCTTTGATGCCCGGGCGGTATGTTTGGGATAACTGTCATGCTGAAAGACCCAGCCACATTTCCTCTTCAATGCCCTTGCTGATGGAAGGAGGTTTTCACTCAAAATCTCACGATACATGGCCCCATTCATTCTTTCCTTTATGTGGATCATTCGTCCTGGTCCCTTAGCAGAAAAACTGCTCCCAAAGCATGATGTTTCAACCCCCATTCTTCACAGAATGTAAGGCGTTCTTTGGATGCAACTCTGCATTCTTTCTCCTTCAAACAGTTGAGTTTTTACCAAAAAGTTCTACTTTGGTTTCATCTGACCATATGACATTCTCCCAATACTCTTCTGGATCATCCAAATGCTCTCTAGCAAACATCAGATGGGCCCAGACATGTACTGGCTTAAGCAGGGGGACACCTCTGGCACTGCATGATTTGAGTCCCTGGCGGTGTAGTGTGTTACTGATGGTATCCTTTGTTACTTTGGTCCCAACTCTCTGCAGGTCATTCACTAGGTCCCCCGTTGTGGTTCAGGAATTTTTGCTCAACGTTCTTGTGATTATTTTGACACCACTGGGTGAGATCTTGCGTGGAGCCCCAGATTGAGGGAGATTATCAGTTGTCTTTTATGTCCACTTTTCTAATAATTGTTCCCACAGTTGATTTCTTCACACCAAGCTGCTTGCCTTTTGCAGATTCAGTCCTCCCAGCCTGGTGCAGGTCTACAATTTTGTTTCTGGTGTCCTTCGACGGCTCTTTGGTCTTTGCCTCAGTGAAGTTTGGAGTGTGACTGTTTGAGGTTGTCGACAGGTGTCTTTTATATTGAGATCAAGTTCAAACAGGTGTCATTAATACAGGTAAAGAGTGGAGGACAGAGGAGACTCTTAACCCCTTAAGGACTCAGGGTTTTTCAGTTTTTGCACTTTCGTTTTTTCCTCCTTACCTTTTAAAAATAATAACCATTTCAATTTTCCACCTAAAAATCCATATTATGGCTTATTTTTTGCGTCGCCAATTCTACTTTGCAGTGACATTAGTCATTTTACCCAAATATGCACGGCAAAACGGAAAAAAAAATCATTGTGCGACAAAGTCGAAGAAAAAACGCCATTTTGTAAATTTTGGGGGCTTCCGTTTCTACGCAGTGCATATTTCGGTAAAAATTACACCTTATCATTATTCTGTAGGTCCATACGGTTAAAATTATACCCTACTTATATAGGTTTGATTTTGTCGCACTTCTGGAAAAAATCATAACTACATGCAGGAAAATTTATATGTTTAAAAATGTCATCTTCTGACCCCTATAACTTTTTTATTTTTCCATGTACAGGGCGGTATGAGGACTCATTTTTTGCGACGTGATCTGAAGTTTTTATCGGTATGATTTTTGTTTTGATCGGACTTTTTGATCACTTTTTATTCATTTTTTAATGGTATAAAAAGTGACCAAAAATGCGCTTTTTTTGAATTTGGAATTTTTTTGCGCGTACGCCATTGACCGTGCGGTTTAATTAATTATATATTTTTATAGTTTGGACATTTACGCACGCGGTGATACCACATATGTTTATTTTATTTATTTTTTTTACACTGTTTTATTTTTTTTTTATGGGAAAAGGGGGGTGATTCAAACTTTTATTAGCGAAGGGGTTGAATGACCTTTATTAACACTTTTTTTTTTTTAAACAGTAAATTTTATAAAATATTAAAGTCATACATAGTTGGGGTAACAGTAACATATCCAACAAGTCCGTGGAATCATGTAACAGTAATATGCATGGTAGAACACTGGACATATGTAAATCAAACTCAAAGGAAATGAGAGACTATCATACTTAGTCAGCTTAGGTCGCCAAAACAGAAAGACCAAAAAAGGAAGAACAGTAGAGCACTGGTAGGTGGCGTAAGCAAATCTCCTCATGAGGGGACCGGGTAACACATATCAATATCTGAGTAAGACAAGTTTGGGTTAACACTATCAGCAGTGCGTGTATACTAGGTCATACTCTGAGGAGTCAAAACTACCAGTCAGAACTTGAGGAAGCAATTGGCGGCTAACAAAGTGGGAATAGGTTGATAGTTCCCATGAGAAACAGGGGATGTAAGAAAAGGAGGGGAGAGACGGAGAAAAAGGGAGGAAGGGCCAGAGATAGGCAGAAAATGAGTAGTAGGGAGTATGAGGGAGGGTTAGATAGAGGGAGACAGGGCAGGTTAGATGGTGTACGCACCTCGGGAGGCGACAGGCGCGGGCAGGGCCCTCGCGGAGCAGGCTTGTTGACTATGCTGGGCAGGGTAACACACTCGAGAAAGGCACAAGAGAATCAAGGAGACAGCTAGGGAGTCGTGTAAGAGGTTATGTAGTCACTGGACGACAAAAACGTAGTCCAAGTGCTCCAGATTCGATGATGTTTTGTCACTTGGTTTTTGTAGTCAGCGATAAGCTCCTCCATCCTATGTATTTTGGACAGTTCTTGGGCCCAGTAAGAGAAAGACGGGGGTGTAGTGGATTTCCAGAGCCTCGGGATAACTGACCTGGCCGCTAGAAGCATAAAACTGATCAGGCGAGAGTGCCATTTTGGGACAGATTGAGGGAGAAAGGAAAGAAGCAGAGCAGCCGGATCTATGTCAAGTGATACAGAAGTTAATTTGCGTATGACCTCTCGAACAGTCGACCAGAACGGGGCTAGGATGGGGCAGTGTAACCAAATGTGTGACATCGTGCCTCCTCCACCGCCACAACGCCAGCAAACGTCCTGCACCCCGGAATACATACGAGACAGTAGTGTTGGAACTCTATACCACCTCGTCAGAACGTTATAGTTTGTTTCCTGCGCTTTACTAGAGATAGTGGATTTATGACACATACAAACAGCCTTATTCCATTCCTCGTCCGAGAACCCACGCAACACCTCCCTCTCCCAGCTTGCTCTGAAGGGAAGGGATTCCATTCCGAGGGAGTCAGGGAGAAGTGAGTAGATAGTGCTAACTGGGCGACCAGGCCCTGACGTAGAGACACATAGCTTCTCAAACGAGGAAAGGGGGCGATGTAAGTGAAGGTCGGCCCTTCGAGAGGAGTAAAAGTGTTGGAGTTGTATATATTGGAAGCGTTGGCCAGGTGTGGCGGCGGAATCAGGGACGAGGTCGTCAAGCGGCTTCAGGCCAGAGTGGTCCAAGTAGGTGCAGAATGAGACACCTTCCAATCTAGATCTGCCAAGGAAGGAGGTGGAGGAGAGAGCTGGAGGGAAGGCTGGGTTTCCGAAAACTGGTGTTAAGGGATCATCTGGGGGGAAGAGGGAGGTGGCTGTCAAATAGCATCGCCGGGCAAAGACAATTGAAGAGGTGACAGGAGGTATCTCTTGGGTGAAAGCGGTTGCCAGAGATGGCATAGGAAGCCACAATAGAGTTTTAGGGTCCAGAGGGGAGGTGTGGCTCTCCGGCGTTACCCATTGTTTAATAGTCGGGGCTGCACGACAATCCATCACTCTGGTCAGGATCACTGCTAGGAAGTAAAAGAAAGGCAGTCGGGGAGACCCAGCCCTCCGTCGGATTTATGTCTAGTCAAAATGCGCCGGGCCATCCTCAGTCTCGCGTGTGCCCAGATAAAACCAGATAGGAGCGAAATGAGTCCTCCAAAGAAGGATTTAGGGAGGTTGGATGGAACACAAGAGAAGATATAGAGATGTCTAGGAAGGATGTTCATCTTCACAATATTAACCCTACCCAACCAGGAGAAGTCCTTTCGCTCCCATCCGGTCAAGTCAGTCTTAATAGTGTGTAGCAAAGGGGGGAAGTTAAGACGAAAGGCGTCTTTAGGGTCACTTGGAACCTGGATACCAAGGTATTGTAGGGATATGGAACACCATTTGAATGGGAAATTGGCCTGGATGTGGTGAACTACCTCAGGAGGAAGGGAGACATTAAGGGCCTCACTTTTGGTGGAGTTTACCTTATAGTTCGAGTAGTGTGCATAGGTGCGTATGGTGGAGAGCACTGAAGGGAGCGAGGTGAGGGGTGAAGAAAGGAACCATAAAAGGTCATCAGCAAAAGCGGAGCATTTGCGATGGTGCGAGGGTACTTGGAGACCTCCAATGTCGGGATTCTGCCGAATCGCTACTAGTAGGTGTTCCATACAGAGGACAAATAGCAACGGGGATAAAGGGCACCCCTGCCTCGTACCATTACAAATATCGAGGGGAGAGGATAGCTGGCCGTTAACTCTAATTTGGGCTTGAGGGCCTGAGTAAAGAGTCATTATTGTCACGATTCGGCTAGCTGGGTGTGGATCCTCTGTGTCAGCGAGGGATTGGCGTGGACCGTGTCGGTGGACCGGTTCTAAGATGATACTGGTATTCACCAGAGCCCGCCGCAAAGCGGGATGGTCTTGCTGCGGCGGTAGCAAACAGGTCGTATCCACCGGCAACGGCTCAACCTCGCTGACTGCTGAGAAGGCGTGGGACAGAAGGACTAGGCAGAGGCAAGGTCAGACGTAGCAGAAGGTCGGGGCAGGCGGCCAGGTTCGTAGTCAATATGGATAGCAGAAGATCTGGAAACACAGGCTTTGGACAACACTAAACGCTTTCACAGGCACAAGGCAACAAGATCCGGCAAGGGAGTGCAGGGGAAGTGAGGTATTATAGCCAGGGAGCAGGTGGAAGCTAATTAGGCTGATTGGGCCAGGCACCAATCATTAGTGCACTGGCCCTTTAAATCTTAGAGAGCTGGCGCGTGCGCGCCCTAGAGAGCGGAGCCGCGCGCGCCAGCACATGACAGCAGGGGACCGGGACGGGTAAGTGACTTGGGATGAGATTCGTGAGTGGGCGCGTCCCGCTGTGCGAATCGCATCCCCGCCGGCAATGTCAGTGCAGCGCTCCCGGTCAGCGGATCTGACCGGGGCGCTGCAGATAGAGGAACACCGCCGCTCCGGGGAGGAGCAGGGACCCGGAGCGCTCGGCGTAACAATTATGCGTGCCATCATCCGTGAACCAAGTCCTACCTGAGACAAAGTGGCCGCAAGGAAGCCCCAGTCCACGCGATCAAAGGCCTTCTCAGCATCCAGTGAGAGAAGGCATAGAGGAATTTTAAGTTTACGAGCATGGTGAATAACAGAGAAGGTCCTAAGCGTATTATCCCTAGCCTCTCTGCCTCGAATAAAACCAACCTGATCAACGTGGACTAGGGCTGGCATATGGGCCACCAGTCTGTTAGCTATGAGTTTAGCAAAGAGCTTGGCATCAGTATTGAGCAGAGAAATGGGGCGGTAGCTCTGGCACAGTGAAGGGTCTTTACCCTCTTTCGGGATCACCGTAATGATGGCACGCAGAAAGGATGGTGGAGGGGGGGAGGAGGTGGAGATGTAATTGAGGGCAGAAAGGAGAGGAGAGGACAGTTCACATCTGAGGAGCTTATAGAACTTGGCGGTGTAGCCGTCTGTTCCGGTGCTTTTGCCCGCAGGCAAGGACGATATGGTCGAGTATAGCTCATCCAATGTGAACCGTGTCTCCAGTGAGGAGATAGTCTCATCAGAGAGTTTGGGGAGGGGGTAGAGTCGATGTAGGATTGTAGCGAAGGAAGGGGGGTGGTAGGAGAACATGTGCCTGGGGGCGGTAGGTTACAGAGAGCTGAGTAATATGAGCGGAAAGCCTCAAGGATATCAGGTGTGAGATGGGCGAGGGATCCTGTTGGATCCTGAATTGCAGGGATATAGAGAGAGGATCTCTTCTCCCTGAGGGCTTTCGCAAGCAGCTTGCCAGATTTGTTGCCCCATTCGTAAAAGAGTTTTCAAGTTAGCTGTCTATAATATCTGTGTTTCACGTTCAACAGGGCCAGGAGCTCGTGGCGGACTTTAATAATATCCCGGAGGTCCTGTTCCTGTTGAGATTGTTTATGAAGGGACTCCAAGGTGTGCAATTCGCGTTGCAGGGATGTAAGTTTGGCCTTCGCCTCCCTCTTCAGCCTCACCCCATGTTTCACCAGGACTCCACGGAGCACACATTTCAACGCCTCCCATTTAATAAGGGGTGGGGAAGGGTCTGATTCGTGGTCTGTCTGGAAATGAGAGATTGTGGTCTGTAGTTCCTGGATGTAGAGTGTATCAAGGAGGAGGGATTCGTTCAATTTCCAAGTGGAGTGGGGTTTGGAGAACGAGGGAAGGGCGAAGGCAAACTGGACGGGCGCATGGTCAGAGAAGGTGATCGATCCTATAGAGGAGTGTGTCACTGACGGTAGGAGGTAGTGTGAACAGAAGACGTAATCGATTCTACTATAAGAGTTACGGGGGTGGGAGTAGAAAGTGTAGTCACGCGCTTGAGGATGTAAGGTCCGCCACACGTCACTAAGTTGTAGGGCATGCAAGCGGGTCCGGAGGACTCTCAGTTTGCGGTAGGAGATAAGGGAGCGACCTGAGGAGGTGTCTAACAGTGGAGAGATGGGGACGTTGAAGTCACCGCATAGTAGTATGTGTCCAGTCGCAAAGGAGGACAGGGCGTCTAAGGTCCTGACAAGGAAAGCTATTTGGTTGTGGTTAGGAGCATAGATAGTGGCTATGGTAAGGCGGTGGCCCGAGACGTCACAATTGGCAAAGAGGTAGCGGGCATTCGGGTCAGTGGCCGTGTCTAATACAGAGATGGGTAGGGATTTATGGAATGCCAGGGAGACCCCTTTGGTTCGGGATTCAGGGTTGGGACTGTGGAGCCATGTCGGGTAGTATCTAGAGGGAAGAGGGGGGATGTGGCCCTCCTTAAAATGCGTCTCTTGTAGGGCTAGGATGTGTATGTGTTGTTTGTGAAAAGAGTATGTGATCTGTGCGCGTTTCTCAGGTGTGTTGAAACCTTTGACGTTAAGAGTAGCAACATTAATGTCAGCTGCCATAGCAATGGTATAGATGTGGATAGTACTTACCGCCCCACTCGGGCCACACCTGTGCCATCACCCACCGAGGTCGTTCGAAGGAAAGATGTCTCCGTCTATGGGGAAGGAAGGGGAAAGAGTGAGAAGGAGAAGAAAGCGAGGGCTGGGGAGAAGAGAGAAAAAGCATCCGTAAGAGCACGGGTACATAGGGGCTGTAAAGGAAGGCCATAAGGGCCACAGTGAAGCACAAACAGAACCGGTCTGAGTGCTAGTCTAGTGAGGTAGCGCAGAAGGCAAATCAGCAGCAGGTAACACTGCTGTGGAAGGAGGTAAGCAACAAAAAAGAAGTAACTGCGGCCTAGGGCCGGGTGTGAATTAATAGAGTTTCCCCACTGCAGAGCAGGGGGAACGCTGAAAAATTAAGGAGACTACTTACAACAGGAGTGGTGATTAACCACCAGTGGCACAGGAAAGAAAGGGGTTGTTAACACATGTCATCAGGCAGAGCAACATTATGAAGTTAAGAAGAGCAATGAGAAAAGCAGACAATTTTCATCTAGGACCAAATGTAGTCCATAGGAGATAGGACAGGGAGAAAACAATGCCACATAAAGGCTAAAATAAAGGCAAATACATCACAGTCATGTAAGAAGTCAGGTTGTGCGTCCTCTTCTCTGTGGCTTGGGAGTAGGAGTCTTCTCCCCACCTGATCTTCGCAAGGCTGAGCGGACCTCCATGGAGTGTCTAGCCGGCAAGGTAGCCGGAGAGTAGAGTAGTTCCCAGTCCGGCAACAGTATTTTCGGCAGCTTAAAAGCAGCCAAGAACTCTGGGAGATTTTCGGGTCTTCTGAGGGTAGCAACAGTGGAGCCATGCCGATCCGCAAGCGAGAATGGATAACCCCAGCGGTATAACATTTTAGCATTTTGGAGTGTGGTAAGGAGAGGTTTCAGGGCGGCTCTCAGGCGTAGGGTGCGAAGCGACAAGTCTGGGAAAAGGCGGATCTCAGTCCCTTGAAAATGCACGGATTTCATCTGTCTGGAGCGTCTCATAATGTCTTCTTTCAGGAGGTAGTGGTGGACTCTGCATATTACGTCCCTCGGTTTGAAAGGGTCGGGGCTCTTAGCTTTAAGAGCTCGATGGGCTCGATCCAACTCAACAGGGGTGTCAGCTGGTCTCTGTAGGATGCCGTTGAACACTTTTTGCAGAGCAGGAGAGAGATCTTGTGGGGCAACAGATTCGGGAAGGCCTTTTATTCGGATATTGTTCCTCCTGTTTCTGTTGTCTAAGTCATCCATATGGTCAACTATCAAGGCCTGCTGAGCCAGGAGGGACGTAGTTGCAGTCCGTAATGTGTGGACTTCAGAAGCAATTGAGGAACGGAATGACTCCAGGTCAGTGACTCGTGTCACTAGGTGAGATACTTCAGCCTGAACAGGGGCTAGGTCCTGTTTCCTTGCCTTTTTCATGTCCTCTGCCAGGGACAATAGGTCCATCTTGGTAGGAAGAAGAGCCAAGAGAGCTTGCAACTCTGGATGATTTTTCAGGGTGCGGACAGCATCCGCCGGATTAGGGAGCATCGAAGCTGCAGCAGCAAGAGATGGTTGGGATGTGACCCGACAGGTAGAGGGTTGGGAATGAGAGGCAGAAAGGCTAGAGTTAGGGTCACGATCTCTGGGAGAGATACAGGATTCTTCGGAAGAGGAGTAGTCTGTACGTTCTGCTGCAGGCAGGCAAGATTTCTGAGGGGTTTTAAACAGCTTTTTCTTCGCTGGGGGGCTTTCCCCCCAGTAGTCAGGGGCACTGTCACGGCCAGAGGAGTCCTCATCAGAGAGGGACCCGTCGGAGTCCATGGGCTGGCACTCTGTGGAGGGAGCTTGAATAGGCTGATAAAGCGGCGGCCCATAGGGCACAACTGTGGGGTCGCCATTTCTGGGTGCATCTGAGACATGCTGCTGAGGAGGAGGTGGAGAGTGCCTCTGAGGCTGTAAAGGTTGCCCAAGCCCTATGGGAGTAACTGTCCCTGTAATGGTGGTGGAAGCTGCAGCAGTAGTGGGCTCTGAGGCAGGGGACTGCAGCTGTTGCGAGGCTGGCTGTGTTCCAGAGGCGGCTAGGGCAGAGTAGGCCGGTGAGTGGGGGCTTTGAGGTCTGTGGGAGGCTGACATGGCGTGGGTGGGAGAATCGTCCACCCTCCCAGGCGAAATGGCGGTAGCAGAGGCTGACAGGTCGGGGAATGAGGCTGGGGTAAGTCCGCTGCAATTTCACTCACTGTGCGTTGGTCAGGGGTGTCCGCGGCAGACAGGGACACCTTCCTCGTGGTTCGCACGGGTCCCGGTTCACTTACTTCGCACAGCTCCCCCAGAGCTGCTAGTGAAGAGGAGGCTGGTAATGGCGTCCGGGAGCGAGCAGGCACAGGCCGCAGAGGCTCCGGAGGAGCGGCGGGACCGTACTGCAGGCAGAAGAAGGAGGTGATCCGCTGTGAGGCTGCAGCGAAGTTAGTAGTGGCTTCTGTCTTCTTTTTATTCTTGTTTCTCTTCCCCATTAAAGCTAAATCATCTCCTTAAGCAGGGCCCAGGCAGGAGCTCTCACATAGTGCGACCTTCAGCCAGCGTGCCAAACCACGCCCCTTAACACTTTTTTTTTACTTTTTTTTTGCAGTGTTATAGGTCCCATAGGGACCTATAACACTGCACACACTGATCTTTTACACAGATAACAGGCGTGTATTAACACGCCTATGATCAGTGTTATCGGCGCTTGACTGCTCCTGCCTGGATCTCAGGCACGGAGCAGTCATTCGCCAATCGGACACCGAGGAGGCAGGTAAGGGCCCTCCCGGTGTCCTGCAAGCTGTTCGGGATGCCGCGATTTCACCGTGGCGGTCCCGAACAGCCCGACTGAGCAGCCGGGTCACTTTCACTTTCACTTTAGAAGCGGCGGTCAGCTTTGACCGCCGCTTCTAAAGGGTTAATACCGCACATCGCCGCGATCGGCGATGTGTGGTATTAGCCGCGGGTCCCGACCGTTGATGGGCGCCGGGACCGATGTGATATGATGCGGGATCGCGGCGCGATCCCGCTTCATATCGCGGGAGCCGGCGCTGGACGTAAATATACGTCCTGCGTCGTTAAGGGGTTAAAGAAGAAGTTACAGGTCTGTGAGAGCCAGAAATCTTGCTTGTTTGTAGGTGACCAAATACTTATTTTCCACCATAATTTGCAAATTGATCTTTAAAAATCAGACAATGTGACTTTATGGATATTTTTTTTTCTCATTATGTCTCTCATAGTTGAGGTATACCCATGATGAAAATTACAAGCCTCTCTCATCTTTTAAGTGGGATAACTGGCACAATTGGTTGCTGACTTTTTTTTAACTATATATATATATATATATATATATATAGATAGATAGATAGATAGATAGATAGATAGATAGATAGATATATATATATATATATATATATATATATATATATATATATATATATATATATATATATCAAATTACAGCTTGATAGTGGTGCAAAATAATAAAATAGACTATACATACCTAGCTGGTCTGTGCTCCTGATGATATTTTAACACTACAGTCATATGTTGTTTATGGTATTGCAGGCCTCTATTGAAGGAAAAAGGATAGACTTGCAATGCTACACAAAACATGTTGACATGTAAATCTTAGTACAGGGTCAACATTGTTATTTCTATGTGTTGTTTACATGTGCTAGTGTGGTGATCAAGTGCAGAGTCACATGTTCTTCTGTACTCCTGCCCATCCTGTATGGCAGATGCTGCTTCAATGTCCGTCTTGGGCCCACTCTCCTTAGAACTCTCCATAATGCACTAAATAATGTAACGTTACATAAGGGCAATGTATTGTATTTTCTATGCACTTGCTACCTTAAGAAACCTGTTGTCAAGGACCTTGTTGTTAAGGGGAGTATGCAGTGGTGAACATGTGACTTATCCGGCCAGTGGGATTTCTTCCCACTATACATACCCACATATATAGTGAGATCAGAGTTCAGCTCTCTCTCTTAGTTCTGTGCATTCTGAGGTACAGTTAGGTGAGGAGTGAAGTCTGTCTGTGAGGTGGATCTGAAAGGAGGCCTGAGGCCTAGTCCAGCAACCACGCATCAACTTCAAGTCACAGAGCCACCTGAAAGCACCAGTAATAAGGGCAGTACTGCGCAGCACCTCCGGTGTCCGTCTACCACTATTATTCCACTATTGCCCATAATCACCAGTCATCAAGTTTCCTGTTACTGAGTACCTGTAAAAAAGAGGGGAGTGTCTGCTATCATCACTCCCACAGTCCAGGGGTAATCCCCAACCTGCTGCAGCACCTCATCCCATTCTGAAAGCGACAGCGGACCCTATTAAATTCAGATGTCTGAACTAAGTACCACCAACAAACCGGGCACCAGCGCCCCTCCACCTCCTGTGGCGAGGGATTCACCTACTCCGGCGACCAGCGCCATGTCTCCTTCCACCACCAACAACTCAGGTGTCCCAGCAACCCCACCAGTATTCATGGGGAACCCTGTACTCCCTACCTACAATGTACTCTTTTCCTCCTAACCAAGGTGCAACTGTTAACGAGACAACTCCAGGGACTGACATTAGAAGTCCGCACCTGGCCAGTTTCTGAGAAGGTGACTGTAGAGCAGATTTTTGAAGGGCTGTACAAGGTATTTGAATCCCATTCTCCATCAGAGGTATGTCTCTGACTATATGAATGGCGACAAAAGCCCGGTGAGACTCTGAAAGCGTATGCTGTGGCCCTACAGAATTCCCCAGAGACTGTTCAGAATCTAGATGGTATAACTCCTGAGCAGGGCAATAAAGCGTTAATGGACAGGTTTATTGATTGGGCTCATAACAAATGAGATAAGGCCCAACTGAGAATGTTAGCAGTGCAAAACCCTAACATGTCATTTCCTGTCTTCAAAAGACTGGCTATACAAGTGATTGAGTCCGGGACTGAATTGGAAGATGTGTGTACTCCCCTTGCACCTGTTAAGGAACCCCTAGGGGCGATGGCCAGGCCCATACCATCACCTGCCCCCGCCCCAGTTCAGACAACCCTGCCAGTAGCCAAGATCCCAGACTTACAGTGTGTACAGAGTGTTAGGCAGGACATTGAACAACTGAATAAAGCTGTCACTCGGCCTGCTCCACTCTCCCGTAAACAACTAGAAGACCTCTCTCTGCTCCTGCTCCAGCTCTCTGCTCCTGCTATCCCGCAGGCCTAATTACCGTACTCCTGCACCCAATAGGTATTCTGGGAATAATAGACCCTTCTGAACCTACTGTAACAAGCCCGGCCATTAGAAAATGCAGTGCTGGGATTTAAACGGATTCACCCTGAGGTCGAGGACCGCCCTTCAAGAAAACAGTCATCAGGTCTGACCCCAGAATGACCTAAGTCAGGACTCTCACTTTATGTTGCCTCCTGTAAGGGTTGTTGTTGAAGGTGTATTTTTTGAGGCGTTAATAGATACAAGTGTCTACAATATCTAAACGTGTTTTCTATAAGAATTGGGATGCTAGTCTATTGTGTGAACCTGATGATGTTGATTTCAGTTTAATTGCGGGTAATGGGCAACCAGTCCCCAGACATGGACACTGGGAGCCAACCGTTCAATTGGGTAACCATGTACTCACAAACAAGGCGAGATATGCAGAGTACAAATTCAAGACATCAGGTTGGGGACCTTGCAACCCAACACAGAGACTATCATATGGTGCCGCGCACATCTCCGAGTCAAGAACCATGATTATTAGGCACTGCTGGAACCCATGCAGCTTGAAGACCATCCATTAGTCCGGGCTGTGAGAAGTCTCATCTCTGTCTCAAACGGAAGAGTATCAGTACGGTTAGTGAACTTGTCTAATTCAGCCACTGTTTTATCCAAGAACACCACAGTGGCTCAGTTGTACCTCCTCGAGACAAGAGATGATGAGACCGAGCATCTGGAGGCCCGACTGATCCAGCACTGGTCCCTCAGAAACCAGGAAGGGAACGCTACTACCCCTCGGGACCAGATTAATAGAGTTGTGAATATAGCAAAGAGGTATCATGAAGCCTTTAGTAAGCACTACACAGACTTTAGGAAAACATCAATGATCCAGCAGCGCATCCTCACAAGCGATAGTCCAATTTTGTTTCTGGTGTCCTTCGACAGCTCTTTGGTCTTGGCCATAGTGGAGTTTGGAGTGTGACTGTTTGAGATTGTGGACAGGTGTCTTTTATACTGATAACAAGTTTAAACAGGCGCCATTAATACAGGTAACGAGTGGAGGATAGAGGAGACTCTTAAAGAAGAAGTTACAGGTCTGTGAAAGCCAGAAATTTTGTTTTTTTGTAGGTTACCAAATACTTATTTTCTACTATAATTTGCAAATAAATTCTTAAAAAATCAGACAATGGGATTTTATGGATTTTTTTTTCTCATTATGTCTTTCCTAGTTGAGGTGTACCTATGATGAAAATTACAGGCCTCTCTCATCTTTTTAAGAGGGACAACGTGCACAACTGGTGGCTGACTAAATACTTTTTTGCCCAACTGTAGATAATTTTTGCGTCCAGTAGGGTGAGATACAAGTTTGCAAAGGTGCACGAGACAAGTATGCCCATTGCTTTGCGAGTGCATTGTTTGTACCACTGAATGGCAAACTGAAAGAAGTTGTTTTTTAGAACAAAATCTAATGACCCAGTTACAAAATCTATAAATGTTATAAATGTATCTGCTGTTATGAGAAACTCTCGGATGGCATTAGTGCCCAGGTCATGTGGTATCCTTGTGTATAGTGATTCCACATCTATGGAAGCTAGCTTATCTTTGCTGTCCAGAGGGATGTCTACTATACACTCCAAGAAACAACTGGTATCTTGAGATACACTGGGGTATCTTTTAGCAACAGTCTCAATAACCAGTCTGTCGACACAAGAATATGTCAACCAAAAATAAGTAGATAACTAATACAGATAAAGCAAGTCCTTATATGTAAAAGTTAGAAAGATCTTCTGAAAGCTATAAATCACTGTCAATGTAGAGGACAGGAGCTTCTTAAGGGTCTGTACAGTACACAGAGTGTGCAAAAAAGTTAAATGAAGCCGCCCCCACCTGGTGTCCACATTGCTTGTTTAGCCCTCCTGGCACAATAGTCAAGTCTTGAAATAGGCTCAGTAAACGATTACCAATCTATAAGATTGTGTTGCGTGTTAAGGCCCTTTATTCCGTTGTACACCCAGTTCCAGCATGTAAATACAGCCAGATACTTGTACTGGCATAGATTATATGTCATATTACAACAGTGGTCTTGGCAGAGCTGTTCTTAGGGAACTACAACTCCCAGGATCGGCTGACTGCAGTCAGTTGTTTTATGCTAACATCTAATAATCTCTTTTTTACAAGTTTCTACAGATTGCCAGGGCATGCTGATATTTGTAGTTCCTTAACATTTGGACCGACAGTGGTTTCAGTGTAAGAAGCTTGCAGGATAAATATTCTCTGCTGTTCTGGAGATTTGTTAACATTTCGCTACAAAGGTTGCTCACATTCAGAACTTGCCATTTGAAGGGCAGACAGGCGACACCTGAACTGGTTTTGTTTAAGAGAAAAGAAAAGATGCTACGTGGCGCCTTGCTGCGGCATTAACACAACATGTTGACCTTTGGTTATGCCCCATGCTCCAGTCTAGAAGAGGATAGACTTGTTATTCAAGCGTGCAATCCTTTTAGTGTAGAATACGCTTGAGTGATCCATCCCATCACCAGCTGTCACTGCTCAGCAGCCATTGGAGGGCAGAGCAACATGAAATACACAGAATAAGACAAAACAAATAACCACATAACATTCTCATATTATTTTGTCTTGTTTTCCTCTTGTAGAAACTGGAAAATGTCCAGCTGGATACAAATGAATGGGTTTGTATCTCTACCTAAATCGGTGCTTCCCAGCTTGCCTCCAGCTGTTGCAAAACTCCCAGTATGCCCAGTGGTTGGGAGTTGTAGTTTGGGAGTTTTTAGTTTTGCAACAGCTGGAGACACACAGTGGTTGGATAACACTTGGACCATACATGCCTAATCCATGTCTTGCCTGGCTTTTTCCGTTTTAGCACTCACAGTTTTTGTTTATTTTATGTTAATAAAGTTTAAATGGTCACTGTCATTTCAAAAGTTTTGCAACAGCACAGGTCAATCTAACAGTGTTATTCATTTTAGCATAAAAAAATGTTATTTCTTCACATTTCAGGCTTCTTTTCTGTTTTCCCCACCCTTGTAAACTCATCATTTACTAAAAAAAAGAAAAAAAAAAAAAAAACTGTTAATCTCGAGAAGAATCAGCTTTTTGAAGTATCAGATTACAGCTGCATATAGAAGTCTATGGAGAGGTGAGGGGGGGGGGATTAGCGGGGGAATGTTTGGATATAGACAGAGGTAGAGAGAAACAAAGACAATTTATCAAGTATTATATCTTACCTCCGTCCTTGATTCCCAGCTTACGCTGCTCAGTACTACTCTATATTGTCCTCTATGCTGCCGCTGCTTGTGAGGGTGTGTATAAAGATATTGAAAAGTAGCATCTTCTTCTGTGTTTATGCAGGGTATACGAGACATCATACTAGCTATTCCCCACCCACTCATGGAGAGCTGAAACTTGCAAAGGGGAAAATGGTTGAAACATGCAATATACAAGTTATATAATGGCAAGAAATAGTATTACTACTCATGAATATATGAGGGGACAGTTAATGTCATCATCTCTTTTGTTTTCCCTTACTGTAGTGTGCAAATGTTGCTGGGAAGGGAAAGTAGTTGCAGAGGTAAAGTACACTAGTCAGGACCAGGGAAACACTCTTAGAGTAGTTTATATTATTATTATAATTATTATTATTATAATAATTATTATTATTATAATTACTAAATCTGCTATATTCCTCAATCATAGAGAGCAAGGCTAGAAGTGAACACAATAGATTGGAAATGTATAATAAAACACCATCCATGGCATATCTATACACCTCAAATCACCTCCTCCTGATCTATGACCTACAGCAAATGCTCCATAATAACATTATATAAAAAGAGAGACAAGGAACAACCTTGCTGTGTTCTGTTCCCTATCTCTAGGGACTTGGAAACAGCACCATTAATCCTAAGTAATCATAAGAGGACGGTCATAGAGAGTGAAGATACATTGTAATATTGGTTGCCCCAGGCCAACCTGCATTCCCCACTTAAATCCGCAGTGCACCCAGTAAAAAAGTTGAGAAACAAAGATATACAAGGCTCAATACGGGCCTGACCATAATATATCACAGAGAAGGTCTTTAAGGTATTATTGCAAGCTTCTGGGACAAACCTAAAAGCCAACTTGACACAAGGGAACTTGGCACTTCAACAGTAGAGCTAACTGAGGTTAGGGTTCTTTCCTTCTTTACGGTTTACCATAATGAAAGGATTGCAGAAGGAAATGGAGAGGCATTTCAAACTGCATCAAAGAGATCTGAAGACTGCACCAAAAACCTGTCTTCTGAGGAGGAAAGACCATAAAGACTAGTGTAGTGAGATGTTTGAGTTCCTGAAGTGCTCTTAATTGAAGGAACATGCAGCAGAGCTCTTTTATTGTGTAATACCTGGGAAATCCCTGCTTTATTGGCCCATTCATAGTGAATGCTTAAACATAAAGTTGGAGATACCCATTATACCTCCTGTGAATGAGCATCTGGACCTCATTGCAAACCTTCAGAGAAGAACCATGCAGATGCTAAAGAGAATGCAGCTGCATGAGCAGAGAACCAAATCTATGGCTTTGTGTTGGCTCAAGATTCTTCCAAGAACACACTTAAAGGGGTATTTCGCCCCTAGACATCTTATCCCCTATCCAAAGGATAGGGGATAAGATGTCAGATCGCCGTGGTCCCGCTGCTAAGGACCCCCGGGATCCCCGCTGCGGCACAGCGCTATCATTACAGCACTGAGCGAGTTCGCTCTGTGCGTAATGAGGGGCGATACGGGGGACGGAGCAGCGTGACGTCATGGCGCCGCCCCTCATGACATCACGGCCCGTCCCCTTAATGCAAGTCTATGGGAGGGGGCGTGATGACCGCCACGCCCCCTCCCATAGACTTGTATTGAAAGGGGCGGGCCGTGACATCACGAGGGGCGGAGCCGTGACGTAACGATGCTCCGGCCCCTGTACCGCCCATCATTACGTGCAGAGCGAACCCATTATACCTCCTCTGAATGAGCATCTGGACCTCATTGCAAACCTTCAGAGAAGAACCATGCAGATGCTCAAGAGAATGCAGCTGCATTAGCAGAGAACCAAATCTATGGCTTTGTGTTGGCTCAAGATTCTTCCAAGAACACACTTAAAGGGGTATTCCGCCCCTAGACATCTTATCCCCTATCCAAAGGATAGGAAATAAGATGTCAGATCGCCGTGGTCCCGCTGCTGGGGACCCCTGGGATCCCCGCTGCGGCACCGCGCTATCATTACAGCACAGAGCGAGTTCGCTCTGCACGTAATGATGGGCGGTACAGGGGCCGGAGCATCGTTACGTCATGGCTCCGCCCCTCGTGATGTCACAGCCCGCCCCTTTCAATACAAGTCTATGGGAGGGGGCGTGGCGGTCGTCACGCCCCCTCCCATAGACTTGCATTAAGGGGACGGGCCGTGATGTCACGAGGGGCGGCGCCATGACGTCACGCTGCTCCGTCCCCCGTATCACCCCTCATTACGCACAGAGCGAACTCACTCAGTGCTGTAATGATAGCGCGGTGCCGCAGCGGGGATCCCGGGGGTCCTTAGCAGCGGGACCGCGGCGATCTGACATCTTATCCCCTATCCTTTGGATAGGGGATAAGATGTCTAGGGGCGGAGTACCCCTTTAAGTGCCTTTTAATTTATTTCTCTGATGGTGTATGAAACTAAACGTAAACAAAAATTTTGTTGGAGAGAATTGCAGAAATTGCAGCAAATGAAATACATGTCAACTATAAAAAGGTACCTCTAATGGTGCTCTTTGCTGCAGGATATGAATAAATATATATATTGGGTCAATTCTGATCCCATCACTTGATTGCAGACTATTGTGATCTGGAGACTGAGTTGCCGAAAGTCCCGTACAATTTTTAGAGGACTTCTGGCAACTCCATCTCCAGATTGTGATAGTCTGCAAGCATATCGGGGGAGATATATCAAAGCTTGTGCAGAGGAAAAGTTGTCCAGTTGCCCATAGCAACCAATCAGATCGCTTCTTTCATTTTTCACAGGCCTTCATGAAAATGAAAGAAGCAAGCTGATTGGTTGCTATGGGCAACTGGGCACGTTTTCCTCTGCACAAGTTTTGATAAATCTTCCCCATCATGTGGTCCAAAGCGGCGCTGATATTGTCACCCATATCCTGCCACCAGAAACCCAACTAGAGGTACCCTTTAAGTAAGTGTTTTGCTTAAAATCCACCAATAAGGCCTATGTGGGGTTGTCCACCAAATTCAGTACTGCTTGTGAGTATTATGCAAGAATATAATCTAGTATGAAGAAACTATGCCATTCAGTTTCTCATGTACTTGTGGGGGATGAAACTCCTTCAATCAGGCATTTGGGATGTTTACGTGTCTCATAGTGACAACTATACATTCAATTTCTGAACTAATCCTGATCACATGGCTGCTCTATACTCTAAAGGCTTGAGGCTTTTAGCCTGGCAGCAAGGACAGGAGAAAGATTGGTGCTACTGCTATATTCAACTCATGGACTACTACCTAGACTAGATGTCTGTTGTTTAACCTCCCCGCCACCAAATTATATTCTGATCTTGTACAGCTGAAGCACTGGAATCTAAAGTGTATCTGTCATATGCTGTGGTACCATATATGTTGGCATATAAAATATCAAAGTTAGATTTGCTTGAATGTTGCAGATAGAAACATTGCCATATAGTTTAATTGCAGTGTCATTTCAAGATCAGAGCTACACTCTCAATGCCAACCCAGCAACAATGATATAATTACATATAACTAGGATCTCATGCACATTGTATCCATACAATCTGATTTCCATAAAGTCATTTTATAGAAAGCCATCCAATTTATGCCTGAGAGCATATTATCCTTAAAAAAAAAAAGTCTTTCCAGCCATGTCATTATTGACGAAAGGAAGATAATTAGTCATAATGTCTGGAAAGAGAAATAATGAGGTCTGGAGAATCCACCTCTGCCATGACAAACATCTCTGAAGAAGAAAAGCCTGCCATTTCCCATTGTGATTTAGATAGTTCTGCTCGACCCTCATTGATTATTTGTCGAGGAAGCATAAAACAGATATCTGGAAAGATAGTACATTACAACCATAGGGAGAAAAACTTTCCCTGCCAAGGAGTCTGGGAACAAAGCTGTTCTGAAGGAGCATAATGAAATGAGAATCTGAATAATAGGAAGGTCTAAGATATGAAATGTTAGCAATACATGTAGCTGTGCAGTTCATGTAACTAGGTTTCTCCTACTAGGCATTTTGAACTAAGCAGCCCATTTTGATCATGGGTGTGGCTATGTAATGGCAGAGCAACAAAAGGTGAGGATTTGCTCTGTATATATATATATATATATATATATATATATATATATATATATATTAATATAGGTAAGACCATTTCCCATTGTGAACACATGTTCCTCTAAATTAATTGTATAGTTATAAAGTAACGCCGGTATTTAAGGAAGAATATTATCACCATACATATTACCATCATACTGTTACTGACCAAATACTGTATACTGAGACCAATATTACCAATTATACCAGTATACAAGTAGGAATATTATCACCATACATATTACCATCATACTGTTACTGACCCAATCCTATATACTGTGATCAATATTACCAATAATACTAGTATACAAGGAGGAAAATTATCACCATAGATATTACCCACATAATGTTACTGACCAAATCATGTAAATTGAGACTCATATTAGCAATACTACAAAGAAAGAATATTATCACCACACATATAACCCTCATGCTGTTACCGGCCAAATCCTGTTTACTAACCAATATTACCAGTAAACAAAGAGTAAATATTATCACCATACATATCACCATCATATTGTCACTGATAAAATTCTGTTTACTGAGACAAATATTGCAATAATACCAGTATACAAGGAGAAATATTATCATCATACATATTACCCTCATACTGTTACTGACAAAATCCTGTATACTGAGACCATTATTATAACTAATACCAGTATACATGGAGGAATATTACCATCATACTGTTACTGACCATATCCAATATATTGACCAATATTATAAATAATACCAGTATACAAGGATATATTGCCCACATACAATGACCATAGAGTGGTAGATATCAGCTCTACACAGGCTCTGCAGACCATATTAGTAAATACATACAGTTACATCAGGTGACATATTTTCTAATTGGAGTCTTTCACTATTTTTTTCTTCTCCATCTAGCCCCGACCATCATGATGATTTTTTCCAGTTGCAACTGCTCTCCACAGAACTTGCAAGACAAAAAATGTAGGCTATTCAGTCTGTCTATCTATCTATCTATCTATCTATCTATCTATCTCCCATTTGCCCAACATAGCCAGTGAAGCCTATATGTGTGAAATTTGGTCTAAAGTTTTTAGAGGTTAGGGAGGTAGGTAATTGTCCTCTCACAATGGTCCACTGCCAAACTTGAATTGAAAAGAAAGGAAGTGAGGCCATTGACTGACCATAAGAGCAGTGGCATTACTACAGGGGTTCTCCCCTATGAACCCCCAATTGGATTGGCCCAGATCTCCCAGCGACTGCTAGCTTCAATAGCATATTTTTCCTACAGATATTCTTGAATGGTACAGTGGTGCGAAAAGCTATCTGCTCCCTGTATCTCCATGCAGTCTTATGGAGTGCTTGCTTGAGCCTTCGAGCCACAGAACATGATCCCCCGAAGGGGGGGAGCATTATTGCATAGAGGGCAGTATAAAGGGAGATTAGGCAATAGTTATATTTGATTGTTGTAGCCAAAATAATTCTTTGCAATGCTCTACACAGACATTCATTACGCCTAGTTTGGAACTTGCTGGTAAAACTTGCCATCCTTCCCTTGTGTAAGTAGATAGATACATAGATAGATAGATACACAGAAGGAAATGCGAAAACAGCACAACCGGAGTGGTCCCACAGTGGGTGGGTGCAAGCAAAGATCAACAGTCCCAGTCGCAGACTGTGTAGTCAATATCCAGAATAGGTATTAGGCAGCAGACCAGGCAATATTCAAATCAAGTGCGGTTTAATATCCCATATCAAGATACAACGTTTCGGCAGCATCAGACTGCCTTTCTCAAGCATAGATAGATAGATAAATGACAATGTTAGCTGCCAGGTAGCTACTTTCTGTCCATCAAAACTGTAGAAATACTGCATACAGATACTGCATATAAAGATTCAAAAGCAAAACATCATGACCCTGCCACAATATAGACGAGGATGTTATAGTAAAAGTTTACATTGCAATCATCCAGGGTGTCTAGCCAGCATCAATTTACTTCTGTGTTTCCAAACCAGTGTACCTCCAGCTGTTGGAAACATAACTTCTAGCATGGACAGCCAACAACTCTCTGGGCACACTGGGAGTAGCAGTTTTGCAACAGCTGTAGGCACACTGGTTGGGAAACACTGGGATAGTCTGCATGCTTTTCTAATTTTTTCTTGTAGATAGCATAACTTCTGTACTTCTACATTTATTTCTATATCCCCCTTTCATTTGTTCACTAAAGGAAATTAATATCTAGACAGAACTGGAAGATGTCACCATAAGTCATCTGCAATAAAATCAAAAGATATATTTAGAATGGAAGCAGAGAGAAAGAGGCGCAAAGAAAAGGTCAAGAGACACAGGAAAATCCGAGAGTTACTGGAGTGCAGAACTTATCAATACATTGGAACTGAATTATGCGCCTGAAAGAAGAATTGTGCAACTCCAAGACTCCTGGATAAAAGTATTGTGGAAATGGCAATGTGCATGGATTTTTTTTTCTGTTTCTATATACAGTATATAGAGTGGATGCCTTTTACCCTGCACACTATCAAAAATACTGTATTAGAAGGACAGGGAGAGGACACAAGTGCGGATTGGCACAGGTATTTCCCAGATCATGTGCATGCAACCTAATATAATCTTGAAATAAAGAATTCAGATTTTTTAATTTGTTGAATAAAATACTATTACAATTAACTAAAGTCTAGTCTTTATACATGAAAGATATTTGACTACCTCCTGTATTGTCTGTACATTAATGTAACTGAAACTAGGAGGTAGGTCAAGATGAAAGGCAAGTAAAGGCCAGTAGATAGGTCAAAATTAAAAGGTATTTATAGATTAATGGATTTGCAGAAGCGAGTAAATAGGTCAACACTAGACTGAGTGTTCAAACTAGAAGGCCGCTCAAGCTTAGAAGATAGGTCAGGTTAAAAATGTAGGTAAATACTTAGTAGGTAGACCAAGACAAGAAAGTAAGTCAAAAATAGTAGACAAATCAAGTCTAGTAAACATCAAGACTAACTGATAAGTCAAGAAGACAGGGTTACATACAGGGTTAAGATTAAAAGTTAGTTCAAAAATTGTAATTCACAACTGAACTATAAAAAACTTCTTGTTATTTTGTATACATCTTGTTCAATTAATGAGGAATAGATTATACATATGCATCTTCATACATCTGTCTGTTCCAAGGACTCCCGAAGATCTTACGGCCAACTACAGTTCCCTGAGGGTCTCCTTCCTTGATTCCTAAAATGTTCAAGAAGATATGGTCCTCTATAAATTGTGCACAATTTGGTTCTTTTAGAAATCCTGCCTTTCGTGTAACTGATTTGACCTCCAGAGTACCTGTCATATCCCACAAAAAATTATATATGCAACTCAGTACCTAATTCTGATCATATACATATATTTTTATGTGTCTAGCGCCTATATTTCGCTCACAAATATCTTCTTTCTGTTGCTTACATAGTTTGACATTCTGTGCTTTGGAGGGGACATGTTCCTCACTGCATGACTCATCTTCCTCCCTCACTCTGATGTTCTGTGCTGAGTTTCTTCATCCAATCACTGGGGGCTGCTTTGTAACCCCCTCCTCTCTGGTTTCATGTTGACCTATTTGGGATAAATAAGCACGTAAACAATATAATTGATTACAATTAAAACCAGTGGAGAGTGGAAGTGGCCTAGGGGCCACAACACACACATTTCTCTTGCAAGAAAATAAAATAAGTTTATGTTCACATAGTATTTTGCTTTGTATTGTTAACCAATACCAAGAGTGGAACCGACACCACATAAAAAAAAATAAAAAATGATAATGGACCGATTAGCATCTTTTTCTGTGGTTGTCCCACTTCTGGTTTTGGTTAAAATCACTGGACAACATACTGAGCGAAATTCTATGTGTGAGCATAGTCTAAAAATATATTGCCTCTTCCAGGCCCCTGATGGGTTAGTTTTGTTATATGAACCAACATATCCGAGTTTTTTCTATTGGACACCTCTACTTCATTCCTCATGTCATCATAAATTAAATCTGATCCGACAATGACACAATGGCTATCTGGAGATATAAGAACATTATGAAAATAAGGTAATTATTGAAACATATTACATTCAGCTTTTCACCCATTGTTGGATAATTTTTGTTCTTGTGTAAAACTCTTCTTTGCTCTGGTTACATTGTTCTGGACCTTTTGGTAATACGCTGAAGCTTCAATCGTCCTTCATGAGCTGCACACATCTGACAACCAGAATATAAGGCAATTATTTTATTCTTTTTCCTCTGCTGACACCTTTTCAGTGTTCATCATCTATATGTTATATTTATTTAAAACAGGAGACAGGCCAATGAAAACTCCTTAAATGGGAACTAAAATTGTGATATAAAAACTCAATGCCTGCTGAAAGGTAAGACAGCACGTGGCAATAGTAAGAATCTCTGCAATGCATTTCAGAGGTCTACTAGTTTTTTCTCCAGGCAGAAAGGCTGTGGACAAAGTAGAACACATTAAAATATTTCTGAATGTCGCCTACTGACCTTGCCTTTGATTTTTTCAAAATGTCGAGTAGCATTCTTCTCACTTATATCTGAAAACCAACCAATAAACAATATTCCTAATACTTTCCTGCGTGCACAAACATGAAAAATTCCTTTTAACGCTATTCAAGTAGCATTACAAACAACATTATGAAAGAATTTTGTACTTTTTAGTTTTCATGGCATTTCAGGTCTGCTGCTTTGCCACAACATTTTAGGAGAGCATGCCTCCTTTAAAAAGCCATCGTTCTTTTAAATGGGTGTTTGCATTCTACCTAAATGCCAGTGACATTTTTTTTTCATGTTTTTGTATACAGTACAGGGGCTTATCGTGAGTAGAGATGAGCAAATCTATTTGTAACAAATTTAAACTATTTTACATTTTGAAAAACAAAGGTTAAATATTATACATTTTGAAAAACAAATTGAAACTATTTCAAATTAAAAAAAAAGACTTGTCTGAATCAGAACTTTTTGTGATTCGTTTCAGGTGAATTTGGACAGCACTAGGGACTTTCTGTACTAAGCAGCAATGCAGATATACATTGTATATGTACTGGTCTGCTGACTTTCAGACAGGTAGCACCAAACCCAGTGAAAGATTGTTGCCAGGAGGTATAAGCATCGATGTCAACATAAAGAAACAAGGACTCCTATCATAGAGCAATGTGATATGCATCCCTGCTTACTATTCTTTACTAGGAGGCAAAAGTAGTGTAAGTAGTGATGCTTTGTATCACCAGTTAGACCCTTACTCTTGTAGGGTGCCACACAAACAATATAGAGGAGTAGGGATTTGAGAGTCCATGATCCTGTGCTTAAAACCAAAAGTGCCCTAAACATCACTATACAACCATCTATTAACCCTAATGAAACTTAAAGGGGTACACACACGTGTGTGTGTGTGTGGCTTGAAAAAGTGCCAGCAAGGCATGAAACCGTGCAGTTCCACCAGCACCCCCTGCCTCCATCCTTACCCTCCCTGGCTATGATGTGCATCTCATCTTACCTCTTGGAATAAAGAAAAGTCATTCCTGCAGCTTCGGTGAGTCGCCAAGTCTTTCTTTTCTTATTCATGTTATGCCTGGAGGCTGGATTGCTTTTACTCTGAGCCCCACTCAGCGGCATTCATCAGCTTCAGACAGCACATACTTCCTGACATAGCTTGCTCAGTGTATTGGGGCTCAGTAGTGTCTTCTGTGAACTTACATTTGTATGTTACAACATGAGTTTTAGGTTTAGACCAGCTGCATAGTCTATATTAGGGCATGCTAGGCATTGTACCTGGTAAATGCAACACCCAGCATGCCCTGATACAGGCTATGGCTCTACAACTGCCCAAAACTACAACTCCCAGCATGTTGCACCATATCCTTTACTGTAATACTATATAGTGCAACATGCTGGGAGTTGTAGTTTTCAGTCAGCTGCAGAGCCATGGGCTGTATCAGGACATGCTGGGCATGCAGTTAGTAACTGCAACACCCAGCATGCCCTGATACAGCCTATGGCTCAGTAGCTGACCCAAAACTACAACTCTTGGCATGATGCACCATAACCTATACTTTACTACTTTATAGTGCAATATGGTGGGAGTTGTAGTTTTGGTTTAGGGCAGCTGCAGAGCCATAAGCTATTTTAGGGCCTGCTGGGAGTTGTAGTTTGATAGTAACTAACTGCAACTCCCAGTATTCCCTGACACATAAATTAAAGAATGAAAAGAATGAAATGCTCCAAAGAAACTGGAGAAGCATATCATATCGCCAACAACACTGCTGCCACAGCATTGGTTAGTGTTTGCAAATGAAAGATTACATGTCAGGACCGACCGGGGGGACCTTAAACATCTCTCCCTGCCTGCTTAACCAGTAACATTGGACACTGTTCAGAAACAGGTACAAGTACAAAGGACAAAGATCAGATCAACCAAACAGGAAATATAGGACACTGTTCACATTGGGCCACAGAACATACAAACTGATCTCCCCACTCCATCAAAAGGAGTAGCCATTAATAATAAAGCCAAATAGGCTACTGATCAGCGGACACACTCCACCGTGTGGACAAAATGCTGACCCAGCAGGAAGCGGAAATATAATAGATGAAACACTAGACTAGAACTGGATGAGTCTTAATAGAGTCCAGAATACCTAACAATAATATAACATTCAGAGCACAGGGTACAAGCTAGACTCAGACACAGCGTGAGCACAGACAGAGCAGAACGAACAAACATAATCCTAAAACTGACTAATGTAACACAGACTAAAATACAAGGAGCATGCTATAGAACCATGGCTAAAGACCCAGATAAAATGACAAGATAAATACAAGGTAAATGCTCAAGCAGACATAGTCAGAATATTGCACAAACAGACATAGTGGCATTAAACTAAATGACATCATAGTATTGCACTTAATAACCAGCACCATAATGCAGGAGAACTCTGGTTAAATAACCAGACCCGAGTTTTCATTCATTCAGAGCATTAACTATTTCCTATCCAGGTAAAATAGCAAACTGCTCTGAACCAACTAGTGTGTGAATACACACCTAAACAGAAAAATGCAAAAACAAATAAATGCACATTACAGTAATGGTCTTCTATGGAGACTAGAAAAATGTTAATAAATGTAAATAAGCCCCTTCCCTAATAACGTTTTAAATCGCCCCCTTTCCCATTTTTCAAATAAAATAATGTAAACAGAAATAAACATACGTGGTATTACTGTGTGAGGAAACATCTGAACTATTAAAACATAATGGCCCTTATTTACTTAGAGGGGAGTGTAAGTTTCTTTGTGAGTTTTAATTCCCTACAATTTATTTTCCACGGTATTTACTAAGGTTTCCCTACATTTTCCACTTTCACTACATTTTGCTTTTTTTTTTTTTACACATGCTCTGATCTGTAGGGTTTTTCTCAGGTAAAATCCACCACATTTTCTGTGGAAACCTTAGTAAAAATGTTGGCTTTTTGTGAAAATGTGGCGAACAAGCCCCTTGTTGGTGACCACGACCCCTTTCCAGGCATCCACGCCCATTTTTGGGGTTTTCTTAGCAAAATGGAGAGTTAGGGTTTTTTTACAATTCTGGTGCAAATTTTGGTGCAGACAAAATTTCTGGCACAATGGGGTAAATGAACATTGCTCAGAATTGCAGATTTTTGGTCACTTCATATATGAGAAAACAAATTAACAAAATGCAATCAAAAATCCCCTGTATACAGAAAAATAAAAGAGTTCAGAAAAGGACGATTTAAAAGCAAATTCATTTTCTTACAAAAAGTTTTTTTAAAGTATCAAAATAAAACAAAACCTATATACATTGGGTATCATTGTAAGGACCTACAGAATATAGATAGCATTTGTACCAAAAAAGTGCATAATGTAGAAGCAGAAGCCCCCAAATCTTGCAAAATTGTGTTGTTTTTTTCTCCCCACAAATTATGTATTTCTTTTTTTTGCTTTTGTGTTAAAGTGAGTAATAGTAACATAGTAACCTTGTTTGTAAGGTTGATAAAAGACAAGAATCCAATGAGTTCAACCTAAAACTATACTGTGTTGATCCAGAGGAAGGCAAAACCCCCCGAATGAGGCTGATGCCAATTTCTCCATGACAGAGGAAAAATTCCTTCCCGACCCCAATATGGCGATCAGAATAAATCCCTGGATCAACGTTTTATCCCCATATATCTAGTATCCATAACCTGTAATATTATATTTTTTCAGAAAAACATCCAGGCCCCCTTGAACCTGTTTGAACCTGAGTCAGACATCACAACATCATGTGGCAGAGAGTTCCATATTCTCACTGCTATTACAGTAAAGAATCTCTGTCTGTGATGATGGGGAAACCTTCTTTCCTCTATACACAAAGGAAGCCCCCTTGTCATGGTTATCAGCATAGTATAAAAAAAAGATCACTAGAAAGATCTCTGTACTGTCCGTTGTTATATTTGTACATTGTGATCAAATTGCCCCTAAGACGTCTTTTCTAAACTAAATAACCCCAAACTTGATAACCTGTCTTGGTCCTGTAATCCTCCCATACAATCTATTATCTTTGTCACCCTCCTCTGCACCCTCTCCAATTCAGCCGTGTCCCTCCTATACACAGGCACCCACAACAATACTCCATATGTGGTGTGACTAGTGATTCATACAAAGGCAAAACTATGTCCTTATTAGTGTTGCTCGTGAATATTCGTAACGCAAATTTTATTCACGAATATTGCATATTCGCAAATTTGCGAATATTCGCGAATATAGCACTATATATTCGCAATTATGAATATTTGTTCTTTTTTCACAGTAAACATCACAGTGATCATCCCTCTCTGCTTCCAGCTTGTGTGCATATGCTAATTACCATTTATGCTAATTTTTGCATATGCAAATTTGCACGTATGCAAATTTTTGCATATGCAAATTTTCGCATATGCGAAAATATAATGCAAATATTAGGAATATGCGAATTTAGCGAATATATGACAAATTCGAATATGGCCTATGCCGCTCAACACTAGTCCTTATCAAGGCCTGTATGCCTCTCTTGATACATCCCATGACTTTGTTAGCCTTGGCAGCCACTGCCTGGCAAGTCTTTTTCAGTAGAAGTTTTACCTATTGTCTTATTATTTAGCATATATGGCATAATTGTAAATTTTGGTTTTATGGTCCAGGAGCATAACCTTATATTTATCCACATTAAACTGAATTTGCCATGTCTGTGCCCAAGCCTCCAGCTTCCCCAGATCCCTCTGTAATATTATATTATCCTCACCCTACCCAGTTTAGTGTCATCTGCAAATATAGAAATTCTACTTTGTATTCCCTCTACAAGGTCATTAATAAACATATTGAAAAGAAATGTACCCAGTACTGACCCCTGTGGTACCCCACTAGTAACTGTCACCCAACCAGAGTAAGTTCCATTGATACCCACCCTCTGCTTCTTGTCACTAAGCCAGTTGCTAACCCATTTACATATATCCTCCCCCAGTACCAGCATCCTCATTTTATGTACTAACCTTTTGTATGGCACAGTATCAAACGCCTTAGAAAAGTCCAGATATGTAACATCCACAGCTTCACCCTGATACAGTCTATAACTGATCTCCTCATAGAAGATGATCAGTGAGTCTGACAGGCCCGAACCCTCATAAACCCATGTTGGTGCTGTGTCAGAAGGTTGTTTTCATTAAGATATTCCAGAATAGCATCTCTCAGAAAACCCTAAAAATCTTACCCAAACCAGATGTTAAACTTACAGCCCTATAGTTCCCAGGATCCATTTTGACCCCTTTTGGAATATTGGTACCACATTTGGTAAAGGCCAGTCCTGTGGAACAATATCGGTTATAATAGAATCTTTAACCACTTAAGGACCAAGGGCGTAAAGTTACGCCTTTACTCCCTGGTACTTAAGGACCAAGGGCATACCCGTGGGAACTTCGGTCCCCACCACGCGCCGGTCGGGGACCGGACCAGGGTGACTGCTGATATCTATCAGCAGGCACCCCGCGCAAATGCCCAGGGGGGTCTTCAGACCCCCCATGTCAGCGATCCCGGGTCATACGGGTCTATGGTTGTAGTTTCATTTGTACAGCCCACTGTTCCAAGGATCTGTCAAACGCTAGTGGGGTGTAAATGCTCACTGCACCCCTTATTAAATTCTGTGAGGGATCTAGCTTCCAAAATGTGGTCACATGTGGGGGGTCCATTGTCCTGGCATCATGGGGAGCTTTGTAAATGCACATGACCCCCGACTTCCATTCCAAACAAATTCTCTCTCCCACAAGCTAAATGGCACTTCTCCTCTCCTCCTTCTGAGTATTGTAGTGCGCCAGCAGAGCACTTGACGTCCACACATGGAGTATTTTCATACTCAAAAGAAATGGGGTTACAAATTTTAGGGGTAATTTCTCTCCTATTACTTAATTTTAATTTGGGGAAAAACCAGCATTTTAGTGAAATTTTTTTTACACATCCAACTTTAACAAAAAGTCGTGAAATACCTGTGAGGTGTTAAGGCTCACTGTACCCCTTTTTACGTTCCTTGAGGGGTGTAGTTTCCAAAATAGTATGCCATGTTGTTTTTTTTTTGCTGTTGTGGCACCATAGGGGCTTCCTAAATGCAACATGCCCACCTAAAACCATTTCAGCAAAATTTGCTTTCCAAAAGCCAAATGTCACTTCTTCTCTTCTGAGCATTGTAGTTCACCCGCAGAGCATTTTACGCCCTAACATGGGGTATTTCCATATTCGGAAGAGATGGGGTTACAAATTTTGGGGGGCATTTTCTCCCATTACTCTTTATTAAAAAAAAATGATATGCCATGTGTTTTTTTTTCTGCTGTTCTGGCACCATAGGGGCTTCCTAAATGTGACATGCCCCCCAAAAACCATTTCAGCAAAGTTCACTCTACAAAATCCCATTGTTGCTCCTTCCCTTCTGAGCCCTCTGCTGCACCCGCCAAACATTTGACATACACATATGAGGTATTTCCTTACTCGAGAGAAATCGGGTTTCAAATTTTGAGGGGATTTTTCTCCATTAACCCCTTGTAAAAATAAAAAAAAACTGGGTCTACAAGAACATGCGAGTGTAAAAAATTAAGATTTTGAATTTTCTCCTTCATTTCATTGCTATTCCTATTAAACACCTAAAGGGTTAACACACTTACTGAATGTCATTTTGAATACTTTGAGGGGTGAAGTTTTTCTAATAACATCATTTGTGGGGTATTTCTAATAAGAAAGCCCTTCAAATCAATTTCAAACCTGAACTGGTCCATGAAAAATTCTGATTTTGAAAATTTTGTGAAAAATTTGAAAATTGCTGCTGAACTTTGAAGCCCTCTGATGTCTTCCAAAAGTAAAAACATGTCAACTTTATAATGCAAACATAAAGTAGACATATTGTATTTGTGAATCAAAATATAATTTATTTGGAATGTTTATTTTCCGTACAAGCAGAGAACTTCAAAGTTAGAAAATGCTAAATTTTCTATGTTTTCATCAAATTTTGGAATTTTTCAACAAGAAATTATGCAAGTATCGACAAAATGTTTCCACTAACATAAGATAGAATATGTCATGAAAAAAAAATCTCGGAATCAGAAGGAAAGGTAAAAGCATCCCAGTGCTTAAAGTGAAAGTGATCAGTACTCCGCCCCTAGACATCTTATCCCCTATCCGCTGCTGGGGACCCCGGGGATCGCCGCTTCAGCACCCCGCTATCATTACTGCGCAGAGCGAGATCACTCTGCACGTAATGACGGGCAATACAGGGGCCGGAGCATCGTTACGTCACGTCTCCGCCCCTCGTGACGTCACGGCCCGCCCCCATCAATACAAGTCTATGGGAGGGGGCGTGACGGTCGTCACGCCCCCTGCCATAGACTTGCATTAAGGGGATGGGCTGTGATGTCATGAGGGGCGGAGCCACAACGTCACGCTGCTCGGGCCCCTGTATCGCCCGTCATTACGCACAGAGCGAACTCGCTCTGCACAGTAATGATGGCGGGGGCTGCAGCGGCGATCCCCGGGGTCCTCAGCAGCGGGACTGCGGCGATCTGACATCTTATTCCCTATCCTTTGGATAGGGGATAAGATGCCAGGGCGGAGTACCCCTTTAAGGTGTTAAATATAAGAAATAAGGGTCTGTCTAGCACGATACTTAATTATTGCAAAACCCTGGGATGCATGCCATCTGGGCCCAGTGATTTGTATGTTTGTTACTAAGGTGTCGCTACACTTTTTCTTGGTTTAAAAAGGTGAGGTTTGCAGGAGAATTTACTTTGTTCCCTCCCCTGTTGTAAATACAGTAGAGAAGAAGTCATTTAGTAGATTGGCCTTTTCCTCATCCTCCTCCACCTTTACCCCCATATTATTTCTTAGGGGGACAACATTTTCAGTTTTACATTTCATATTATTTATGTAGGTAAAGAATATTTAGGGGTTCTTTTTACTTTCTATTCTTCTCTCTGCTGTAATTTTATTTCTTATTTACAGATTTTATTTCTCTCCTTATAATGAATTAATGTTTCCCCACTAACTTCTTGTTTTAGTAGTCTAAACGCTTTCCTCTTGTCGTTTATTGCTTTCTTAACTGTTTTGGTTAGCCAAATAATTTTTTGTGTATTAGCCCTTTTATTCTCATAGGGTATATGTCGTTCACAATATCTATTTAGGATACACTTAAAAGTGTCCCATTTAGCCTGTGTACTTAAATTACTGAGGGCACAGTCCCAATCTATGTCACTGAGGTCCTCTCTTAGTTGTTGAAAATTGTCCTTCCTGAAGTTTAATGTTTTTGTAGCTCCACTAGTATACATCCTCTTATTTGATAAACGAAAACTTATTATGTTGTGGTCACTATTACCAAGATGACCCCCTACCTCTACCTCAGATACTTTGTCTGGCCTATTGGTTAGTATAAGGTCCAGAAGCGACACCCCTCTTGTTGGGTCCTGCACTAGTTAGGATAGGTAACTGTTCTTTCTAATTGCCAAAAATATGTTTCCCTTGCTGGACATACAGGTTTCAGCTTCCCAGTCGATGTCAGGATAGTTAAAGGGGTTATCCACCATAAATTGATTTTAGTACGTACCTGGCAGACAGCAATGGACATATTTAGGAAGGATCTGCACTTGTCTTGGGGCTGAATGGCTATGTTGTGAGATTACCATAACACTGTGGCTAGCTTTTTGTGAACTGGTATTTCCTGTTTGGCTTTTCTTTTTTTATAATCCCATAATTCCATTTTCTTCCCTCCCACACATCATCCACCCTACCCATTGAAACATATATGAGCTGCATCCATTCAAAAGACCTTTGGTTTTCAATCAGGGTGACTTCAGCTGTTACATTAGTTGCAGATTGATCTCTCTCCCACCAAGCATTCGGTCCACCCATTGAAGCAGACAGGCTCCCTGTCATCAGCCGACTAGTGAGTCAGGTCTCATCCGCATTGCAACCTGGGAAAAATCTGAGACAAGGGTCATTTTGTATGCTGTTAAAAATAAATATTGGGGTGAAAATCACATAAGAATTGTGAGAAAACCGTCACACTCACAGGTACAGACAATAAATTGTGAACTATACTAACTTTACAGCCCCTGTAGCATAGTCAAATAAAAAAATTCCTGGAATACCCCTTTAAAGTCCCCCATAATAATGACTTCCCCCTTCTTTGCTGCTTAATCTATTTGTCCTATAAGTAGATTTTCGGTTGCTTCTGTTCTACTTTGTGTGTTATAACAAACCCCTATCATTAATTTCTTGTTCTTACCACCTCCCCTTATGTCCACCCACAGAGACTCCACATGATCATTTTCCTCACTAATTTCCTCATGCAGAAAGAGCCTAAGACAGGATTTTATGTATAAGCAAATCCCTCCCCCTTTCTTACTTGCACAGTCATTTCTGAAGAGATTGTACCCCTGTATATTTACCACCCAGTCACAGCTCGCATCCAGCCATGTCTCACTTGCAGTATTTCCACTATATAGCCTTCCTCCGACATTAATAGTTCCAGCTCCTCCATTTTATTATTGAGGCTTCTGGCATTAGTACACATGCACTTCATGTTTTCTTTCCCATATCACTACAAAGTACAAATGGTGGCAAAAAAACATTCCCCGAATGGGTCTGGAGGTGTAAAATGTAAAAACCTATGGCTATTAAAGGGGTACTCCTATTTTTTTTTTCTTGCCCAGGTGGGCAGCATTAACAAATAAAACCTTCTACTTACCTCCCCCTCACCCCCCATCCCTCCAGTATTGCTGTCGCAGCTTCTGCAGCAATCCTTTTCCCTGTGCTGGGGGGTCAACGCGTCACACCGCAGCTCAGAAAATCAATTGTTGCAGTCAGTGTTATGCCTCGGCCAATGATTTGCTGAGCAGAAATGTGACAAAACAATCCCTGCCATCTGTCTTGCAGTGACATCCCTTTGTACATCACTGTACTGTGATGTCATTATGCATATTAACCCGTACTGTGACAACAATGTGCATATTAACCCTGTACAGTGATAATGTATGTTAAAGCACAACTGTCATCCGGATTTACACCCTAAAGCTATACACAGCATGTAAAAGTTGTGTTGTACAGTAATGCAGCCATGGCTTTTTTTTGTCTGATCAATGGGTTTAGAGCTTTTATCCAGAGTCTTTTTTATTCAAACTTCTTTTTATTGAGTAAGAAAAGCATAAGTACACTATGCAATAAAGGCAATAAAAACAATTTAAAACAGGAGTGGGAGGAGAGGGGGGAGAAGGGGGAAAAAGGAAAGGGGAAAAAGGGAGAGTGGGAGGGGAAGTGGGGGGGAAAGGGAGAAGGGATGGGAAAAACTAAATCCACAGTACATCCTAAGCATATATATTTCAAACAATCAATTCAGGGGCAAAGGAAATGAATGTAATATAAGAAAAAGCTCACTAAGAGCCACAGCTATAAACACATCTAACGGGTATTAAAGGGTGTCCCAGTAGGCACGTAAAAAATAGAACAAAACCCTAATTAGATATACTGAGTATGGAATGCACCCCCTTGTCCCATCGTAGAAGGAATTGCAAGTCCTTTCCCATATGGGAAGCCACCAGCCTTTCCAGAGAACAGGAAAAGTCCACTTTAGCCAGTAGTAGTGAAAAGTCCTGGACATCAGTAGATTACCATAATGCGGCTATGAGGATTCTTGCAGAGGTGAACATATGGAAGGCTATAGTCCTCAGGTAGATCACAAAGATTAAGAGAGATCAATGCCATGCCTGGTTGAATTGGTATTGGAAAGTGAAAGAGCTGCGAGAGAACATCAATGACCCTTTTCCAAAACAAGGTGAGAGCAGGACAGGACCACCAGATGTGGAAGTAAGTCCCCTTATGCATGCCACATCGCCAGCATAATTGGTTAACATATGAGACAAACGATCAGGGGTATAATACCATTGATATAGCATCTTACGTGAGGATTCTACATGGTTGGTACACTTGGATAGTTGATATGGTAAAGTATATAGAAAGGCCCTGTTAAGCCGAGCGCCCTGGGTCCCCGCTCCTCCCCGGAGCGCTCGCAGCATCCTCTCATTCGCAGCGCCCCGGTCAGACCTGCTGACCGGGTGCGCTGCAATATCTCTCCCAGCCGGGATGCGATTCGCGACGCGGGAGGCGCCCGCTCGCGATGCGCGTCCCGGCTCCCGTACCTGACCCGTTCCCCGTCTGTCTTGTCCCGGCGCGCGCGGCCCCGCTCCTTAAGGCGCGCGCGCGCCGGGTCTCTGCAATTTAAAGGGCCACTGCGCCACTGATTGGCGCAGCAGGCCTAATCAGTGTTATCATCTGTGCACTTCCTACTTATACCTCACTTCCCCTGCACTCCCTCGCCGGATCTTGTTGCCATTGTGCCAGTGAAAGCGTTCCCTTGTGTGTTCCTAGCCTGTGCTCCAGACCTCCTGCCGTTGCCCCTGACTACGATCCTTGCTGCCTGCCCTGACCTTCTGCTACGTCCGACCTTGCTCTTGTCTACTCCCTTGTACCGCGCCTATCTTCAGCAGTCAGAGAGGTTGAGCCGTTGCTGGTGGATACGACCTGGTTGCTACCGCCGCTGCAAGACCATCCCGCTTTGCGGCGGGCTCTGGTGAATACCAGTAGCAACTTAGAACCGGTCCACCAACACGGTCCACGCCAATCCCTCTCTGGCACAGAGGATCCACCTCCAGCCAGCCGAATCATGACAGGCCCATTGATCAGTACTAATCAGAATGCCTAAATCCGCTTCCCATGCCGACTGGAAGCGAAACGGGCCGCGAGGTAAGGAGCGACAGGCTGCTGACACTCCTCCTCTAGTGTCCCTATGATTGTTGAAATATGCGGTAAATAACACATCCCCCTCAACTGCAGGCCATGTATGGTAAGAGAGGAGGAGGCATAATTGTAGATATTTATAAAAGTCTCGGGCAGGTATGGGATACTTAGCCTGAATGACTTCAAATGGGAGGAGAATCCCATCTGCACAGATATCCCCCAGGAAAGAGACACCTTTATCAATCCACTCAGTAAAGGATACATGGGGGAGTAGGAGGGAGAGTACAGAGAGAGGGGTTTTAGAAAAGGAGATCAGTGAAAGAAGACCAGAGGACAGAACAAACAGCCAGACATCTTGACAGGCAGAGATAGAAGGACTAAATGTGACAGCAGGAGATCTAGTAATAGCCACCTTCCAAAGGAGTTGTTGTAATGAAGGAACCCCTGCAATTCGTGTTTCCATATCTAACCATCTAGTGTCCGACTCCGAACCCCACCATTGTTGAAGACCCACAAGGTGGGCAGCTCTATAATAATTTAGTAGGTCAGGGCATCCCAGACCCCCCAGATTGGTTGGTAAGTATAATAATTTAGCAGAAACTCTCGCTCTCCTACCCTGCCAGACAAATTGCATCAGCTGCGACTGGAGGCGTTTGATAACATCTGCAGGGAATTTAACAGGTAAGTTGCGAAACAGATACAATATACCAGGGAGGAGGAGCATCTTCACCACTGCAATGCATCCCGCCCAGGATAGGGGGAATTTAGAATATCTCGTAATATCAGTAGAAAGTTGTGAGCATAGTTTAGTGATATTAGCAGACACCAAGGCAGTCGGTGAGGGGGTGAGGAGGATTCCCAGATAGGTAATGTGAGAGGTAGCCCATTGAAAGGGGTAGCGGGAGAAAATAATGTGGGTATCAGAAGAGGAGAGGTGTAGAGGGAGGGTAATGGATTTAGAGAGGTTAAGTTTCTAAAGACTAGCAGAGCTGAAGAGGTTGATGATAGTAAGAACATGAGGTAGGGAGTCAAGGGGATAGGACAGCGAGATCAGGACGTTGTCAGCAAACAGGCTAAGTTTATGCTCGACCCCACCAACCAAAATCCCCTGGACCGTAGAAGGGCTTCTAATTCTTTCAGCAAAGGGTTCCATAATGAGGGTGAATAAAAGGGGGGATAGGGGGCAGCCCTGTCTCGTACCATTCGTAATGAGAAATGGTTGAGATACTACTCCAGACGTAAAAACCCCTGCAGAAGGAGAAGAGTACAGGGACATCAGAGCTAGAATGACGGGAGGGGGAAAGCCAAATTTATGTAAGACGATGTGTAAAAAGCCCCAATGCACTCGGTCGAACGCCTTCTCCAAATCCAACGAGTGGAGCAGAGAAGGCGTCCGACCACATCGTGCCGCCGCAATAACGTTTAAAACCCGCCGGGTGCCATGAGCAGACTGACGGCGCTTAACAAAGCCCACCTGGTCTCCATGTACCAGGGTGGGTAAAATGTCAGCAATGCGGTTGGCCCAAAGTTTAGCCCATTGAGGAGGGATATTGGGCGGAAGTTTGAAGGTGTAGTAGGGGGTTTGCCCGGTTTCGGAAGGGTGACAATGACAGCTTCTAGCATCTCCAACGGGACAGAACCGGTGGAAGCAATATGGTTAAAGAGCGCTGTAAGGTGGGGGGCAAGCAGGGGAGCGTGTATTTTGTAGAAGTCGTTAACTAAACCATCCGCTCCAGGGGACTTGGCATTTTTCAACCCCCCGATCGCGCCGAGTACCTCCTCCAAAGAAAAAGGGTCAGAGAGGGGGGCAAACGCAGCAGGAGATAAAGTTGGAAGAGAGACTGAAGAAAGAAAATCAGAGATAGAGGCAGGGGTATGCAGGTTAGCAGAACCAGAGGAGGAAAGAGGAGTAATGAAGAGGAGTAATAGGAAGCAGAGGCATTAGCAATATTTTGCGGGTCCAAGGCTTTAGACCCATCAGGCAAGTCAAGGTAAGTAATCCAATGTTTAGCCTCTTGAACCTTGACATGTCTGGCTAGCGCTTTGCCAGGTTTATTAGCCAGCCAGTAGGAGTTTAAACAAAGGCGTTGAAGCGCAAGATCAAATTTGAAGAGATCAAGTGAATGTAAAGATGGAGTGAGTGTAGAAATGCAGGTTGCAGTAGTTTGGGAGAAAGCTGCCTTATTACACCTGTGCAGGTCAGTGAGCTCCTGAAGTATTGCCAGGTGTTTCCCTCTCACTTGTTTTCTGTGGTGGGCAGATTGGCTAATAAGTAGTCCTCTAATAGTCGGTTTGAAAGCGCACCATACAGTGGAAAATTTGTCAACTGAACCTACGTTATGAGTGAAGAAGGACTGTATAGCTTCTATTAATTTGGGTTGATGTGTCGGGTGTTGTAAGACATACGAGCTTGCTCGCCACAAAGATGTCCGGGGAGATTGAGATTGGTCATGAATAGTGATAGAGATGGGCGCATGGTCAGACCAGGCAATGGTGTGAATCTGGGGATTAGAAACGCAGCGGAGTAGTAAGCTATTGACTAAAAAGAAATCTATGCGTTTGTAAACAGAGTGAGGGTGTGAAAAATAAGTGAAGTCATGACTACTTGGGTTATGGATCCTCCATACATCAAACAGTGCCTTGCGAGAGATTGTCTGAAAAATAGGGGTGGGTTCTGGAAGATGTGAGGAGGATGTGGAATCCATTGAGGGCCACAAGGTCGCATTAAAATCGCCCACCACTAGAAACCTGGGGGCAATACTGGAGCTCGTCACCTTTTTGAGCACATGTTTAAGAAAAGCTTGCTGTTTTCTATTTGGGGCATAGACAACAACTAAAGTATAAGCTACATTATTTAAAGAACAATTAACAATAATATATCTACCGCCGCTGTCTGCCTCCACCACCACATCAGATACCGCTAAAGTATTTTTAAAAGCAATGGCAACACCCCGTTTTTTATGAACAGCATGGGCATAGAAAATATGGGGGAAAGCCTTATGACGGAGTCTGATGGAGTCGGACTTCCAAAGCTGCGTCTCTTGCATGCAGAGAATGTCTGCGTCCAACCTCTTAGCTTCGGCCCAGACAAGAGAACATTTAAAAGGAGAATTTAGACCCCTAACATTTAAGGACACAATTTGTACTCCCATAATATGGAGAGAGGAGACAGGGGCGGTTGATTGCTTTTAACAGTTACAGAGGCACTGTGGCACAGTGGTAAAGTCAATCCATCATTGACAAATAGGCTACAGGGTGTACATTGTGAGAACGTAGATAAAACATAAAGAACATTTACAGGTAGCACCAACATGGCGCCCAGTAAGAAAAACCGGGGGAGAAAACAATAGCATATTCATAGTGACTCGTGGAGAGAGTCACCCGGGGGGGAGTATGGAAACGAAAATGTCACCATACCATAACATGAACCTGTCCGGTAAAAAAGCAAGACAATATACCCTTAAAGCATTCAAGGAGCGGATTTGCGCTTCCCGTATCTTACCACCGACCAGTCATCTGAGAGCTTCCGAGGCGAATGGCGAGGTAAGTCTGAAGAGTCTGGGGATGGAGAAGGAAGATGCCAGGCATGGCAGAGATTCAGTAGACCCTCCGGTGTGGAGGCCACATGTTTAGCCCCTCCATGTGTAACAATAACTTTGGTGGGGAATCCCCATTTGTAGGGGACACCCTGAGCCCTTAAAATCACTGTGCCGTTACAAAATTCCCGGCGTCTTGAGAGCGTTGCGGCAGATAGATCCGCGAATATGGAGAGGCCAGAGAAACGGGCCGGTAAATCTGGCGGATGTCGAGCAGCCAAAGATAACCTCTCCTCTCCATGTGGAAAAAGTGGACCCGAAGAATGACATCACAAGGAGAGGCAGCAGGCACCGACTTAGGCTTGGGGAGACAGTGTACCCGGTCCAGCAGCAGGTCTTGTGCGGAAGCTGTAGGCAGAAGGACCGCAAAGTAATCCATCACGAATCCAGCCAATTCATTGGTCTTGACATCCTCAGGGACCCCTCGGATGCGGAGGTTGTTCCTCCGGGAACGATCCTCCATGTCAGCTAGTTTGGACCGGAGAGCATCCACCTCTTCTTCAAGTGTCCACCACTGCATTGTGGGCCGAGGTGAGTTCGCCCATCTTGGACTTGACATGCGAGGTACGGGAGCCAAGAGAGGCCAGCTCCTGCTGAATGCTAGCCACCGCTGTTCTGATTTCGCTCCGCATGGTGGAGGTAAGATCTGCAGCCACAGCCAGCAAGGCTCTTTCAGTGAGGACCAGAGAGGGACCCCGGGGCTGCGTTCCCGTAGCTACCACAAAGCGCTGGGGAGTCAAGGCAGGTAAGTCCACTGACTGAGCCAGAGAGCAGTGCCAAGCAGAGGTGGTAGGAGCCGAGCCGGCAGAGCTCGGGAAGGAAGACCCACAGGGAGAGTCCACTGTCCTGGCATGAGGTTAGCCTCCAGAAGCAGAAGTAGATTGAGAGCCAGTAGCAGGAAGGCCTCCGGCGCCATCTTGAGAGTCCGCAGTGGATAAGAATTGGGTCAGTTTCATCAGGCTTTTCTTCCCTTTTTTGCCACGGGCCATCCCGCAACCTCTACAGGAGCAGTAAGGAAGCGAATGGAGGTGATCAGGGCAAATGATTGCCGGTGTGTGCCGCTAAAGGACCGGTGTAAGACGGAGCTCACAAGTTAAGCGTCCTCTGCCATGCGCATCCAGGCCACGCCCCGGGCTTATCCAGAGTCTTAAACAGTTGGAGAGGGGTGGACCGTGGACTGAAATGCCCCGCCTCTCCTAAGCAACGTTACAGCTTGACCTTGTGTGAGGGGCATACAGCTTCTCCACGCATGTGCCATCCATGACAATTACAGCGATCTCTGAGAAGTCCCGGTATCACATGTGCGGCCCAGCTAATCAGGTTGCTGCTGGAGTGGCCGCACTACAGTGTAGAAAAACTTGACCATGCCGGCACTAGAGGCAGGAAGTGAAATAGCTCGCTGACTCTATTGGTCGGAGACCATGTGAGGAGAAGCTGTACGTCACTCAAACAGGGTTGATGCTATACCGTTGTTCAGGAGAGGCGGGGAATTGCAGACCCCCATCCACGCTTCCAACTGTTCATGACTCTGGATAAAAGCATTTTTAGGACCTAAAGCTACTGATCAGACAAAGAAAGGTATAGCTGCATTACTGTGCTACACAACTTTTATATGCTGTGTATAGCTTTAGGGTGTAAATCCTGATGACAGTTGCTCTTTAATATGCACAGTGACATCACAGGAAAGGGGACAGAGGGGTCTGGGGGGGAGGGCACAAAAGTTGGAAGAAAGATGACTGAGGGGTCTGGGGGGGGGGAACAGAGGTGTGTGTGTGGGGGGTGTGAAGGAGAATGACTGAGGGGTCTGTGGGAGGAAAGGGGATGGAGGGGTCAGGGGGGAGGCACAAAAGTGTGAAGGAGGATGACTGGTCGTGGGGGGCAGAGAAGTCTGGAGGAGGAGGGGAAGGATGTGTCATGAAGAGAGCTAAGGGGTCTGGGGGGACTAAGGGCCCATCCACATAGAGAACATTCTGCTGATAGAAATCAGCTTGCTGCAGAATCCAATTGTTTTCAATTGGATTCTGTTGCTCTGTGCAGTGGAATTCCACTGGCAGAATGAACATCCAGTCAAAGAACCAACATGTTTTTTTGGTGGATGTTCATTCTGCTGGTAGAATTCTGCCAGACTGAATAGACTGCATCAAATGAAGATGGTATAGGTCCATGCACTCCTACCTCCATTTCATGACTGAATGTCCACAGTGTGGAGGGGGGAAAGTTGGTCTGGAGGATGACAGTACAAGGGTGGGATTCTGCCAAACAGAAGTAACAGTGTCTGACAGTATAATTTTTAGGGGGCATTCTGTCTGGCAGTATGATTTTTAGGGGGAATGATCTTTGGCAGGGCTATAATGATTATTGTCATACAGAGGATGCAGAACTGCTGATAAAATAACCATTGATGTCTTGGCATCAGACTCTACAGAGAAGATGGAAGAAGACGTGGCATCTGGACCAGATGAAGAAGAAAAGGAAATACAATAGAGAAGACGTCTCCTGTGGGTCATTATATAATTGTGTACCTGTCTGACTGTCCCATCAGATCTGTGTCACTTGTAAGTTCTGCAGTGATGATCGGCAAAACTGTGCCCCAATCTGTGGCTCTCCAGATGTTACAAAAATACAACTCTCATCATGCCTGCAGCTTTGCAACAGATGGAGAGCCATTTTACCAAGGTGATTTTAGAAAATGCAACCTTATTTATTTTAACCCCTCAACCCCTTCACGGCGAGCGACGTACATGTACGGCGCCGCGAAGTGTCACTTGGTGCGCGTGGCGACTTACATGTACGTCGCGGGGTTCCGGGAGCACCGCATCACCGGTAGCGGTGATCGGGCCGGGATGACTGCTGTTATCTAACAGCAGGCATCCCGGCACATCGCCGAGGGGGGTCCTGAGACCCCCCCATGACCGAGATGGGTGCAAATCGCAGGTCAATTCAGACCTGCGATCTGCACGATTCCAGGTCATACGGGTCACTGGTGACCCGGTGACCCGGAAAATAAGAGGGATCGGGGGAAAAGGAACAGTTGGGGTCTACACCAGCATGTTAGTGTAAAAAAAATAAACATTTTTACACTAACATGCTGGTGTTGCCCTATACTTTTCATTTTCACAAGAGGTAAAAGGGAAAAACGCCCCCCAAAATTTGTAACACAATTTCTCCCGAGTACGGAGATACCCCATATGTGGGCGCAAAGTGCTCTGGGGGCACACAACAAGGCCCAGAAGGGAGAGTGCACATGTACATTTGAGGTGATTTGCACAGGGGTGGCTGATTGTTACAGAGGTTCTGACAAACGCCAAAAAAAAAAAAAAAAAGCACACCCACATGTGACCCCATTTTGGAAACTACACCCTTCACGGAATGTAATGAGGGGTGCAGTGAGAATTTACACCCCACAGGTGTCTGACGGATCTTTGGAACAGTGGTCCGTGAAAATGAAAACTTTTGCACAGCCCACTGTTCCAAAGATCTATCAGACACCAGTGGGGAGTAAATGCTCACTGTACCCCTCATTACATTCTGTGAGGGGTCTAGTTTCCAAAATGGTATGCCATGTGTTTTTTTTTTGCTGTTCTGGCACCATAGGGGCTTCCTAAATGCGACATGCCCCCCGAGCAAAATTTGCTCTCAAAAAGCCAAATATGACGCCTTCTCTTCTGAGCATTGTAGTTCGCCCGCAGTGCACTTCAGGTCCACTTATGGGGTACCTCCATATTCAGAAGAGATGGGGTTACAAATTTTGGGGGGTCTTTTCTGCTACTTACCCTTTAAAAAAATGTGACATTTCGGGGAAAACCAACATTTTAGTGAAAAAAAAATTTTTTTTTACATATGCAAAAGTCGTGAAACACCTGTGGGGTATTAAGGCTCACTTTATTCCTTGTTATGTTCCTCAAGGGGTCTAGTTTCCAAAATGGTATGCCATGTGTTTTTTTTTTTTTTTTTTTTTTTTGCTGTTCTGGCATCATAGGGGCTTCCTAAATGTGACATGCCCCCCAAAAACCATTTCAGAAAAACGTACTCTCCAAAATCCTCTTTTCGCTCCTTCGCTTCTGAGCCCTCTACTGCGGCCGCCGAACATTTTACATAGACATATGAGGTATGTGCTTACTCTAGAGAAATTGGGTTACACATACAAGTATAAAGTTTCTCCTTTTACCCCTTGTAAAAATTCAAAAATTGGGTTTACAAGAACATGCGAGTGTAAAAAATGAAGATTTTGAATTTTCTCCTTCACTTTGCTGCTTTTCCTGTGAAACACCTAAAGGGTTAAAACGCTGACTGAATATCATTTTGAATACTTTGGGGGTGCAGTTTTTATAATGGGGTCATTTGTTGGGTATTTCTAATATGAAGACCCTTCAAATCCACTTCAAACCTGAACTGGTCCCTGAAAAATAGTGAGTTTGAAAATTTTGTGAAAAATTCTTCAATTTTATGATGTAATCATAAAGTAGACATTAGAGATGAGCGAACTTTTCAAAAATTCGATTCGATTTTCCCGAAAAGTTTGTTTCGATCCGAATTTATTCGCGGCGAATCAATATTAAAAAAGGCTATTTCTAGCCTACATACAGCCTCTATAGGGATATAGAACACTTTGCTGTGTCCTAAAATGCATATGGAGTGTGCTGGGGTAGTGAAATAATACTGTTATTCAGAATAGCATGCAGATTACCGGCATCGCTCTTAGAATCACTGCCGCACAGCAGCACAATGACAGAGCCTGGTGGTGGCATCAGTGTCAGGAGACCATATAGTGACTGAATGACATAGCGTGGACATGTTGGCAGCAAGAGGAGACCATTTAGTGGCTGAATGGCACAGCATGGAGTTGGGTGATGCACTAGTACACTACACACCAGGGCTTCACAATCCCCCCCCAAAAAACAACACAATTTATGAAATTTTTGACAAAGATTTCTCATTGGTAGCACCCGCTACCCAAAAATTTGAAATTGACAGACCCCGGCCCCACCTCTGCGGCATCAGTAACCCATATATTGCCTGAAGGACACAGTCTGGAGTTGGCTGATGCACCAGTACACACCAGGGCTTCACAATCCCCCCTCCAAAATCAACACAATGAGAATTTTTTGTCAAAGATTTCTCAGTGGTAGCACCCGCTATCCAAAAATTTGAAATTTCCAGAACCAGGCCCCACCCCTGCAGCATCAGTAACCCATATATTGCCTGCATGACACAGCCTGGAGTTGGCTGATGCAAGAGTACACACCAGGGCTTCACAATCCCCCCACAAAAAACAACACAATATATGCAATTTTTGACAAAGATTTCTCATAGGTAGCACCCGTTATCCAAAAATTAGAAATTTCCAGACCCAGGACCCACCTCTGCGACATCAGGAACCCATATATTGCCTGAAGTTGGCTGATGCACCAGTACACACCCGGGCTTCACAATCCCCTCCAAAAAACAACAACATTTTAGACATTTTTTAAAGAAATACCTTTGTGTAAGAACAAGCGCATATCCAACAGTTCACAAGACTTTATAATGCAGGACGGTGGACCACCCAAACACTTTCTTCTCAAAAATAATAAACCACACAATGTTTGAAATTGTTTTACAAAAACTAATTCAATATGTGTGTAAGCGCATCTGTCTCCAAAAGATTAGATCACCAAAGGACTTTTTTTGCCCAAAATGATGAAGCAGAGTTAATCCCTGTCCGTATTTTTTTAATTTTTTTTAATTTTCATTAAAAAAATCACATGCAACAAGCGTTCCGTTGTGTAACGAATAGCATTCTGGAAAATTCAATTTTATTACTGATAAAATTAGCAGTAAATAAAAAAAAAACACTACCCAAGAGTGTTTAATTACCCCATACAATGCACCAGGAGCAGTCAAGAGTAGGCCTCAGCAGTACCCAAGAGGCTTTAATAACCCCCTACCTTTGCACGATCAATTGCGAGATCGAGCAATACCAGGTGTGTTATGCCCTCTGATTTCCGGGGCCGCATGCGCGCTCCACTGAACGGATTAGCGTGTCTCTATCTTTCATCAACCGGTGCTGGTAAACCGCTAACTCCCGGAAAGGTAAGCTGCCGCGAAGCAGGTGTTCTCCCCCGGGCACGTTTGGCTCCAGAATTTCCACTACTGCCACACCACGCTGACTGCCAACCGTGCTACCGCCTTGCTGACTCAAGGGCAACCTGCAACTCTCTTCTCCCGATGATGAACCCCCCTTCTCCTGAGATCAAACAATAACAGGTGTGTTATGCCCTTAGATGTTCGGGGCCGCAGGCGCGCTCCACTGAATGGATTAGGGTGTGTCCATCTTTTTTTGTAGCACCCGCAATCCAAAAATGTTTAATTCCAGACCCAGGCCCCACCTCTGCGGCATCAGGAACCCATTTATTGCCTGAAGGACACAGCCTGGAGTTGGCTGATGCACCAGTACACACAGGGCTTCACAATCCGCCCCAAAATCAACAAAATTGTATACATTTTTTTTTAAATTTACAACTTTGTGTAAGCACAAGCGCATATCCAACATTTTAGAAGACTCTATAAGGCAGGAGGGTGGACCACCCAAACACTTTCTTCTCAAAAATAATGAACCACACAATTGTTGAATTTTTATTTAAAAATTGAAATTCCTAGACCCAGGCCCCACCTCAGCTGCATCAGTAACCCATATATTGCGTAATGGACACAGACTGGAGTTGACTGATAACCGAGTACACACTACACACCCATCACCCGGGCTTCACAATCCACCCCAAAAAAATGCACAATTTTATCGAAATTGCCTGACAAAATACCTTTTTTAAAAAAAACAAGCGCAGATACAGCAGTTCAGAAGACTCTATAATGCAGGACGCTAGAACACCCAAAGACATTCTTCTATAATATAATAAACCACACAATATGTTAAATTTTTTTAAATTATTGAAATTCCAAGACCAAGGCTCCACCTCTGATGCATCAGTAACCCATATATTGCCTAACGGACACAGACTGGAGTTGATTGATGCACGAGTACACACTACACACCGGTCACCCGGGCTTCACAATCCACCCCAAAAAAACGCAAATTTTTTCGAAATTGTCTGACAAAATACCTTTTTGTTAAAACAAGCGCATATACAGCAGTTCAGAAGACTCTATAATGCAGGACGGTGGACCACCCAAAGACATTCTTCTCTAATATAATAAACCACACAATATGTAAAAAAAATTTAAATAATTGAAATTCCAAGACCAGGGTCCCACCTCTGCTGCATCAGTAACCCATATATTGCCTAACGGACACAGACTGGAGTTGACTGATCCACGAGTACACACTACACACCCGTCACCCGGGCTTCACAATCCACCCCAAAAAAACGCGAATTTTTTCGAAATTGTCTGACAAAATACCTTTTTGTTAAAACAAGCGCATATACAGCAGTTCAGAAGACTCTATAATGCAGGACGGTGGACCACCCAAAGACATTCTTCTCTAATATAATAAACCACACAATATGTTCAATTTTTTTAAATACTTGAAATTCCAAGACCAAGGTCCCACCTCTGCTGCATCAGTAACCCATATATTGCCTAACGGACACAGACTGGAGTTGACTGATGCACGAGTACACACTACACACCCGTCACCCGGGCTTCACAATCCACCCCAAAAAAACGCAAATTTTTTCAAAATTGTCTGACAAAATACCTTAAAACAAGCGCATATACAGCAGTTTAGAAGACTTTATAATGCAGGACGGTGAACCACCCAAAGACATTCTTCTATAATATAATAAACCATTTGAAATTTGGTTAAAAAAATTATTACATGTGTGTAAGTGCATCTGTCTCCAAAAAATCAGATGGCAAAAGGATTCTAATCGCCAAAAATTTGTTCCGTTGTGTAACGGTTAACATTCTGCAAAATTCTATTTTATTACTGATAAAATTACCAGTAAATTTAACAATAACACTACCTAAGAGTGTTTAATTACCCCATACATTGCACCAGGAGCAGTCAGGAGTATGCCTCAGCAGTACCCAAGAGGCTTTAATAACCCCTTACCTTGCCCGATCAATTGCGAGATCGAGCAATAACAGGTGTGTTATGGCCTCAGATGTCTTGGGCCGCACTAGCGCTCCACTGAACGGAATAGCGTGTCTCTATCTTTCAAGGACAGGTGCGTGTCGCACGCTGAAACCAGTTTGTGATAGGGATCTGTGATTGCAATTATTTAATCTTAAAATGAGGAATTACCAGTAAGGGTCATAAAATGGCGTTTATTAAGTCCCTGCCCTTTGTACACACCGCCCGTCGCTATAAGCGATTGGATTAGTTAGTGAGTTGGTTAGTGAGGTCATAAGATCGGCCCAGGCGGGGTAGGAGAAGGCCCAGGCAGAGCGCCGAGAATTTAAAGATCATTGTTGAAATTTGCATTAAGCATGTATTTAGCTACTGCTAAACATCCAAAATTTGAGGCCCAAGGCCAGAGGCACCAGGGAGGCAAGTAGTTCCTGAAAGACACAGAATGAGTCTGGAGCATGCATTTGCAGTACCCAAGAGGTTTTCATAACCCCTTACATTTAAAGATCAATGTTTACATTTGCATTAAGCATGTATTTAGCTACTGCTAAACTTCAAAAAATTATAGGCCCAAGGCCTGAGGCACCAGGGAGGCAAGTAGTTTGTGAAAGACACAGAATGAGTCTGGAGCAGTCATTCGCAGAATCCAAGAGGGTTTCATAACCCCTTACATTTAAAGATCAATGTTGACATTTGCATTCAGCATGTATTTAGCTACTGCTAAACTTCAAAAAATTATAGGCCCAAGGCCAGAAGCATCAGTTTTCCCCATATTAGGAGCATAGTTGTCCCCCAGATTAGGCAGCATAGATGTCCCCCAGATTAGGAGCATAGTTGTCCCCCAGATTAGGCAGCATAGATGTCAACCAGATTAGGCAGCATAGATGTCCCCCAGATTAGGAGCATACTTGTCCCCCAGAGTAGGCAGCATAGATGTCACCCAGATTGGGAGCATACTTGTCCCCCAGATTAGGCAGCATAGATGTCCCCCAGATTAGGAGCATAGTTGTCCCCCAGATTAGGCAGCATAGATGTCACCCAGATTAGGCAGCATAGATGTCCCCCAAATTAGGAGCATAGTTGTCCCCCAGATTAGGCAGCATAGAGGTAACCCAGATTAGGCAGCATAGATGTCACCCAGATTAGGAGCATACTTGTCCCCCAGATTAGGCAGCATAGATGTCCCCCAGATTAGGATCATAGATGTCCCCCAGATTAGGCAGCATAGATGTCCCCCAGATTAGGAGCATACTTGTCCCCCAGATTAGGCAGCATAGATGTCACCCATATTAGGCAGCATAGATGTCCCCCAGATTAGGCAGCATAGATGTCCCCCAGATTAGGAGCATACTTGTCCCCCAGAGTAGGCAGCATAGATGTCATCCAGATTAGGCAACATAGATGTCCCCCAGATTCGGCAGCATAGATGTCCACCAGATTAGGATCTTAGTTGTCCCCCAGATTAGGAGCATAGTTGTCCCCCAGATTAGGCAGCATAGATGTCACCCAGATTAGGCAGCATAGATGTCCCCCAGATTAGGAGCATACTTGTCACCCAAAGTAGGCAACATAGATGTCACCCAGATTAGGCAGCATAGATGTCCCCCAGATTAGGAGCATAGTTGTCCCCCAGATTAGGCAACATAGTTGTCCCCCAGATTAGGCAGCATAGTTGTCCCCCAATCAGCGCGGGCTGGTCAGAGACAATCAAAGGGCCGTATGTGGCAAGCGGACCGTACAATGCCCAGGTCTGCCCCAGATGGTTTCATAACCAACCACAATAGAGAAAATGTTGTTGTAGGAGCATGGTCAATCTACTCAGACCCATCTGTCATTGGTGGCTGAAAATCCTGGCTGATCCATCCCTGATTCATCTTGACAAACGTCAGTCTCTCCACATTTTTAGTGGACAGACGAGTTCGCCTTGGGGTGACTATGGCCCCGGCCGCACTAAACACCCGCTCTGATGGCACACTACTGGCCGGGCAGGACAGCTTTTCCAGGGCAAACTCCGCTAGTTGCGGCCATAAATCGAGTTTGGCTGCCCAGAAGTCCAGCGGATCTTCAACGGTTGTTGGCAGGGTCATGTTGAGGTAAGCCACCACCTGCTGGTTCAGGTCCTGCTCCATGTCCACCTGCTGCTGATGAGTAGCTTCACTATGCGGCTGAAGGAAGCTACTCATCAGCGACTGTAGACTCAGGCTGCTGCTGATTGAGTCGGTACTGCTCCTGCCACCCCTCCCCTCCCCAGCAGCCATGGCAGTGGAAGGTGAGCGCAGAGTGCCCCCCCCCCCGAGTCAGACCTGCGAGTGGATGGACCATGTGGCCGATAGGCATCGGCCAACCGACTACGTAGAAGCTCCCTGAAGTAGGTCAGTTTGTCCTCCCTCTCAGTGGGTGTAAAAAAGGCCCCCATTCTGGGCCAGTAGCGAGGGTCTAATAAGGTGGAGATCCAGAAGTCATTGCGCTGACGAATTTTGACAATTCGGGGGTCACCACGCAAGCAACTCATCATGCATCGTGCCATTTGTGAAAGTGACTTGCTGGGACTCCCTGCCTCCATCTCCACTGCAAACTGCCATGGTGTGTCTGGGTCCTCTGTCTTGCCTCCCTCGTAATAACCCTCCAGCTCCTCTGGCTGCTCCTGCTCCTCCTCTCCTGTCCAATGACCAGAAACACCGGCCATCTCATCCACCGTAAACTGTGCTCCGCTCTGCCCCTCATCATCCTCCTCCAGTTCATCCCCCACAGGACTCATGTAGCCTTCTGATGTAGGAGCAATCTCCATTGCCATGACCAGCCATGTTTTCAATCATTTTTTGGAGTAAATGTAGGAGTGGAATTACGTCGTTCATGGCATAATTCGAGCGACTAACAAAAAATGTGGCTACCTCAAAGGGCCTCAGCAAACGGCAGGTGTCACGTATGAGCTGCCACTCGTTCACATTGAAGTTACACAGGGGAGTACTCCTATCTGCTTGTATCATCAAAAAATCCGTGATGGATTTTCTTTGTTCGTATAGTCTGTCCAACATATGGAGGGTGGAATTCCAACGTGTGGCAACGTCACAAATGAGACTATGTTGTGGCATACCGCTCTGACGCTGAAGCTCAAGCAAAGTGTGCTCGGCGGTGTACCAGTTGCTGAAGTGCATGCACAGTTTCCTTGCCATTGTCAGGATGTCTTGCAAATGGGGTGAAGACTTGATGAACCTCTTGACAACCAGATTCAACACGTGTGCCATGCAGGGCGAATGGTTCACAATTCCTTGTCGAAGCGCGGCCACAATGTTCTTCCCCTTGGTTCCCATTTCCAGATTTCGTGGAGTAAGCCATACTCTGATTTCTTCCCTAATGAACTTTAGCAGTTCTTCCCCTGTGTGACTCCGTTTGCCAAGGCAAACCATGTGAAGGACGGCTTGACACCCCTGTGCCCTACACACGTGGTACGATGAAGGGCCACCGAGATTTGGACGTGCAGTGGAGACCGAGGACATGGGGGAGGAGGAGGCACACACTGTAAAAGGACCAACTGCCTGGGAGCCAGAGCATGGAGGAGGAAGCGGTGTGGCCTGTCCAAGTTGCTGTTGTGCAAGATTAACTGAGAAAAAGGAGATCCCTCTTAGACGCTGCTGTTCCCAACAAATTTCACCCAGCTAAATGAAATTTGTTGGGAACAGCAGCGCCTAAGAGGGATCTCCTTTTTCTCAGTTAATCTGGCCCTCTTGGTGGACAGACGCCAATCTGGATCCACATCCCGACGGCAGTACAGCATTCCTGGCATTACCTCATCATCATATAACCCAGACATCGGGGTGATATGCGCATAATATTGCGATCAAGGTGAGCTCAATACCAGCACCTTTTTATTTTCTCTTGCACCTTAGGATAATGCACTAGGCGCTTGTGTGGTCCTTTTTGTTTTCTATTTCTAAGTTGCTGTTGTGGCTGTGCAGGAACCACATTTACCCAGTGTGCCGTAAAAGACATGTATTGTCCCTGCCTGTAGTTACAGCTCCACACGTCGGCGCTGCCGTGCACTTTTGAACACACCGACAGGCTCAAGGACTGGCCCACCTTCTTTTGTACAAACTTATGCAGGGCTGGTACTGCCTTCTTCGCAAAGAAATGACGGCTTGGGACTCTCCACCTCGGCTTGGCACAAGCCATCAATTCCCTGAAAGCTGCAGAGTCCACCAGTTGGAAAGGGAGGGACTGCAACACCAGCAACTTGGACAGGAGCACATTCAACTTCTGCGCCGTTGGATGAGTGGGCGCATACTGTTGTCTCTTGAACATGGCTTCGCCGATCGATTGTTGGCAGAATGGCTGACTACGAGCGGAAGAAGCAGGAGCTCAAGAAGGAGGGTTTGACACAATGCTCCCTTCGGCTGAGGTGGTGGAGCCTTGGCTGGATGATGGAGGGAGCGGATGGCCACTGGGTGATGCGGCAGGCTGGACCACTACATCGGAGCCACAGTTATCCCAGGCCGCTTTATGGTGGCAAAACATGTGTTGACGCAGGGCCGTGGTGCCGAGATTGGGAACCTGTCCACGCTTCACTTTCTGCCCAAAGATTTTGTATGTGACTATGCTAAGATCCTCCGGATTCTTTATGAAGAACAACCACACCGCAGAGTAGCTGATTTTCCCACCCGCAGTTCGCACTATTTCACTGCTATTGGTGCCGTCTCCAGGAACCCCTGTTCCACTACCTCCCTGAATGGTAGCTTGCCGTGAAGAAGGTGGTCTCCCCCTGGCACCTTGGCTCCTGAATTTCCACTACTGCCACCACCACGCTGATTGCCAACCGTGCTACCGCCTTGCTTCCTCATAGACAAAGAGCAAATCTCTTCTCCTGATGATGATGAAGCCCTGGCTTCTGCACCCGACTCCCAATTGCGATCGGCTTCATCATCATCAAAAGATGTGTGCACGTCACTGATGTCCTCCTCGTGTTCCACAACAGTGTCTGCCTCAGGACCCTGAACAATTGAAACACCGCCTCCCACGTCACTCTCCGCATCACTACTTGCCCGCCTTGCGGAGCAAGGGACGCATGTCTCCTCACATTTTTGGCTGCCCATTAGATGCTGACTGTCCTCTATTACAACGTCCTCGCTAAATAGTGGAGCTGAACCCAAAGCATGAGATACTTCTTTGGGAGAGGGAACAGCATAGGACAAAGGCAATGGGATTACGGGGACTGCTCCCGGGCCATGCCAACTGAGGGTTGTGTCTGAGGAACCCACCGACTCTTGACTGGGGTTGTCAGATGTCGCTTGTGATGATTAGTGTTGCTCACGAATATTCGCAATTCGAATATTATTCGCGAATATCGCATATTCGCGAATTCGCGAATTTCGCGAATATAGCGCTATATATTCGTAATTAGGAATATTCGTTTTTTTTTTGTTTGTTTTTTTTTCACAGTACACATCACAGTGATCACCCCTCTCTGCTTCCAGCTTGTGTGGTGTAAAGAAGGCTGTATTACTACTGTGTGAGACTGGCGCGCGAAAATTCGCATATACGAAAATTAGCATATGCTAATTTTCGCATATGCGCATTTTCGCGTATGTTAATTTTGAATATGCTAATATTCACATATGTTGATTTTCGCATACGCGAATTTTCGCATATGCGAAAATAAAACGAGAATATAACGAATATGCGAATATTCGCGAATATATGACGAATATTCGTCCATATATTCGCGAATATTCGCGAATTCGAATATGGCCTATGCCGCTCAACACTAGTGATGATGGGGATGAGTGTGCAAACCAATTGACGAGGAGAGATGGGTCAACGACACGACCGCTGGGTGTTAACTGGAGCTCAGGCCTATTGCTGCGACTCCTGCTGCCACTTGCCCCAAGTCTGCTGCCAACTCTGCCTGACATATGTAGGCCTCTGCCACTTCTCTGTGCACGTCCTGGCACTTCCCTGCCTGACATACTTAGTGCGTTTATGAGGGTATAGAACAGCAGCAGGTGATTACTTACGGCTGTCCTTTCAAAGTATATAGGCCCTAGACAGAATAATAGTTACTAAATAGTACACTCCTTTATTGTATGTACGCCCTTTGCAATGATGAGCGCACTGTTAAGCGTATTTATACGCAAAAAAAACTATTTTTTTGTTGTATACACCAGCCAGTGTATACTAATGTGTGGAATAGCACTGAATTTAGCACCGAGACAGAAATACAGGTACTAAATAGCACACTACTTGGTTGTATGTATGCCCTTTGCAATGATGAGCGCACTGTTAAGCATATTTGTACTCAGGAAAAACTTTTTTTTTTCTTTAATACACCGGCAAGTGTATAACATGTGGTATAACACTTAATTTAGCACAGAGACAGAAAAAAAGGTGATATATGGTACGCTATTTGCTTGAATTTAGACCCTTTGCAATTATAAGGCCGCTGTTAAGCGTATTTTTATGCAGGAAAACCTTTTTTTTCTTTAATACACCGGCAGGTGTATAATGTGTGCTATAACATGTAATTTAGCACAGAGACAGAAAAAAAGGTGGTATATGGTACGCTATTTGCTTGTATGTAGGCCCTTTGCAATGATAAGGCCACTGAAAAAGCGTATTTGTACTCAGGAAAAACTTTTCTTTCTTTAATACACTGGCAGATGTATAACGTGTGGTATAACACTTAATTTAGCACCGAGACAGAAAAAAAGGTGGTATATGGTACGCTATTTGCTTGAATTTAGGCCCTTTGCAATCATTAGGCAACTGTTAGGCGTATTTTTACGCAGGAAAACCTTTTTTTTTCTTTAATACACCGGCAGGTGTATAACGTGTGGTATAACACTGAATTTAGCACAGAGACAGAAAAAAAGGGGGTATATGGTACGCTATTTGCTTGTATGTAGGCCCTTTGCAATGATATGTTCACTGAAAAAGCGTATTTGTACTCAGGAAAAACTTTTTTTTCTTTAATACACCAGCAGGTGTATAACGTTTGGTATAACACTTAATTTAGCACAGAGACAGAAAAAAAGGTGGTATATGGTACGCTATTTGCTTGAATTAAGGCCCTTTGCAATGATAAGGCCACTGTTAATCGTATTTTTGCGCAGGAAAACCTTTTTTTCTTTAATACACCGGTAGGGGTATAACGTGTGGTATTACTTTTAATTTAGCACAGAGACAGAAAAAAAGGTAGTATATGGTGCGATATTTGCTTGTATTTAGGCCCCTTGCAATGATACGGCCACTGTTAAGCGTATTTGTACTCAGGAAAGAAAAATTTTCTTTAACCCCTTAAGGACCAGGCCATTTTACACCTTGGGACCAGAGCGTTTTTTGAACATCTGACCACTGTTACTTTAAACATTAATAACAATGGAATGCTTTTACCTATCCCTCTGATTCCGAGATAGTTTTTTCGTGACATATTCTACTTTATGTTATTGGTAAAATTTTGTTGATACTTGCATCGTTTGATAGTGAAAAATTCCATAATTTGATGAAAAAATTTAAAATTTTGCATTTTTCTAACTTTGAAGCTCTCTGCTTGTAAGGAAAATGGATATTCCAAATCATTTTTTTAAATTCACATATACAATATGTCCACTTTATGTTTGCATCATAAAATGTACGTGTTTTTACTTTTGGAAGACACCAGAGGGCTTCAAAGTTCAGCAGCAATTTTCCAATTTTTCACAAAATTTCCAAAATCACAATTTTTCAGGGACCAGTTCAGGTTTGAAGTGGATTTGAAGGGTCTTTATATTAGACATACCCCACAAATGACCCCATTATAAAAACTGCAGCCCCCAAAGTATTCAAAATGACATTCAGTCATCATTTTAACCCTTTAGGTGTTTCACAGGAATAGCAGCAAAGTGAAGGAGAAAATTCACAATCTCCATTTTTTACACTCGCATGTTCTTGTAGACCCAATTTTTGAATTTTTACAAGGGGTAAAAGGAGAAATGTATACTTATATTTGTAGCCCAATGTGTCTCGAGTAAGCACATACCTCATATGTCTATGTAAAGTGTTCGGCGGGCGCAGTAGAGGGCTCAGAAGCGAAGGAGCGACAAGGGGATTTTGGAGAGTACGTTTTTCTGAAATGGTTTTTGGGGGGCATGTTGCATTTAGGAAGGTGCCAGAACAGGAAAAAAAAACACATGGCATACCATTTTGGAAACTAGACCCCTTGAGGAACGTAACAAGGAATAAAGTGAGCCTTAATACCCGACAGGTGTTTCACGACTTTTGCATATGTAAAAAAAAAAAAAAAAATGTCACTAAAATGTGTGTTTCCCCCCAAATTTCACATTTATGCAAGGGTTAATAGCAGAAAATACCCCCCAAAATTTGTAACCCCATCTCTTCTGAGTATGGAGGTACCCCATAAGTTAACCTGAAGTGCACTATGGGCAAACTACAATGCTCAGAAGAGAAGGAGTCATATTTAGCTTTTTGAGAGCAAATTTTGCTCGGGGGGCATGTCGCATTTAGGAAGCCCCTATGGTGCCAGGACAGCAAAATAACCCCCACATGGCATACCATTTTGGAAATTAGACCCCTTGAGGAACGTAACAAGGGGTACAGTGAGCATTTACCCCCCACTGGTGTCTGTCAGATCCTTGGAACAGTGGGCTGTACAAAATTTTTTATTTGCTCAGCCCACTGTTCCAAAGATCTGTCAGACACCAGTGGGGTGTAAATTCTCACTGCACCCCTCATTCCATTCCATGAGGGGTGTAGTTTTCGAAATGGGGTCACATGTGGGGATTTGTTTTTTTTTGCGTTTGTCAAAACCGCTGTAACAATCAGCCACCCCTGTGCAAATTACCTCAAATGTACATGGTGCACTCTCCCTTCTGGGCCTTGTTGTGCGCCCCCAGAGCACTTTGCGCCCACATATGGGGTATCACCGTACTCGGGAGAAATTGCGTTACAAATGTTGGGGGCTTTTTTCCCTTTTACCTCTTGTCAAAATGAAAAGTATGGGGCAACACCAGCATGTTAGTGTAAAAAATTTATTTTTTTACACTAACATGCTGGTGTAGACCCCAACTTCACCTTTTCATAAGGGGTGAAAGGAGAAAAAGCCCCACAAATTTGTTAGGCAATTTCTCCCGAGTACGGCGATACCCCATATGTGGCCCTAAACTGTTGCCTTGAAATACGACAGGGCGCCATGCGCATTTGAGGCCTGAATTAGGGATTTGCATAGGGGTATTCTACGCCAGCGATTCCCAAACAGGGTGCCTCCAGCTGTTGCAAAACTCCCAGCATGCCTGGACAGTCAGCGGCTGTCCGGCAATACTGGGAGTTGTTGTTTTGCAACAGCTGGAGGCTCCATTTTGAAAACAGTGGCGTACCAGACGTTCTTCATTTTTATTGGGGAGGTGAGGGGGGCTGTGTAGGGGTATGTGTATATGTAGTGTTTTTTACTTTTTATTTTATTTTGTGTTAGTGTAGTGTAGTGTAGTGTTTTTAGGGTACAGTCACACGGGCGGGGGATTACAGCGAGTTTCTCGCTGCAAGTTTGAGCTGCCGCGCAAAATTTGCTGCATTGCAAACTTGCAGCCTGATACTCACTGTAAGCACCCTGCCCATGTGAATGTATCCTGTACATTCACAGGGGGGGGGGGGACCTCCAGCTGTTGCAAAACTACAACTCCCAGCATGCACGGTCTATCAGTGCATGCTGGTAGTTATAGTTTTACAACAGGTGGAGGCACACGGGTTGGAAAACACTGAGTTAGGAAACAGACAATGTTTCCCAACCAGTGTGCCTCCTGTTGTTGCAAAACTACAACTCCCAGCATTCTCAGGCATGCTGGAAGTAGTAGTTCGGCAACATCTTTAGAGCCAGATGTTGCCGAACTACAACTCCCAGCATGCTTGGAGTTGTAGTTTTGCAACATCTGGAGGACTACAGTTTGTAGACCACTAATACAGTGGCTCCCAATCTGTGCCCTTCCAGATGTTGCAAAACTACAACTCCCAGTATGCCAAAACTGTCCAGGCATGCTGGGAGTTGTAGTTCTGCAACATCTGAAGGGCCAGATGTTACAGAACTACAACTCCCAGCATGCCTGGACAGTAAGGGCATGCTGAGGATGTGTAGTTTTGCAACATCTGGAAGGGCACAGTGGTCCCAAAACTGCGGACCTCCAGATGTTGCAAAACTACAACTCCCAGCATGCCCAGATGCCAAGGGCTGTCTGGGCATGCTGGGAGTTGTAGTATACAGGGTCCCAATACAGCAATGCATGTCGCTTTACGGCGACGTGCATTGCTGTAAAGGGCCCGACTGCGGCTGAAGATCCACTCACCTGTCGCCACCGCTGCCGTCTTCATCGCTGGGATCCGGGTCTTCAGGGACGAGATAAGTACCGGGGCAGGTCCCCAGCACTCCCCCATCCCCCGCCGCGTCCTCCGGTCTTTCAGGGGCCGGGCAGGAAGGGAAGAAGTAACCGCCCCCCCCCCTGCGATTGGTCGGTTAACTAACCGAAGAATCGCAGGGGATAGGAGGAGGTGGCAGGCTTGCCACCTCGCTCCTAGTCTTCAGCATGGTCCTGGCTGTCTGTGACAGCCGGGATCATGCAAAATTACCGGGCGATCCCAGAGACCTAATCAGCCCGGTATCGCCGCAGATCGCAAGGGCGATTTCCCTTGCGATTTACGGCGATCGCCGACATGGGGGGGCAACATGGCCCCCCTCTACGTTTGCCCTGGATGCCTGCTGAAGGATTTCAGCAGGCATCCAGTTTCGATCTCTGCCCGGCGAACGGCAGGGACCGGAAAAGGCCATGACGTCGTGGGGCATCATTGGTCCTTAAGGCCCAGGGTTCCATGACGTCCCAGGACGTCATTGGTCCTTAAGAGGTTAATACACCGGCAGGTGTATAATGTGTGGTATAACACTTAATTTAGCACAGAGACAGAAAAAAAGGTGGTATATGGTACGCTATTTGCTTGTATTTAGGCCCTTTGCAATGATAAGGCCACTGTTAAGAGTATTTTTACTCAGGAAAAAATGTATTTTCTTTAATACACCGGCAGGTGTATAACATGTGGTATAACACTGAATTTAGCACAGAGATAGAAAAAAAGGTGGTATATGGTACGCTATTTGCTTGAATTTAGGCCCTTTGCAATGATAAGGCCACTGTTAAGCATATTTTTACTCAGGAAAACCTTTTCTTTCTTTAATACACCGGCAGGTGTATAACGTGTGGTATAACACTGAATTTAGCACAAAGACAGAAAAAAAGGTGGTATATGGTATGCTATTTGCTTGAATTTAGTCCCTTTGCAATGATGAGTGCACTGTTAAGCGTATTTTTACGCAGGAAAACCTTTTTTTTCTTTAATACACCGGCAGGTGTATAACGTGTGGTATAACACTGAATTTAGCACAGAGACAGAGGAATGGGTGAAAAATGGTAAAAAGGCACTAAAGTCCATACTAATATGACTTATTTCTGAACAGCAGCAGGACCCAACAGTGCAGCACAACAAAAAAAAAAAAAAACAGGGATTAAACCCTAAATTGCACTCTTTCACACAATTCTGAGCAGCAGAAGATTTGGGGAGCAAAAAAAATAAACTCAATTGGGCTGAAAAATGAGGAAATAAGATGCTTCAGAAAGTTCAGGCAGCTTGGAGATCTGTATGAGGCAGCTGACAGCTATCTGCCCCTCTCTGCTGCAATGCTCAATAACGTGAATAGGAGGTTTAGCTATCAATGATCCTTCTCAGAGTAACAGCACAGCACTCTGCACTCTGCCTTTCCCTAATGCTGATGTGACTAGCAGTTGCAGTGTAACGCTGTGGTATGAGCTATTCACACACACACAGTCCCATCCTCTCCATCTGAGTGCATAGATGAAATGAAGAGAGGCAAGATGGGCGCCGATTATATAGGGGCTGTGACATCACAGGGGTCAGTGAACACTGATAGGCTGCATCTCACATGTGATTCAGGGTCAGCCCGCCTACCTTCATTCCCGCCGCTGTTTCCCACCCTCCCATAATCCCCTTCCCCATGTACTCACATGTGGATCCGCCATCTTAGCTCTACAATAGCCTGGAACGCTGTAAAATGGAGTTTAATGAAGCAATTTGTGCGATAGAATCGCGGCGATATTCGTAGCAAATCGATTTTTTCATGAAATTCGTAATGAATTCGGGTTCGTCAAGTTCGATTCGCTCATCTGTAGTAGACATATTGTATATGTGAATCCCGAAAAAAAATTATTTGGAATATCCATTTTCCTTACAAGCAGAGAGCTTCAAAGTTAGAAAAATGCAAAATTTTAAATTTTTTCATCAAATTTGGGGATTTTTCACCAAGAAAGGATGCAAGTTACCACAAAAATTTACCACTATGTTAAAGTAGAATATGTCACGAAAAAACAATCTCGGAATCAGAATGATCAGTAAAAGCATTCCAGAGTTATTCATGTTTAAAGTGACAGTGGTCTGATTTGCAAAAAAGGGCTTCGTCCTAGAGGTGAAAATGGGCTCCGTCCTTAAGGGGTTAAGGATGCAACCTGTTTTTACCTTAAAGGGGTACTTGACTGGAAAACATTTTTTTTTTAATCTACTGGTGCCAGAAAGTTAAACAGATTTGTAAGTTACTTCTAGTAAAAATCTTAATCCTTCCAGTACTTATCAGCTGCTGTATGATCCACAGGAAGCTCTTTTCTTTTTGAATTTCCTTTCTGTCTGACCACAGTGCTAACTGCTGACACCTCTATACATTTCAGGAACTGCCCAGCACAGGAGAGGTTTTCTATGAGGATTTACTCCTACTCTGGACAGTTCCTAAAATGGACAGACGTGTCAGTAAAGAGCACTGTGGTCAGACAGAAAGGAAATTAAAAAAGAAAAGAACTTCCTGTGGATTTGTGTAACCTGGGGAACAAATCTGTCCTTCCCCTCAGTACTTTTGTATTACAGTAGCATTCTCTTTTCTCAACATTATTGTTTTTACTATCTTTGAACACAGGCGGGAAAAAAAAACAAGTATAAAGGATTACATCTATATATATAAAACTCAATGGGGGACATGCATCATTATTTGTGTATGGTAGAAGCAGTTTACCCCTTTCGCCGACTTCCAAATTATGCGCAGATGTGCTAAATTTATCAATCTTGCACAATGAGTTTCATAAATTGCAGGCAAATATAGTGTAATCTCCTCATACCTCCACTCTTTGAAAAATGAAATCGATGATTTAGAGCATCTTGCTACGTGCAGTCCAAGATGGCTTATATTTGTGTTAAAAATATGGTCAATGCGGAAGTTTTCTGCGGGTAAATGAAATGTAGGCAGTTAATAAATTCCTTATAGTGGTATTATCCAGCCTTTGTGTGCTGGTATAATTTTTTCCATGTATACTGATATTATTGGTAATATTGGTCTTAGTATTCAGGATTTGGTCAGTAATAGACTGGTGGTAATATGTATGGTGATTTCATTCCTCCTTGTATACTAGTTTAAATGCTTAAAATTGTCCTCTTCCATAAGGGTTTTACTTTATCGGTATCATATTTTTTTTTTTTTTATGGGACTTTTTGATCACTTTTAGTGACCAGAAATCAGCAATTATGGACTTAGGTAGTTTTTTATTTACACCATTCACCATGCAGTTTCATTAAAGGGGTTCTCCCTTGTTTATACTGTTTTTTGTTATTATGTTTGTGTGTTATGTGTGTATAAGTATGTGTTTTTTTATGTGTTTTGATTATGTATATATGTATTTTCTTACCTCTTATGAAGATCCGGAAGCTGGCCCCTTTTTCTTCCAGCGGCTTGCTGTGTAACCTCGGCCTCCGCCATGTTGTGTTCGGTAAGTGGGATGTCGGGGGGTGTTTTTCTGACATCTGAGGCAAATCTTTTCTTCTTTTTTCTTCCGTGGCTCAGCGACGAATCTGCGGCCTCTTTCGGCGCATACGCAGGTAAATTTTTTTTTTTTACCAATAAAGATTTTTTGTCTAATTGACAAACTGTCTGCGCTTGCGTGACGCTACGCTATTAGCGTAGACCTAACGTATGCTACGCTGTTAGCGTAGCACTTGCGTATTCGCCCATGCGCAGACAGTTTGTCAATTAGACAAAAAAAACTTTATTGGTAAAAAAAAAAAAAACTACCTGCGCATGCGCCGGAAGAGGCCGCAGATTCGTCGCTGAGCCACGGAAGAAACAGGAAGAAAAGATTCACCTCGGACGTCAGAAACACACCCCCCCGACATCCCACTTACCGAACACAACATGGCGGAGGCCGAGGTTACACAGCAAGCCGCTAGAAGAAAAAAGGGCCAGCTTCCGGATCTTCATAAAAGGTAAGAAAATACATATATACATAATCACAACACACATAAAAAAACACATACTTATACACACATAACACACAAATGTAATAACAAAAAACAGTATAAACAAGGGAGAACCCCTTTAATGTTATATTTTAATGGTTCTGTCATTTCCACGTGCAGCGATACCAAATATGTTTATTTTTTCTTACACTTTTATTAGGGGAGGGACGTGATCACTGATGTCCAGCATTAGCAATAAATGATGAGCGCTCAGCTTGTAAGCACACTTCATGCACCCAGACTGCTACCACGGCATACATGTACACCCTGTTTCGTCAAGGTGTCAATGCCGCCTACACTAACCCCTCATCCTGACCTCTCACACACAGCCTACTTCCCATAATCCTGATGGATCCCTATCTCTTGAATTCACTGCTCCCTGAAGGTACCTGTGATAAGTAGCCTGAATTGTCATGCAAAATTGAGTGGCCCCGCCCCTTTTAGTTCCTCCCCTTTTATGTATCTGCCTATTTTCCAAGCCACACACAGTTACAATGCTATCCCCCCCAGATTTGTGGGGCTTCCTACGCCCCTATATTTAAGGGCCCTTCACCCTCCTTTCCTTGCCTGAGCAAATTGTAGTTTCTGCAAGCAAAGGTGTTATCTGCTGTGTTCATGCATTCAAGTTTCCTGACCTGTGCCAGTTCCTGATGTCATCTACACCTTTCAGACAGTTTAGTACTTCTCTCTCTGCTAGCAAACTTTTTCCATCTAGTTGCACCTGAGCTATTCAGCTCTGCTGTTTTAACAGCACCAGCTCTGCTAAATCACCTGGCCTGCCCTGCAGGGTCTGACTACACCTGCTGTGTTCTTACATCTCCAGTGTCAGCTTGTACTTACCTGTCTGTATCCATGTTGCTTTGCTCCAGGGAATTCTGGTCTGCTTGGCCAGCTGCCACTAAATGGGACCATTCTAGTGGCAGCGACCAGGTGTCTTCCCTGCAGCTAAGACCAGCTTCGGCATCCTGGAAAGGGATAAAGGGTTCAAACCAGGGGAACACTTAGACTCCGCTCCCAAGTTTGGCCCTACACCAAACCAGTAAGTGGCACACGAGGTCCACATCCGTTGGGGCGTTACACTCAGAAAACATGTTTTGGGAGATTCCATCATCCCTAATTGTAACTAATATAGCATGTAAAAGAGGTATTTTTCCTATATGCACTTTTCCATATAATAGTCACAACACCAGGACCAAACCTATTGTAGATCATTGCACAACCTTGTGAAGCACTTTTCACTGTTTATTTTCAATCAAACTTACACAAACTATGAATAAAAAACATAGTTACAGGGAGTATGTAATCCTCCATACACTAAACTGACCCAAAAGTGTTACTTCTAGAGAATGGAAAACAAAGACTGCTCCACTATGAGAATACAAAAAGAACTGCTACTTACCCTCTAAAAAAAATAAAGACCATAATAGACATCAGAGACACTGCAACGCATTTCGATTTTTACACAAAGTTTCAAGAAGTAATTTGTATACCCTGAAACACATTGTAATGTCTGTGAATGTTGATGTGCATGAAGCCTTAGAGATAGTTCCTAGACATTGATTGACTCCCTTTGCATCTCACAATAGAAAATTCATCAGAATTTCTGAAACGCCAATGTTATCAGATCCCCCCATATAACCTATTAATTTTTTTTTTCTGCTCTAAATTGCATTGAAGGGCTTTACATATTTTAAATGACAATATTTCACTGCATCAAAAGCTCCTCAGAAAACTGAAAAATAAATAAATAAGAATGCATTATAATGATAAACTAGGACAGATAAATAATGGCCAACTACAATGATGCACAGATTCTCTGACTGAACGTAGATTTCGATCTGTTTTTATACTTAACATTTATATGGTTGCACTCTGTTTTGTTTAGCTGTGATGATGGGTAAAGAGCCTTTATTTTGTCATTAAGCAAACTTTGTAATGTAAGAGCCTTAACATGAAAGTGCTCTTAAGGTTATTCATGAGTTTATTGAGACATATATTCAAACCAACCAATTACAATAATAGAGAACAATATAATCTGGAGAACCACCTTAAGTCTTCATCATGGGACAACTGTACAATTAATTCATGGAATGTGTCAAATAATTCTAATTGTCATTTTTTGTATTTGATTTTTTTTAAATACATTTTTATGCACCTGATCTGTTTAAACAGCATTTAGAGATATGCTTTATAGCAAACCCCATGGACAAATGCAACAATAGTCTGACCCATTGACATGATCAGGGAGGTTTAATGGGGTGTTTTGTGACTTTGCGTATTTTGACTACTCTTTTGAATACTGATTTTACACTATGTTGCCCTTCTGGTTTGATCCTTGCTTCCTCTGACTTTAATTTTGGTTATGATTCTGTAATATGCTCCTAAGTTTTGACTTTTTGTATTGTCCCTGGTTTACCCTTTGTTTACTGATTTGGCCGCTGATTTCCTTGCCAGTGTGTTGGCTTGTCTGACTTCACGAATGCCTTGTGCACTTAGCGATTATAGGGACCATTTCCCAGTTTGGGGCTGTTCTTCAAGTAGGTAGGGGCAGCCTAACTGAGATCTACACTGTTCTCTTCTTGATGTGACACCTCCCCTCCATTCATAGTGCTATGAGCTAGATGTGATAATTCCTCCATTCCTTGCTAATTCAAGGCTGTGAATGTTTTCCCCAGAAGTAATATCAGCAGTATGATATCAGTTATTCCACTGTTGTCCCTTCTGACTAATCTTGTTGCCTGTTCAAAAGGTCTCCTCACATGTCACACGTGTCTCTGATCAGCTGCCAATGCCTTAGCTGAAAAATACACTGGCTACGAAAGTTGCCTATCTGCTGCATGAGAAAATAATCCACTGGAAACTTTCCATTTATGGTACAGGCAGTCCAACACGTGTGAGGTTGAATTCCAGAGTGTTGAAAAAAGTGTACAAATTATAAAAATGTACAAAAAGTAAAAAGAAATAAAATAAAGCCCTATCTTCTGTTACGCTATGCACTCCAACCTCACACGCTGGCTCGTGGGAGGATATACTCTCTTTCAGTTCCTGAGACCAAAGCCATGGCTGAGTATATCCAAAAGAATCTCCAAAAGGGATTTATTTGTAAGTCCTCTTCTCCTGCTGGAGCAGGTTTCTTCTTTGTAGGGAAGAAGGATGGCTCACTCTGTCCATGCATTGACTACAGGGGACTTAACAAAATCACGGTCAAGAACTGTTACCCTCTACCTCTTTTCTCAAAACTTTTTGACCGTCTACATGGTGCCAAGGTCTTCTCCAAGTTGGACTTATGCGGTGTGTATAACTTCATTCGTATCCGCAAGGGAGATGAATGGAAAACGGACTTCAATACTCGTGATGGACATTTTGAGTATCTTGTAATGCCTTTTCGTCTCTACAATGCTCCAGCCGTTTTCCAGGAGTTTGTCAATGATATCTTCCGTGATCTTCTCTACACCTGTGTTGTCATATACCTAGATGACATCCTGATCTTCTCTTCCTACTTAGAGGAGCATTGTACTCATGTTCTTCTGGTTCTTCAGTGACTAGGGAAGAATCATCTCTACACCAAACTGGAGAAGTGCCTGTTCGAGACATCTAGTCTTCCGTTTCTTGGCTACATTGTCTCTCATCAGGGCCTGCAGATGGATCCAGATAAGTTGTCCGCAGTATTGGATTAGCCTCATCCATTGGGCCTACGTGCTATTCAACGCTTTCTGGGATTCGCTAACTATTATCGTCAGTTTATCCCACATTTTTCATCCTTGGTTGCTCCTATTGTGGCTCTCACTAAAAAGGTATCTAATCCTAAATCTACGCCTCGAGAGGCTGAAGAGGCCTTCTCCCGTTTATAGTCTGCGTTTGCCTCTGCTCCCATGCTTACAAGACCTGATCCAGAGAGGCCCTTTGCTTTGGAGGTTGATGCCTCATCTATTGGAGTGGGTGCCGTTCTCACTCAGAAAAACGCCAAGGGCAAGAGTGTAACTTGTGGGTTCTTCTCCAAGACTTTCTCTCCTGCTGAGAGGAATTACTTCATTGGAGATCGTGAACTCCTCGCTATCAAGCTAGCTTTGGAGGAATGGTGACATTTATTGGAAGGTTCTTCTCATCCGGTCAGCATCTACTCCGATCATAAGAATCTTCTATACCTTCAGTCTGCTCAGCGTTTGAAAAATCACAGCCCCTTCAGGACCCTAGTAACAGATAAATCTAAAACTTATACATTTTATTCATATACAATAAAATGAATAATATTATAAAGAAAATCGTGACCACTATGTTGTGACAAAATGTGACAAAAAAATATCGCAACACCTGAAACCCCTGCCAGGCAAGATGGTCACTGTTCTTTTCCAGGTTTAATTTCTTCATTCACTTCCGTCCAGCAGACAAGAACATCAGGGCTGATGCTCTCTCCAGGTCCTCTGACGTCATTGGTTTGGACTCCACGCCTAGGCATATTCTTCTTCCTGAACGTTTGATTCCTGTCGCTCCTGCCGAGATTCAGCAAGTTCCTCCGGGAAAATCCTTTGAGCCCGCCAGATTGAGATGCAAGGTCCTGAAATGGGGTCATTCTTCCTTGACAGCAGGACATCCTGGAATACAAAAGACCATACTTCTTATTTCCCGGCTTACTGTTGGCCCCATTTTGAATGTGATGTTTCTGATGTTTCTGATTTTGTTCGGTCCTGTAACTTGTGCCCGTGACAAAACTCCTCGGCAAAGACCTTCAGGAATCTTACAGCCTTTACCCATTCCAGAGACTCCCTGGCCCCATATCGCCATGGATTTCATCACCGATTTGCCACCTTCTCATAATAAAACTCATCTGGGTCGTGGTAGATCAGTTTTCCAAGATGGCTCATTTCATTCCTCTACCAGGTCTTCCTTCTGCCCCGCAGCTGGCGAAGTACTTCTCTTCGCATGTCTTTCGTTTACATGGTCTTCCACAGCATATCGTTTCGGATCGAGGTGTGCCATTTGTCTCTACGTGCTGGCGAGCCCTTTGTAACCGTCTGGACATCAATCTGGACTTCTCCTCGGCCTACCACCCTCAGTCCAATGGTCAGGTGGAGAGGATTAATCACATCCTTGAGACTTATCTTCGCCATTTTGTTACAGCTCGCCAAGAAGATTGGGTCGACCTTCTCCCCTGGGCTGAATTCTCATTTAATCATAAGGATTCCAATTCTCTGAGGTCGTCTTCATTTTTTGTTGCTTACGGACTCCATCTCCGTTCTCCTCTTCCTCTCCCAGTCTCCTCCGGTGTGCCTGGTTTGATGAGTTGGTCCGTGACTTCTCCACCATCTGGCAACAGACGCGACAGTCGTCCCAGGCTTCTTCACGCATGAAGGCGCAAGCAGATAAATGTAGAAGACCTCCTCCGTCCTTCTCTCCTGCTGATATGGTGTGGCTTTCATCCAAATACATCCACTTCAAGATCCCCTGTTACAAGCTTGGTCCCCACTACCTTGGTCCCTTCCAGATTCTACAAAAGATCAATCCTGTCTCCTACAAACTCTGTCTACCTGCTACGTTACGTATTCCCAATTCCTTCCACATCACTCTCCTCAAGCCTCTTATCGTAAACCGGTTCTCTCAGAATAATCTTGTTCCAACACCTGTCTCTGGCTCATCTGACATCTACAAAGTTAAACAGATTCTTGCTGCAAAAACTGTGAGAGGTAAGCAATTTTTTTGGGTCGACTGGGAGGGTTACGGTCCTGAGGAGAGATCTTGGGAAGCTGAGGAGAATATCCTGGACCGTGACCTTCTCAGGAGTTTTCTCTTTCGTAAAAGGAGGGGGAGACCAAAGGGGGGGGGGGGATAATGTTAAGCTATGCGCTGTAGCCTCACACGCTGGCCATGAGCGCATGGTCCCCTTACCTTCTGCTGCTGAGGGGGCTGGGACCATCACTCTCCGGGTGTTTCTCCTGCCTCTGCTTCCACCTCTCTGCTCTGGCATGCGTGTCCCCGTCCCTTAGGGCGTGTGCGCACCGGAGCTTTAAGATTTAAAGGGCCAGTACGCTCATTAGTCAAATCCACCTGTGGCTTATTTATAAATTCCTCCACCCTCCTCAGTTCTCTGCAGGATCTTTGTTGCCTTGTGCCCTAGAGAAAGTGTTCCATTGTATTGCCTTGCCGTGTACCAGATCTCCTGCTCTTGTGATTTGACCTTGCTCCTCTGCCGCCTGCCTACTGAACTCCTGCTACGTCCTGACTACGCTACTGTGCTGCCTGCCCTAACCTACTGCTATCCAGACTACGAGTTGCCTCATCCCTCCTGTGCATCGCATCTCCTCAGCCGCCTGTGTGGTCGAGCTGTGCCAGGGGTAGCGACCTGGGTGTCGCCTGCAGCCGCAAGCCCATCCCGCTTTGCCGCTGGCTCTGGTGAAAACCAGTGGCACCTTTAAACTCTGCTACCTGGTACGGTCCAAGTCATCTGCCACACAAGTCCAGCGGATCCACACACACCGGAGTTCCTGTCTTCAGAAACGTGAGTGTTACATCTTCCTTTGATCTCAAATATTGTAAGCTCTTGCTTATTGTAAATTGCTATGAAATATGTCTGCTCTATTTAAGTAAAAAAGGCACACTTGAATACAGTATGTTAAGTGGATTTCAGGCAGACCATGTTGTAACTGTAATGTTAGTGTTTAAAGGCATAAGAACAGTTACATAGTTAGAACAGTTGAAAAAAGATACATGTCCATCAAGTTCAACCAAGCATGTGAAGGAATGTATCTAACCCTATTTTGAAGCTCTCAACTGCTACTGCTGTGACCAGTTCCTGAGGTAGTCTGTTCCATAAATTTACAGTTCTTGTGGTAAAGAAGGCTTGTTGCTTTATAAACGTAACCCTTTTTTTCTTCAGACGGAAGGAGTGCCTCCTTGTCTTTTGAGTTTTTTTTACCTGGAACTGTTTTTCCCCATATTTTTTGTATGGGTCATTTATATGCTTATATACTGTACGTTAATCATATTCCCCTTAAATGTCTCCTTAAATATTTCTTATTTTTTTAATGCCCCTTAAAAGTTAAGCTGCGCGTTTCTGCACCCTTTCAAGCTCTATAATGTCCCTTTTATTAACGGGTGCCCAAAACTGAACAGCATATTCCAGATGAGGCTGTACCAATGCTTTATAAGGTGGTAGTACAGTAAAATCTCCCTTAGTGGTCACCTCCCAATAGGGGAAACCTCCCAATAGCAGACAGTTTTTAATTTCCTGGCAGAGTCCCATAAGACTTAATGTATTTGCACCCTCCAAATAGGGAACATTCCCAATAATGGTCGTTGACACACTCAAAAGAGGACAAAACACTTCCAATAGCAGGACAAAACACTCCAAATAGGGGACAAAAGAGGACAAAACACTTCCAATAGCAGGACAAAACACTCCAAATAGGGGACAAAAGAGGACAAAACACTCCCAATAGGCGACAACCAGGCTTATGTGCCGGCTCTACCTTGTACATGGGCCGCTGTCAGGGGGTACAGCCAATACCCCAGTAAGGGTCCCATGCCCCTGCTGCACCCACCTGCAGAAGCCCCAGCACAGATGCAAAAGACCACTGTTTATACAGTGGTCTCCTGCTCCCATACGTCCGCTGGCCACATCATTCACACCCTCCTTCCATTAACCCCCCTGTGCCACTTTATTTCTATGGTGCCAAATCATCCCCCCCCATTTATTACCCCCTGTGCCACATCATTTCCTCTTGATCTCCCCCCCTCCCCCATGCTATTTCATTCCCCCTTGATTACCCTCTGTGCAAATTCATTACCCCCGGTTCCATTTCAGTCCCCCTTTATCCCCCCTGTGCCACATCATAAAGAGGGGAATAAAGGGGGAATGAAATGGCATAGGGGATCAAGGGGAAATTATGTGGCACAGGGGTTAAGGGGGTGAGATAATCTGGCACAATGCACAGGGGGAATACGGTGGCACAGGGTACAAAGGAGGATGAAATGATATGGGGAGGGATAAGGAGTGATTAAACAGCACTGGGAGATTCTACTGTAATATTACTTTTTATCATGTTTTATAGGTAATTACACTCTGGAGTGAGTTCAGTACAGTATTCAGTCATTTAGAAATATTTTTGAGCTTTTTTTTCCCAATAGGGGACATCTCTCAATAGTGGACACTTTTTTATTCCCTGTGAGTGTCTGCTATTGGGAGATTCTACTATATTATGTCCCTGTCCCTGAAGTCCATGCCTCTTTTGATACATGACAATATTCTGCTGGCCTTAGAAGCAGCTGCTTGACAGCATGCTATTCTGTAGTCTATGATCTATACGTACACCCAGATCCTTCTCTACAAGTGACTCTTCCAGTTTCACTCCATCCAAGACCTTTGATGCATAAAGACCTATTAGTACCCAGATGCATAACTTTACATTCATCCATATTGAACCTCATTTGCCAAGTGGATACCCAGACACTCAGTCTGTCCAAATCGGCTTGTAACTTATGCACATCTTCTATAGACGGTACTGAACTACAAAGCTTAGTGTCTTCTGCACTGATAGAAACAGAGCTGTTAATCCCACCCTCTATATAATTAATAAATAAGTTAAACATGAGCAGACCCAGTACTAAACCATGGGGTACACCACTAATAACCGGGGACCAATCAGAGTACAAATCATTGCCCACCACTCTTTGGGTACAGTCCTTGTTTTTCCATGACATATTCTACTTTATGTTAGTGGCAATTTTTTGTCGATACTTGCATAATTTCTCGGTGAAAAATTCCAAAATTTGCTGAAAAAATTGAAAATGTTGCATTTTTCTAATTTTGGGAAGCTCTCTGCTTATAAAGAAAACAGACATTCCAAATAAATTATATATTGATTCACAAATACAATATGTTTACTTTATATTTTCATCATAAAGTTGACATGTTTTTACTGGTGGAAAATATCAGAGGGCTTCAAAGCTCAGCAGCAATTTTCCAATTTTTCACAAAATTTTCAAAATCGGAATTTTTCAGGGACCAGTTCAGTTTTGAAGTGGATTTGAGGGGCCTTCATATTAGAAATACCCCATAAATGACCCCATGATAAAAACTGCACCACTCAAAGTATTCAAAATGACAAGCAGAAAGTTTGTTAACCTTTTAGGTGTTTCACAGGAATAGCAGCAAAGTGAAGGAGAAAATTCAAAATCTTTATTTTTTACACACGCATCTTCTTGTAGACCCAGTTTTTGAATTTTTACAAGGGGTAATAGGAGAAAAAGACCCCAAAATTTGTAACCCAATTTCTCTCGAGTAAGGAAATACCTCATATGTGTATGTCAAGTGATCGACGGGCGCAGTAGAGGGCTCAGAAGGGAAGGAGCAACAATGGGATTGTGGAGAGTGAATTTTTCTGAAATGGTTTTTGAGGGGCATGTCACATTTAGGAAGCCCCTATGGTGCCAGAACAGCAAAAAAAATAAAAATAAAAAAAAACACATGGCATACTATTTTGGAAACTACACCCTTCAAGGCACGTAACAAGGGGTCCAGCGAGCCTTAACACCCCACAGGTGTTTGACGACTTTTCGTTAAAGTCAGATGTGTAAATGAAAAAAAATATTTTCACTAAAGTGCAGTATTTTTCCCAAATTTACCATTTTTACAAAGGGTAATGGCAGACAATGTCCCCCAAAATTTGTAACCCCATCTCTTCTGAGTATGGAAATACCCCATGTTAGGAATTAAAATGAGGGTGAACTACAATGCTCAGAAGAGAAGGAGTAACATTTGGTTTTTGGAAAGCAAATTTTACTGAAATGGTTTTTTGGGGGGCATGTCGTATTTAGGAAGCCCCTATGCTGCCAGAATTTACAATTTTTACAAAGGGTAATGGGAGAAAATGCCCCCCCACAATGTGTAACCCCATCTGTTCTGAGTATGGAAATACCCCATGTTAGGGCATAAAATGCTATGTGGGTGAACTACAATGTCACATTTGGCTTTTGGAAAGCAAATTTTGCTGAAATGTTTTTTGGGGGGCATGTCGCATTTAGGAAACCCCCATTGTGCCAGAACAGCAAAAATCCCCCCACATACTATTTTGGAAATGACACCCCTCAAGGAATGTAACAAGGGGTACAGTGAGCCTTTACACCTCACAGGTGATTGACAAACTTTCGTTAAAGTGGGACGGGAAAATGAAAAATTTGATATTTAACACTAAAATGCTGGTGTTACCCCAAACTTTTCATTTTCACAAGGAGTAATAGGAGAAAATGCCCCACAAAATTTGTAACCCCTTTTCTCTCGAGTAAGGAAATACCTCATATGTGGATGTAAAGTAATCTGCGGGTGCACTGGAGGGCTCAGAAAGTAAGTAGCGACATTGGGCTTTTCTAGAGCGAATTTTGCTGAAATGTTTTTTTGGGGGGCATGTTGCATTAAGGAAGCCCCCATGATGCCAGAAAAGCAACAAAAAAAAACACATGGCATACAATTTTGGAAACTACAGCCCTCTCAGAATTTAATAAGGGGTGCAGTAAGCATTTACACCCCACTGGCATTTGACAGATCTTTGGAACAGTGGGCTGTGCAAATGAAAAATAAAATTTTTCATTTTTACAGCCGACTGTTCAAAAAATCTGTCAGACACCTGTGGGGCATAAATGATCACTGCACCCCTTGTTAAATTCTGTGAGGAGTGTAGTTTCCAAAATGGGGTCACATGTGGAGGGGGTTCACTGTACTGGCACCACAGGGGCTTTGTAAACACACATAGCCTTCAATTCAAGCCTAATTCTCTCTCAAAAAGCCCAATGGCGCCCCTTCTCTTCTGAGCATTGTAGTTCGCCCGCAGAGCACTTTACATCCACATATGGGGTATGTTCTTATGCGGGGGGCTTATTTTTCCTATTACCCCTTGTGAAAATGAAAAATTTGGGGTAACACCAGCATTTCAGGGAAAGAAAACTAATTTTTAATTTTCATGTCCAACTTTAACAAAAATTTGAAATGTAAAATATGTGTAGCTCACTTAGGATAAAATAAATAATGTGCTTGAGGTTAAAGGTGTTGCCTTCACCCAAAAGGCCTAATGTAATATGTAGAAATTATAAATAAAAAATATTTATGTGAACCAGTCCTCAAAAGCACAGGGGAGAGAAAAAGGAAAAGACTAGTGGAGATGGGATCCAAGAAATGGTCTTTATTATATAAAAAGGATATATATGGCCAATCGCCTAGCAGGGCCCTTGCTAAAGGCGAATGGAATATACTGGGTAAAAAATAGATATAATAAAAAATACAGAATATAGTAGGATTAAAATGAGATAAATATGATGGGTAAGTAGCACCAAAGAAAATTCATTAATTAAATATCTGCTGCATATATCAGGAGAAAACGTTCTCAGTCCATGTAATTCATAGGGATATTTCAATGAAAAATCCACAAGAAATGTCCAGAATGAAAAGTTACAATTAGTTTGGGTGTGTCCGGAGTAACGATATATGGTAGTGAGTGTAGCCACAATAGCTACAATAGGAAATTCATGGACAGGTAATGCAGACAATGTGGCAAACACTGTCAGCGATGAAGATGCCAAGTCTCGGTGCACAGCACCACTCACCCTCCTTTGGAGTCCTCAGGTCCGGGCTGGCACGGCTGAGTCCGGCACTCTGGATATCAATGCCCGCCTGGGTGGTATGCTGGGTGAATGGCTGAATCTCCGGGGGTCCGAGTGTCCTGGGCTGGCACGGGAGGCGTCCGGCCTTGGGGAGGATGATGTCCAGGAGTAACTCTGCCGACCGGGGCTGTGAGAGGATGCAGGTAACAGGTGGTGCGGATTGCACGTATGAATAAGGTGCTAACAGCGCGCGTGCAGCAGTGGTCCCGGAATCGTGGGCATCCAGCTGTTGCAATTGGAATATGGCAGATACAGTCTATTTGAAGTGATATACACTTATGGATAAGGTGCAGATAATGGGCTAGACGCGTTTCAAGGCCGCGGGCCTTTTCTTCAGTAGCTATAGGTGTGGATAAAGGGTGGAAATGCTGGTTTTATATAGTCTCCATGCAGTGATGATGTAATACTAATTGGAAAAGAGGAAAAAGTGGAGACTGGAAGTTTCAGGTATGTTGTAAAATGGGTAATGGATCCAGATAGAGAATGGGAATAGGGAAGAGAAGAAAGAAAAGAAAACATAGGGATAAAGATGGTGAATTAGATATGAGTGTGAGTCAGGAGAAAAAATAAATAGATAAAAAAATAAAAAAAATAATGGTCATTGGGTATGTGTAGAGATGCACTATGGATCAAGACTATAGTGGAAATCATGAGAAAAAATATGAATAGTAAAATTCTTAAAAGGTGTGTGAAAAAATAAATAAAAATAAAAATAAATAAATAAATATTTTGATAAAAAAGTGAACAACTGCAATGCAAGATATGATAATGTATTGATAATGATGTAAATGGTACATATGTAGTTTATGGTGTGTATAGAAATTAAAATTATATAAAGTTAAGCCACAGTGGGAATGGATTAATTGATGAAATTTAGTAAAAATGTATATAAAAATTAATTGATAAAAGATAGAAATTAATTAATAAAAAATATGAAAATGGATGAATATGATATAAAAAAATATAAAAATGTAAAAAAGCAGGAGGAGGGCACTTCAAAGGAGAGGTCCATAGACATGTTCTGTGGATAGTCTTGGGGAGGCTCACCCCCAAGGGCCGTCACTGGGTCGATAAACGGCCAGCCAGCGACGGGTCATGAGGGAGAGCCACGCTACAAGATAAGATCAAAGGAACCCAAAGACTTCAAGCTCTGCGTTCAATCCTTTTGGAATTATGGTGTCAAAATCAAAAATCTTTCTTGATTCTGCTTTGGACATCTTCATAATGTAGTCACCACCTCGCCAACATCTTCTTACATTTTGGATGGCTAGAAAAAAGAGATCTGATGGATTTTGATTATGATGTTCAATGAAGTGGAGGGATAATGGATGTGTTTTTAACCCTTTTTTTATATTGTAGATGTGTTCTGAAATGCGTATTTTTAATTGTCTCTTTGTGCGGCCTATGTATTGTTTTCCGCATGTACACTGGATTAGGTAAATTACTCCCTTGCTGTGGCAGGTAAGACATTCAGATATTTTGTGTGTGTAGTTGTTGGATGTAGAAGTTATTTCAGTGATTTTTTTGGGAAAGTTGGTGATTTTACAAGCTGAGCAACTTCCACATCTGTGGAATCCTTTAGTTTGTAGCCATGTGGATGATGTTTTGGGATTGGTTGGTTGTCTGACAGTGGGGGCGACTTGGATGCCCAAATTTGGGGCTTTGGTGTAAACTATAGGTGGGTGTAAGGGGATATTTTGACCGATGATTTTATCCTTCATTAAAAAATGCCAGTTGTTTTTGATGATCCTCTCAATTTTTTTATAATCTTTGTTAAATGGTAAAATTATTTTTGGATCATCGGTTTGTGATAGTGGATCTCTTTCTTTAGGAATAAAAATTGATGATCTGTCTAAAATACGAATTTGATTAAAAGATTTGTCTAAAATGTTTTTTGGATAGTTTTTCTCCAAGAATTTGTCAGTAAGGGTTTGTGCTTCTTCTTCGAATTTAGTCTGTGAAGTGCAGTTTCTTTTAAGCCTGCGGTACTGGCCCATTGGAACGTTTAAAAGCCACCTGGGTAGGTGGCAACTATTAAAAAGAATAAAACTATTTTTGGCTACAGGCTTATTCTTTCTTTAAAATAGTTTTATTCTTTTTATTCTTTTTAATAGTTTTATTCTTTTTAATAGTTGCCACCTACCCAGGTGGCTTTTAAACGTTCCAATGGGCCAGTACCGCAGGCTTAAAAGAAACTGCACTTCACAGACTAAATTCGAAGAAGAAGCACAAACCCTTACTGACAAATTCTTGGAGAAAAACTATCCAAAAAACATTTTAGACAAATCTTTTAATCAAATTCATATTTTAGACAGATCATCAATTTTTATTCCTAAAGAAAGAGATCCACTATCACAAACCGATGATCCAAAAATAATTTTACCATTTAACAAAGATTATAAAAAAATTGAGAGGATCATCAAAAACAACTGGCATTTTTTAATGAAGGATAAAATCACCGGTCAAAATATCCCCTTACACCCACCTATAGTTTACACCAAAGCCCCAAATTTGGGCATCCAAGTCGCCCCCACTGTCAGACAACCAACCAATCCCAAAACATCATCCACATGGCTACAAACTAAAGGATTCCACAGATGTGGAAGTTGCTCAGCTTGTAAAATCACCAACTTTCCCAAAAAAATCACTGAAATAACTTCTACATCCAACAACTACACACACAAAATATCTGAATGTCTTACCTGCCACAGCAAGGGAGTAATTTACCTAATCCAGTGTACATGCGGAAAACAATACATAGGCCGCACAAAGAGACAATTAAAAATACGCATTTCAGAACACATCTACAATATAAAAAAAGGGTTAAAAACACATCCATTATCCCTCCACTTCATTGAACATCATAATCAAAATCCATCAGATCTCTTTTTTCTAGCCATCCAAAATGTAAGAAGATGTTGGCGAGGTGGTGACTACATTATGAAGATGTCCAAAGCAGAATCAAGAAAGATTTTTGATTTTGACACCATAATTCCAAAAGGATTGAACGCAGAGCTTGAAGTCTTTGGGTTCCTTTGATCTTATCTTGTAGCGTGGCTCTCCCTCATGACCCGTCGCTGGCTGGCCGTTTATTGACCCAGTGACGGCCCTTGGGGGTGAGCCTCCCCAAGACTATCCACAGAACATGTCTATGGACCTCTCCTTTGAAGTGCCCTCCTCCTGCTTTTTTACATTTTTATATTTTTTTTATATCATATTCATCCATTTTCATATTTTTTATTAATTAATTTCTATCTTTTATCAATTAATTTTTATATACATTTTTACTAAATTTCATCAATTAATCCATTCCCACTGTGGCTTAACTTTATATAATTTTAATTTCTATACACACCATAAACTACATATGTACCATTTACATCATTATCAATACATTATCATATCTTGCATTGCAGTTGTTCACTTTTTTATCAAAATATTTATTTATTTATTTTTATTTTTATTTATTTTTTCACACACCTTTTAAGAATTTTACTATTCATATTTTTTCTCATGATTTCCACTATAGTCTTGATCCATAGTGCATCTCTACACATACCCAATGACCATTATTTTTTTTATTTTTTTTATCTATTTATTTTTTCTCCTGACTCACACTCATATCTAATTCACCATCTTTATCCCTATGTTTTCTTTTCTTTCTTCTCTTCCCTATTCCCATTCTCTATCTGGATCCATTACCCATTTTACAACATACCTGAAACTTCCAGTCTCCACTTTTTCCTCTTTTCCAATTAGTATTACATCATCACTGCATGGAGACTATATAAAACCAGCATTTCCACCCTTTATCCACACCTATAGCTACTGAAGAAAAGGCCCGCGGCCTTGAAACGCGTCTAGCCCATTATCTGCACCTTATCCATAAGTGTATATCACTTCAAATAGACTGTATCTGCCATATTCCAACTGCAACAGCTGGATGCCCACGATTCCGGGACCACTGCTGCACGCGCGCTGTTAGCACCTTATTCATACGTGCAATCCGCACCACCTGTTACCTGCATCCTCTCACAGCCCCGGTCGGCAGAGTTACTCCTGGACATCATCCTCCCCAAGGCCGGACGCCTCCCGTGCCAGCCCAGGACACTCGGACCCCCGGAGATTCAGCCATTCACCCAGCATACCACCCAGGCGGGCATTGATATCCAGAGTGCCGGACTCAGCCGTGCCAGCCCGGACCTGAGGACTCCAAAGGAGGGTGAGTGGTGCTGTGCACCGAGACTTGGCATCTTCATCGCTGACAGTGTTTGCCACATTGTCTGCATTACCTGTCCATGAATTTCCTATTGTAGCTATTGTGGCTACACTCACTACCATATATCGTTACTCCGGACACACCCAAACTAATTGTGACTTTTCATTCTGGACATTTCTTGTGGATTTTTCATTGAAATATCCCTATGAATTACATGGACTGAGAACGTTTTCTCCTGATATATGCAGCAGATATTTAATTAATGAATTTTCTTTGGTGCTACTTACCCATCATATTTATCTCATTTTAATCCTACTATATTCTGTATTTTTTATTATATCTATTTTTTACCCAGTATATTCCATTCGCCTTTAGCAAGGGCCCTGCTAGGCGATTGGCCATATATATCCTTTTTATATAATAAAGACCATTTCTTGGATCCCATCTCCACTAGTCTTTTCCTTTTTCTCTCCCCTGTGCTTTTGAGGACTGGTTCACATAAATATTTTTTATTTATAATTTCTACATTTAACAAAAATTTGTCAAAGTCCTGTGGGTTTTTAAGGCTCACTATAACCCTTGTTACGTTCCGTGAGGGGTGTAGTTTCCAAAATGGGGTCACATGTGGGTGTGGTTTTTCTTGCGCTCATGTCAGAACCACTGTAACGATCAGCACCCCCCCTGTGCAAATCACCAATTTAGGCCTCAAATGTACGTGGCGCTCTCTCACTCCTGAGCCTTGTTGTGCGACCGCAGAGCATTTTACATAAACATTTGGGGTATTTCCATACTCAGAAGAAATTGCGTTAGAAATTTTGGGGATCTTTTCCTCCTTTTACCTCTTGTGAAAATGAAAAGTATGGGGCAACACCAGCATGTTAGTGTAAAAATGTTTAATTTTTGTACACTAACATGCTGGTGTAGCCCCCAACTTTACCTTTTCATAAGGGGTAAAAGCAGAAAAATCCCCCTCAAAATTTGTAACACAATTTTTCCCGAATATGGAAATACCCCATATGTGGCCCTAAACTGTTGCCTTGAAATACGACAGGGCTCTGAAGTGAGAGAGCGCCATGCACATTTGAGGCCTAAATATGGAATTTGCAATAGGGGCGGACCCGGTTACAAGGATGGGGCTTGTCTCCACCAAAACCCTACAGCAGTGTTTCCCAAACAGGGTGCCTCCAGATGTTGCAAGACTCCCAGCAGGCCATGACAGTGTATGGCTGTCCGGCAATACTGAGAGTTTTGGTTTTGCAACAGCTAGAGGCTTCATTTCGGGAACACTTCTGTATGAGACGTTTTTCATTTTTATTGGGGGGGGGGGGGCGTGTAAGGGGGTGTATATGTACTGTTTTATTTTTTATTATTTGTTAGTGTAGTGTATGGTAGTGTTTTTAGGGTACATTCACACAGGCGGGGGTTCACAGTAAGTTTTCCGCTGGAAGTTTGAGGTGTGGCGGAAAATTTGCCGCAGCTCAAACTTGTAGAAGGAAACCCACTGTAAACCCGCCCGTACCCTGTACCCTGTACATTCACATGGGAGGGGGCCCCAAACCTTCAGCTGTGGCAAAATGACAACTCCCAGAATGCACTGACAGACCGTACATGCTGGGAGTTGTAGAACTACACGGCCAGCATCCCTGACTGTCTGGGCATGTTGGGAATTTTTGTGACTTTTTAAATTTGCTCACATACTCCAGTGCAGACCTGGAGCAGACTTGCCACTTTTTGTAAGAGGTTTGCAACTTTTTTTTGTGGCCTTCACACATCATAAATTTGTGACCACTGCAAAGTGAAAATTGAAATTTGCTTAGGTAAGTGCTTTGTAACTTTTTGATTACCTACAAAGGTCACACAAAAAAGTGCTGAGGCGCACATGCAACTTTTTGTGTGCCTAGAGAAAGCAAAAAAAAAAAAAAAGAAAGAGGTTCTGATACATTAATAAATGTCCCCCATATCCACAGCCTCTCCTCTGTCAAGGCTTCTTCTCACATCTTCATAAAAGCAAATCAGGTTGGTTTGACAACTTCTATTCTTAGTAAACTCATGCTGGTTATCACTTCTAGCAATATTACCCCTATATTTTCCTGTATGTAGTCCCTTATCAGCCTCGCAAACAATTTTCCCACAATGGACATCAAGCTTACCGGTTTAGATATCAGTTAAAGATTTCCTCCTGCAGACAAGAAACTGCTCTGCTGTGGGGGTTTTCTTGCCAAAGTCTAACACATTTATGGTTCCTGTGCTGTTAGTCTTCCTGATGTCATTCAAAGTGAGATAGCAGATTTAAAACTAGAATGTAACATTATTTAGTTACCTACGATTACCCTGCTGCTACTCTATTGCCCCATGAACTGCTGCTTCCTACTCACCGACTGTTTCCATTTCCTCTCCTCACAGCCCTTACTCCCTCTATATCAGTCTGTCATTTACTCTGTTTCATGTTACAATATTTAGGGCACTCTAAATATATGATTTTTGACAACAATTAACCCCTTAAGGATGCAGGACGTAAATGTACATCCTGGTGCGGTGGTACTTAACGCACCAGGACGTACATTTACGTCCTGTGCATAACTGCGGGCATAGGAGCGATGCCCGTGTCGTGCGCGGCTGATCCCTGCTGCTGATCGCAGCTGTTACGCCGAGCGCTCCGGGTCCCCGCTCCTCCCCGGAGCGCTCGCTTCACTCCCTTCGCTGCAGCGCTCCGGTCACGTCCTCTGACCCGGGGCGCTGCGATCCTGCTGCCAGCCGGGATGCGATTCGCGATGCGGGTAGCGCCCGCTCGCGATGCGCACCCCGGCTCTCCTACCTGACCCGCTCCCCGTCTGTTCTGTCCCGGCGCGCGCGGCCCCGCTCCCTAGGGCGCGCGCGCGCCGGGTCTCTGCGATTTAAAGGGCCACTGCGCCGCTGATTGGCGCAGTGGTTCCAATTAGGGTTTTCACCTGTGCACTTCCCTATATTACCTCACTTCCCTTGCACTCCCTTGCCGGATCTTGTTGCCTTAGTGCCAGTGAAAGCGTTCCTTGTGTGTTCCTTGCCTGTGTTTCCAGACCTTCTGCCGTTGCCCCTGACTACGATCCTTGCTGCCTGCCCCGACCTTCTGCTACGTCCGACCTTGCTTCTGCCTACTCCCTTGTACCGCGCCTATCTTCAGCAGCCAGAGAGGTGAGCCGTTGCTAGTGGATACGACCTGGTCACTACCGCCGCAGCAAGACCATCCCGCTTTGCGGCGGGCTCTGGTGAAAACCAGTAGTGGCTTAGAACCGGTCCACTAGCACGGTCCACGCCAATCCCTCTCTGGCACAGAGGGTCCACTACCTGCCAGCCGGCATCGTGACAGTAGATCCGGCCATGGATCCCGCTGAAGTTCCTCTGCCAGTTGTCGCTGACCTCACCACGGTGGTCGCCCAGCAGTCACAACAGATTGCGCAACAAGGCCAACAGCTGTCTCAACTGACCGTTATGCTACAACAGTTGCTACCACAGCTTCAGCAGTCATCTCCTCCGCCAGCTCCTGCACCTCCTCCGCAGCGAGTGGCCGCTCCTGGGATACGCTTATCCTTGCCGGATAAATTTGATGGGGACTCTAAGTTTTGCCGTGGCTTCCTTTCCCAATGTTCCCTGCATCTGGAGATGATGTCGGACCTGTTTCCCACTGAAAGGTCTAAGGTGGCTTTCGTAGTCAGTCTTCTGTCCGGAAAAGCCCTGTCATGGGCCACACCGCTCTGGGACCGCAATGACCCCGTCACTGCCTCTGTACACTCCTTCTTCTCGGAAATCCGAAGTGTCTTTGAGGAACCTGCCCGAGCCTCTTCTGCTGAGACTGCCCTGTTGAACCTGGTCCAGGGTAATTCTTCCGTTGGCGAGTATGCCGTACAATTCCGTACACTTGCTTCAGAATTGTCCTGGAATAATGAGGCCCTCTGCGCGACCTTCAAAAAAGGCCTATCCAGCAACATTAAAGATGTTCTGGCCGCACGAGAAATTCCTGCTAATCTACATGAACTTATTCACCTAGCCACTCGCATTGACATGCGTTTTTCTGAAAGGCGTCAGGAACTCCGCCAAGATATGGACTCTGTTCGCACGAGGCGTTTCGTCTCCTCGGCTCCTCTCTCCTCTGGTCCCCTGCAATCTGTTCCTGTGCCTCCCGCCGTGGAGGCTATGCAGGTCGACCGGTCTCGCCTGACACCTCAAGAGAGGACACGACGCCGTATGGAGAACCTCTGCCTGTACTGTGCTAGTACCGAACACTTCCTGAGGGATTGTCCTATCCGTCCTCCCCGCCTGGAAAGACGTACGCTGACTCCGCACAAAGGTGAGACAGTCCTTGATGTCTACTCTGCTTCTCCACGTCTTACTGTGCCTGTGCGGATGTCTGCCTCTGCCTTCTCCTTCTCTACAGTGGCCTTCTTGGACTCTGGTTCTGCAGGAAATTTTATTTTGGCCTCTCTCGTCAACAGGTTCAACATCCCAGTGACCAGTCTCGCCAGACCCCTCTACATCAATTGCGTAAATAATGAAAGATTGGACTGTACCATACGTTTCCGCACGGAGCCCCTTCTTATGAGCATCGGATCTCATCATGAGAGGATTGAACTTTTGGTCCTCCCCAATTGCACCTCGGAGATTCTCCTTGGACTTCCCTGGCTTCAACTTCATTCCCCTACCCTGGATTGGTCCACTGGGGAGATCAAGAGTTGGGGGTCCTCTTGTTCCAGGAACTGTCTAAAACCGGTTCCCAGTAACCCTTGCCGTGACTCTGTGGTTCCTCCAGTAACCGGTCTCCCTAAGGCCTATATGGACTTCGCGGATGTTTTCTGCAAAAAACAAGCTGAGACTCTACCTCCTCACAGGCCTTATGATTGCCCTATCGACCTCCTCCCGGGTACTACTCCACCCCGGGGCAGAATTTATCCTCTCTCTGCCCCAGAGACTCTTGCCATGTCCGAATACGTCCAGGAGAATCTAGAAAAGGGCTTTATCCGTAAATCCTCCTCTCCTGCCGGAGCCGGATTTTTCTTTGTGTCCAAAAAAGATGGCTCCCTTCGTCCTTGCATTGACTACCGCGGTCTTAATAAAATCACGGTTAAGAACCGCTACCCCTTACCCCTCATCTCTGAACTCTTTGATCGCCTCCAAGGTGCCCACATCTTCACTAAATTGGACTTAAGAGGCGCCTATAACCTCATCCGCATCAGAGAGGGGGACGAGTGGAAAACGGCATTTAACACCAGAGATGGACACTTTGAGTATCTGGTCATGCCCTTTGGACTGTGCAATGCCCCTGCCGTCTTCCAAGACTTTGTCAATGAAATTTTTCGTGATCTATTATACTCCTGTGTTGTGGTATATCTGGACGATATCCTAATTTTTTCTGCCAATCTAGAAGAACACCGCCAGCATGTCCGTATGGTTCTTCAGAGACTTCGTGACAACCAACTCTATGCCAAAATTGAGAAATGTCTGTTTGAATGCCAATCTCTTCCTTTTCTAGGATATTTGGTCTCTGGCCAGGGACTACAGATGGATCCAGACAAACTCTCTGCCGTCTTAAATTGGCCACGCCCCTCCGGACTCCGTGCTATCCAACGCTTTTTGGGGTTCGCCAATTATTACAGGCAATTTATTCCACATTTTTCTACCATTGTGGCTCCTATCGTGGCTTTAACCAAGAAAAATGCTGATCCCAAGTCCTGGCCTCCTCAAGCAGAAGACTCCTTTAAACGACTCAAGTCTGCCTTTTCTTCGGCTCCCGTGCTCTCCAGACCTGACCCTTCCAAACCCTTCCTATTGGAGGTTGATGCCTCCTCAGTAGGAGCTGGAGCTGTCCTTCTACAAAAAAATCCTTCCGGGCATGCTGTCACTTGTGGTTTTTTCTCTAGGACCTTCTCTCCAGCGGAGAGGAACTACTCCATCGGGGATCGAGAGCTTCTAGCCATTAAATTAGCACTTGAGGAATGGAGGCATCTGCTGGAGGGATCAAGATTTCCTGTTATTATCTACACCGACCACAAGAACCTCTCCTACCTCCAGTCGGCCCAACGGCTGAATCCTCGCCAGGCCCGGTGGTCTCTGTTCTTTGCCCGATTTAATTTTGAGATTCACTTTCGTCCTGCCGATAAGAACATTAGGGCCGATGCTCTCTCTCGTTCCTCGGATGCCTCAGAAGTTGATCTCCCTCCGCAACACATCATTCCACCTGACTGCCTGATCTCCACTTCTCCTGCCTCCATCAGGCAGACTCCTCCAGGAAAGACCTTTGTTTCTCCACGCCAACGCCTCGGAATCCTCAAATGGGGTCATTCCTCCCATCTCGCAGGTCATGCGGGCATCAAGAAATCTGTGCAACTCATCTCCCGCTTCTATTGGTGGCCGACGCTGGAGACGGATGTTGGGGACTTTGTGCGAGCCTGCACTATCTGTGCCCGGGATAAGACTCCTCGCCAGAAGCCCGCTGGTTTTCTTCATCCTCTGCCTGTCCCCGAACAGCCTTGGTCCCTGATTGGTATGGATTTTATTACTGATTTACCCCCTTCCCGTGGCAACACCGTTATTTGGGTGGTCGTTGATCGATTCTCCAAAATGGCACATTTCATCCCTCTTCCTGGTCTTCCTTCTGCGCCTCAGTTGGCTAAACAATTTTTTCTACACATTTTTCGTCTTCACGGGTTGCCTAAGCAGATTGTCTCGGATAGAGGGGTCCAATTCGTGTCTAAATTCTGGAGGGCTCTCTGTAAACAACTCAAGATTAAATTAAATTTTTCCTCTGCATATCATCCCCAGTCCAATGGACAAGTAGAAAGAATTAACCAGATCCTGGGTGATTATTTGCGACATTTTGTTTCCTCCCGCCAGGATGACTGGGCAGATCTCCTTCCATGGGCCGAATTTTCGTATAACTTCAGGGTCTCTGAATCTTCCTCCAAATCCCCATTTTTTGTGGTGTACGGCCGTCACCCTCTTCCCCCCCTCCCTACCCCCTTGCCCTCTGGTCTGCCCGCTGTAGATGAAATTTCTCGTGACCTTTCCATTATATGGAGAGAGACCCAAAATTCTCTCTTACAGGCTTCTTCACGCATGAAGAGGTTCGCGGATAAGAAAAGAAGAGCTCCTCCCGTTTTTTCCCCTGGAGACAAGGTATGGCTCTCCGCTAAATATGTCCGCTTCCGTGTCCCTAGCTACAAGTTGGGACCACGCTATCTTGGTCCTTTCAAAATTTTGTGTCAAATTAATCCTGTCTCTTATAAACTTCTTCTTCCTCCTTCTCTTCGTATCCCTAATGCCTTTCACGTCTCTCTTCTCAAACCACTCATCCTCAACCGTTTTTCTCCCAAATCTGTTCCTCTCACTCCTGTTTCCGGCTCCTCGGACGTCTTCTCGGTCAAGGAAATTTTGGCTGCCAAAAAGGTCAGAGGAAAAAATTTTTTTTTAGTAGACTGGGAGGGTTGTGGTCCTGAAGAGAGATCCTGGGAACCTGAGGACAACATCCTTGACAAAAGTCTGCTCCTCAGGTTCTCAGGCTCCAAGAAGAGGGGGAGACCCAAGGGGGGGGGTACTGTTACGCCGAGCGCTCCGGGTCCCCGCTCCTCCCCGGAGCGCTCGCTTCACTCCCTTCGCTGCAGCGCTCCGGTCACGTCCTCTGACCCGGGGCGCTGCGATCCTGCTGCCAGCCGGGATGCGATTCGCGATGCGGGTAGCGCCCGCTCGCGATGCGCACCCCGGCTCTCCTACCTGACCCGCTCCCCGTCTGTTCTGTCCCGGCGCGCGCGGCCCCGCTCCCTAGGGCGCGCGCGCGCCGGGTCTCTGCGATTTAAAGGGCCACTGCGCCGCTGATTGGCGCAGTGGTTCCAATTAGGGTTTTCACCTGTGCACTTCCCTATATTACCTCACTTCCCTTGCACTCCCTTGCCGGATCTTGTTGCCTTAGTGCCAGTGAAAGCGTTCCTTGTGTGTTCCTTGCCTGTGTTTCCAGACCTTCTGCCGTTGCCCCTGACTACGATCCTTGCTGCCTGCCCCGACCTTCTGCTACGTCCGACCTTGCTTCTGCCTACTCCCTTGTACCGCGCCTATCTTCAGCAGCCAGAGAGGTGAGCCGTTGCTAGTGGATACGACCTGGTCACTACCGCCGCAGCAAGACCATCCCGCTTTGCGGCGGGCTCTGGTGAAAACCAGTAGTGGCTTAGAACCGGTCCACTAGCACGGTCCACGCCAATCCCTCTCTGGCACAGAGGGTCCACTACCTGCCAGCCGGCATCGTGACAGCAGCCAGGGACCTGCCGGCAATGGCCGATGCCCGCGATCTCGCGGGCGTCCGCCATTAACCCCTCAGGTGCCGGGATCAATACAGATCCCGGCATCTGCGTCATTGCGCGATTTAAATGGACGATCGGATCACCCGCAGCGCTGCTGCGGGGATCCGATCATTCAGAACGCCGCACGGAGGTCCCCTCACCTTCCTGCTTCCGGCTCACGGTGTCTTCTGCTCTGGTCTGAGATCGAGCAGACCAGAACAGAAGATAGCCGATAACACTGATCTGTTCTATGTCCTATACATAGAACAGATCAGTATTAGCAATCATGGTATTGCTATGAATAGTCCCCTATGGGGACTATTCAAGTGTAAAAAAAAATGTAAAAAAATGTAAAAGTAAAAAAAAAGTGAAAAATCCCTTCCCCCAATAAAAAAGTAAAACGTCAGTTTTTTCCTATTTTACCCCCAAAAAGCATAAAAAACAATTATTTTATAGACATATTTGGTATCGCCGCATGCGTAAATGTCCGAACTATTACAATAAAATGTTAATGATCCCATACGGTGAACGGCGTGAACGTAAAAAAAAAAAAGTCCAAAATTGCTACTTTTTTTAATACATTTTATAAAAAAAATTATAAAACATTTATTAAAAGTTTTTTATATGCAAATGTGGTATCAAAAAAAAGTACAGATCATGGCGCAAAAAATGAGCCCTCACACCACTGCTTATACGGAAAAATAAAAAAGTTATAGGTCATCAAAATAAAGGGATTATAAAAGTACTAATTTGGTTAAAAAGTTTGTGATTTTTTTTAAGCACAACAATAATATAAAAGTATGTAATAATGGTATCATTTTAATCGTATTGACCCTCAGAATAAAGAACACACATCATTTTTACCGTAAATTGTACGGCGTGAAAACTAAACCTTCCAAAATTAGCAACATTGCGTTTTTCTTTTTAATTTCCCCACAAAAATAGTGTTTTTGGTTGTGCCATACATTTTATGATATAATGAGTTATGTCATTACAAAGAACAACTCATACTAGTCTGTGGATGAAAATATAAAAGAGTTATGATTTTTAGAAGGCGAGGAGGAAAAAATGAAAACGTAAAAATTAAATTGAGTCCTTAAGGCCAAAATGGGCTGAGTCCTTAAGAGGTTAAACTGTGTGCAAAAGTAACTCACTGTTGCTACCTCCAAAAAGTGGTTATTTTTGGATCTCTTGAAAAGAGCCATTGTTTTTTCCTGTAGCTCTGTGTAAGCATTAACACCGACAAACACTGCTGCCAAATATTATTTTTGTACCTTTAATTTTAAAAAGCATACACAATGTGCCAGTACAGTGTGTTTTTAAACAAGCCGGTAGTTACCACATGTTTCCATAACTTTGACATTAACTTACTCTTAAAACCAGACACATTCATAGGTGTCCTAGCAATGTTACACAGGGATTTAGGGCTCTTAGGCAGTGTTATGCTCAAGTTTTTGGGTTATTACTGAGTTCCAGGTTCGGTATGAGTTAATTCACTCAGAAATAAAAGTGTACTCAACTCTGTTCCCCACAAGGGCTGGTATAATCATATGGCATCAGCCATGGAAATCTTTCATAGCGGTTCACACTCAGCAAGAGAGAGCACACCATTGAGGGAACAGGACTAGGTAAGTATTACTTATTGGAGTGGGGTGGGGTCGGGCGAAGAGGGCATCAGTAGAGAATGGGGGGGGGGGGGGTTAGGGGGGGCATTAATTCTAAGTGAGTGTGAACATTAGTTGTAAGTGGAGGCTCTAAATGGGGCAACATTTCTTACTAAGGGCACTTAGGCGAATAATTTCTATGTGGAGGTACTGAATGGGGCATTATTTCTAAGTGGGAGCACTAAGGGGGATCATCACAAAGAGGAACATTCATTATTTTTAAGTAATATCCAGGGAGACTGTACAGATGAGGGAATATATCTATATCTGTTATGTTGTCTTCCATATTATTTTGGTGAATCCTAGCAATCCTAGCAGGGACATTGCTACATTCTAGCATTGCCCCTGGCAGTAAGACTATGGAATGGTTTGCCAATAGAATTGATCATGGCGGTGTGGTGGCCCAGTATGGGAGATGTTACCCCGTACCCTTGCTGCCCTGTTAGGCAGCCTCCTTCAGTGTTCCCAGGGCCCCTTGCACCTGTTTCCCCCTGTACATACGTTCTTAAGTGTATTGTATTATAAAATGTGTTGTATCTTTAAGAGTTATGTAATTTGATTGTTACCCAGGAGGTACCAGTGACCAAGTGATCCCAGGGGTGGAGCCCTGGGTGGAGCTAGCTTCTCTTTCTTGGAGCTTATAGCTCTTGTTGCTGAGGTCCAGTGCAGTCATGCCTAGTGTGTGTTTCCAGAGCTTTGGAGGCCTCAACTCAAGTCCTGCAGCCACAGTCAAGTGCAAGTAAGCTAAACCTGCAGCATTGTCCGTCATCAGTCAAGTCAGTCTCTGTCAAATTGTCAAGCAATGTGGCCTGCACTAAATTTCCTAGTCCTACTACAAGTCCCAGCAAGCCTTTAAGGTCTCTGAGTCACTGGCCACCTCCTTACCGATGCGATTTAAGTCTGTGCCAGAAAGTGTATGGGACTTTGCAAATGAAAAGTGGTTTACTTGTGGTGCTTGTGAAATAGAGGGGGAGGTGAAGAAAAGTACTGTGTCAACCAAGATTAGGTCTGAAGCTATGTTACATTGCCAAGTATTGCCTGTACCTGCAAGGGTTAAAGATGTGCCGGAGAAGCATGCAAAAATGTCCCGTGCTGGTCAACGTCCCCTCCATGGGCGTGGAAACCATGTTGCTGTATCCATGCCAAAGTGGAACTGTGAAGATCTGCCCCTTGTTGCCAGAGGAGCGTAAGTCAGCGCTATGCCGCTGAAGCACTTCCGGCCGGCGGCCATTTTCCCGAAGCCCTGCATAAAAGAAGCAGCACTGCCGGATCCTACCAGTTTGCCGGAAGTCAGTCAGAGGAGCAACATGGCGGAAAAGGCAAGCACATGTGTAGAGAATCCCAAGATAGCGCTGGAGGCCAGAAAGTTGCCACGGCCACAGCGCAAATGTTTCAGGAGCTGGCAGATCGTTTTCAGAACATCTCCATCGGGGCCTAAGAGGCCTGCTACCAAGTCTCACTGCCCGAGGATGATGGACACTGGCCAGTAACCCTGGCAGAGGGAACACTGGCATCTTCCCATGTATCATCGCCGGTGAGACTGTCCCCTCACCACCGGACCTGGGGGTCCTGGGCTGAAATCCACACCGAGGAGTCAGAAGTGAGTACATAGGCTGAGGCCACTTCCTCTACCCCTCCTTCTACCCCTAGCCCAGAGCAAACCCCTCAGGTCCAGAAGTCTGCAGTACATCTCCTGGTCACCACCGTTACCCCAGTGGCTATTTGGTGATGAGCCCGGACTAATCCAGTATATGAAGGAGCACCATCTTCCCCTGCCAGGGAAGCCCCATCCCTCAGTTCCGACAATCAAGTCATCTACAGATGTGCTCAGGCCTACCCCTGTTGTCGAGGAGGTTTGGCCTAACCAGCGGGCACCGACTGAAGTTCCTCGGCCTACTCCTGCAGAGGAGGTTTGACCGGCCCAACAGACACCAACCTCTATTCCCCCCAGTGGCGCAAGCTGCTGCAGTGCAAATGGTGGTCACCATCAGCCCCACCATTACAGAGTCCACGTTGTCCCGGGTGAACTAGAACACCCGAGTGAGTCCATTAGAGGGGGCACAGTTCGGTGGACCCAGTTACATGTCGCAGCCTCGGAAGCAGTCTGACCAGCAAGGCTAGGATGGCAAGTTCTCAAGTTGAAGGAGTCTACCCGTGATAATTCTACTGCACATCACTAACTTTCCATGTGAAGTACTTTTGTTCTCCACAGGTTATGCAACATTTAAGAAGAAGTGCCTGATGAACTTGTCAAGAAGTTTATTTGTAACAATTTGAGTAAGTGTATCTGCCCGGCTTTTAGCCGTGATTCCTTACTAAGAACTCCCAAAGTGTACCAGGACACTGGAGCGGTACAATGAAAATATGCATATACCGTTAGAGTAATATATTTTTGCTCATTCTCTTTGTACAAGTAAATACTTATGTTTGTGTACTATAACGGTTAATGTGTATTCAAAATATATAATAAACTGTATATAATGTGCTTTACAAAATGTCAAGGTGTACAGTGTCGGTTGTGCTTGGCAATTTATATAGGAGGCAACCTGACCCGATCAGGAAAAGTAAAGCCACTATCTCAACACAAGGACAAATTTCCGCAAGGTACAAAGAGTAGCTCCCAATATAGTGTACAATGTTATGTACCACACAAAGTCAGTTCATATGTAAACACTTAAGTTAGGACTGTAACATTACATGTAGTCCCAGTCCACAAATGTCCAAATGTAAATATACATCTGTCTAACATTTTTCTGTCCTCATGTACAGGGTACTCTACTGGGCAGAGGGTTCCCCTGAAACTAAAAGTAAGACACGTGTAGAGGCAGAATACATTATGCAGAGGTAAAATGGTTATATAGTATCACACTACTTGTTGCGTTCAAGGGAGGTGTTAAGAATCAAAGGGGCCCCAGCAGCCAAAGCATTGGGTAGATAGCCGCCGGTAGCCCAATCTGCAAACTTGTGTGTATTATGATCTAAAATGTGTTCCTAGAGCAGTTACAAAGCTCGTTAGTCCCACATTTTTACCAAACCAGAGAGCATGTATGGACATTTACAGTGCTACATGGATTCATTTCTTCTTTTTTCTATAACCAGACCTGTGAAGTACATTTTGCATAATGCCCCAGGAACTGTCACTAGGTTCCAGTGGCCACTTCAGTCCTCCGCCCTATAGGACTGGTCGTTGAGGATGACTTTATTTAAGAGGGGGAGTTTGGTGTTGCCCAGTGCGGTAGATGTTACCCCGTACCCTTACTTTCTACACAGGCAACCTCTTTCAGTGTCCCCAGGGCCCCTTGCACCTGTTTCCCCCTGCACATATATTCTGCAGTGTATTGTATTATAAAATGTGTTGTATCTTTAAGAGTTATGTCATGTGATTGTTACCCAGGAGGTACCAGTGACCAGGTGATCCCAAGAGTGACCTATGGGCTCCCTGCTAGTCCCCCCCATATAAGCCCTGGGTGGAGCTAGCTTCTCTCTCTCTCTCTAGGACCTTGAGCTCTTGTTGCTGAGGTCCAGTGAAGTCATGCTTAGTGTGTGTGTCCAGAGTATTGGAGGCCTCAACTCAAATCCTGCAGCCACAGTCAAGTGCATGTAAGCTAAACCTGCAGCATTGTCTGTCATCAATCAAGTCAAGTCAGTCTCAATCAAGTCAAGTCAAATTGACAAGCAACGTTGCCTGCACTAAATTGCCTAGTCCTACTACAAGTCCCAGTAAGCCCTTAAGATCTCTGAGTTACTGGTCACCTCCTTGGGTCCTGGCTGAACTGTATAAACTTTACCAACTGTCTACCCTCAGTAAAGCTACCGTTGTCCCTAACTTGGCGTCAGAGTCTTTATTGCCCCCATGCCTAGCCCAGGATCCAGCGGTATACCTTTGGGTGTTATAGGCTAAACCACGCCCTGGCGTCACAAATACAAGAGGTTAATGCCATCTTCCCCTATGGTAACAACATCTGCCCTGCACCACACACCCCGCCATACCACAGTGGATTCACTAAAAGAGATCCAGAGGGGCCTAGATGCATTTTTGTAGAGCAATAATATTCAGGTTATAGTTATTAAAGTCTGGAGAAGGGACATTGATCCAGGGATTTATTCTTTATTAATACGTTTTTTTGTTCCAAAAAGTAGAGAATTAGCTTCTTTGTAATGTTTTTTTGTTGCTCATCTCTGACAGTCAAGTGGCCTCCTATCTATCCTGATTATACAGTGGATCATATCCCATGGATGGACAATATCTATCACCTAGTTATCTTGTCTGTGGACCTGCATGGCAATGTGCTTTGACAGCTACCCTAATGTCTCCATGTTTCCAGATGCCTTCTTTACTAAGGGTCAAGGTCAGGTTTTTGATACAAACATTTACAGTGACCCCCCGACCTACGATGGCCCCTACAAAGGGTCATTTCAACATACGATGGCCTCTCAGAGGCCATCGCATGTTGAAGGCAGCATCAACATACGATGCTTTTGTATGTTGGGGCCATCGCATAAACAGCTATCCGGCAGCACTGACTGCTTCAGCTGTCACTGGATAGCCGTCTACGGTGCCCTGTGTGGTCCGCTGACGATCACTTACGTGTCCTCAGGGCTCTGGCGCTTCCTCTTCGGGATCCTCTGCATCATCGGCGCTCTCCATCGTCGTCATCACGTCGCTGCACACGCTGTCCCGTCATCCAATAGGAGCGGTGTGCGTAGCGACATGATGGTGGCGACGGAGATCGAGGATGCTGGGGAAGAAGAGGCCTTGCCGGAGTGTCGGGGACACCCCGGGGACGCGGCGACAGCGATGGAGGGCGACATCCAGGGCAGTGGTGATGGTCCAGAGTGGCAGGGACACGTGAGTATAACCTCCAATACCAGTGGTCTTTAACCTGTGGACCTCCCGATGTTGCAAAACTGCAACTCCCAGCATGCCCGGACAGCCGTTGGCTTTGGCTTTAAAAGTTCAGATATGAGAAGTTGCATGATAAATGATGTTTTATGACACGTTTTTCCAATCGCCTAAAGTTTCTGTAACCTCTTATAACTATATTGTGTGGTACATTTGTCACCTCAAGTCAATTCCATTTTAGAAATCAATCATTTTCTATAGATATAACGCATGAAACAGTCTAACACAATAACACAACATCACTTCTAGTTCTATATCAGGGAATTTATTGTGCAGAAATTGCTCTCAATAATCAACTAAAAATAGTCATATTTATGAGCGTTTTATAACAACGTCAGGGCGACGTGAGGCCGATTCTGAAATGACTTCTCTAAATTGCATTCCATTGTGGCATTTGTATTGATTTCTTATAGGACCTTGTTAACGCAAGTTAATATAATTATTTCTGTAATTCCATGTATTTTCTAGCCGAATTTAAGAGCAATTGTGAAGGAAAAAAAAATAATGTAATAAATAAAATAGTAAAAAAATAAATAAAAATGAAGCTGTGTAGATTTTCACATTATGTACAAAACATCGATGTACTGCAGTATGAAGTGGCTGAGCACAGAATAGAGTATATCAGATTAGTGCATCTATAATGGGCAGCACAAAACATTTGATTTGTTTCTATGGGACACATCACAATTTGTGATACTAAATAAACCTCAACAAATTGAGTTATACAGAAGCTAACACAAATTGATCCACAGTATAAGTAACTTATGTTTATATTAACACTGTTTCTGCATAGTTACATAGTTTATAAGGTGGAAAAAAAGACGAGTCCATCAAGTTCAACCTATATCCCCATTGTGTCCCTACTGTGTTGATCCAGAGGAAGGCAAAAAACCCTTATAAGGCTGATGCCCATTCCCCCATAATAGGGGAAAAATTCCTTCTCGACTCCAAATATTGCAGTCAGAATTAATCCCTGCATCAACGTTCTGCCCTTATAAATCTAGTATCCATAACCTGTAATGTTATTTCTCTCCAGAAACACGTCCAGGACCCCTTTGAACTCTTTTATTGAGTAAACTATGACCACTCCTTCTCGCTGAGAGCTCCATAGTCTCACTGCTCTTTCAGTAAAGAACCCCCTTCTGCATTGCTTTAGAAACCTCCTCCTCTATATGTAAAGGATGCCCACTTGTTACAGGTGCAGTCCTGGGAGGTCATGGGAGAGATCTCTGTACTACCCCACCCCCCCGATATATTTATACATAGTTATTTGGTCACCCCCAAGTGTTGAGCGTGAATATTCGAATAGCAAATTTTTAATGCAAATATTGGCACTTCGCAATTTCGTGAATATTACAAATATCGCAAAATATATTCGTTATGATGAATATTCAGTTTTTTTTCCACAGTACACATCACAATGATCATACCAGCCTGCTTCCAGCTTGTGATCCAAAGAAGGCAAATTTGCGAATATGTGAAAATTCGCAAATATCGGCACTTCCAGACGACACTAATCCCTCCCTTCCTTTAGCTTGTGGGCCAAGGAGAAGGATGCAAATACAGTTGTCAGAGGTTAGCAACATCCCTAGCAATAGGAATGTAGTTAGTTGAAAGATATAATTGCGTAATTTCATTACGAATTTTGCATGGAAAAAGTGAATGAATATGCGAAATTCACGAATTTAGGATGAATATTCCATCCATATATTCAGTAAATATTGCAAATTTGAATATGGCCTATGACGCACATCACTATGTCTTTTATCTAAATAACCCTAATTCTGATAATCTTTCTGGGTACTGTAGTCCTCCCATTCCCTGTATTGCCCTGGTTGCCAGTCTTTAAACCCTCAACAGCTCTTTCTTGTATACTGGTGCCCAGTACTGTACACAGTATTCTTTGAGTGGTCTGACTAGTGATTTGTACAGTGATAGAATTATTTCATTGTCGTGGGCATCTACTGTATGTCCCTTTTGATGCCCACCTCCACCATGATTTTATCTGCCTTGGCTGCAGCTGCTTGTCACTCGTTGCTTCATCTATACCTCAGGGAGCATATGCTAAGAACCTAAAGGAACCATTAACAAGGACTAACTTAATCTTGCAAAAAAGGGAGCAGAGAATCTAAGCGGCTATGTGTGCATACAGATATTGTTATTGGCCATATTAGGAATACAATGCAGGTGAAAAGAGGCCCTACTCATGAATAGTAGGTGTGAAATTGCATCTGTGTGACCTCCCCTTATATAGCATTGTGGCTGATCTGCATATCATGGTGGGAATAGGTGCCTAACCTGTCCTTGTATTGAGGGCCATTTGAAGGAATTTGGGCGCCCCAAGCAAAATGGACATGGCGTCCCCCCCCCCCCCTTGATGTTCACGCACGTCACGCTCTAGGGCCGGCGTCAGGACATAGTAACGCCGGCCCTTGAATGCTGGGATACGAGGCCCCCACATTAGGTGCAGCACAGTTCCCCCCATGTTAGGTGCGGCACAGTTCCTCCCACGTTAGGTGAGGCAAGGTTCCCCCCACATTAGGTGCAGCAGAGTTCCCCCACATTAGGTGCAGCAGAGTTCCCCCCACATTAGGTGCATCAGAGTTCCCCCCACATTAGGTGCAGCAGAGTTCCCCCCACATTAGGCTAGCAATGTTCCCCCACATTAGGTGCAGTATAGTTCCCCTACATTAGGTGCAGTATAGTTCCCCCACATTAGGTGCAGTATAGTCCCCCACATTAGGTGCATTATAGTCCCCCACATTATGTTCAGTATAGTTCCCCAAATTAGGTGCAGTATAGCTCCCCAAATTAGGTGCAGTACAGTCCCCCACATTAGGTGCAGTATAGTTCCCCCACAATAGGCAATATAGTTCCCCACATTAGGTGCAGTATAGTTCCCCACATTAGGTGCAGTATAGTTCCCCCACATTAGGCTGTAGTTCCCCCACATTAGGTGCAGTATAGCTCCCCACATTAGGTGCAGTATAGTTCTCCCCACATTGGGTGCAGTATAGTTCTCCCCACTTTAGGTGCAGTATAGTTCCCCACATTAGGTGCAGTATAGCTTCCCCACATTAGGTGCAGTATAGCTTCCCTACATTAGTTGCAGTATAGCTTCCCCACATTAGGTTCAGTATAGTTCTCCCCACATTAGGTGCAGTATAGTTCCCCACATTAGGAGCAGTATAGTTCTCCACATTAGGTGAAGTATAGTTCCCCCACATTAGGTGCAGTATAATTCTCCCCACATTAGGTGCAGTGTAGTTCCCCACATTAGGTGCAGTATAGTTCTCCACATTAGGTGCAGTATAGTTCTCCCCATTAGGTGCAGTATAGTTCACCACATTAGGTTGGCAGTAGTTTACCCCACATTAGGTGCAGTATAGTCCCCCCACATTAGATGCAGTACAGTCCCCCCACATTAGGTGCAGTATAGTCCCCAACATTAGGTGCAGTATAGTTCCCCCACATTAGGCAGTATAGTTCCCCACATTAGGTGCAGTATAGCTCCCCACATTAGGTGCAGTATAGCTCCCCACATTAGGTGCAGTATAGTTCTCCACATTAGGTGCAGAATAGTCCTCCCCACATTAGTTGCAGTATAGTTCCCCACATTAGGTGCAGTATAGTTCTCCCCACATTAGGTGCAGTGTAGTTCCCCACATTAGGTGCAGTATAGTTCTCCACATTAGGTGCAGTATAGTTCTCCCCATTAGGTGCAGTATAGTTCACCACATTAGGTTGGCAGTAGTTTACCCCACATTAGGTGCAGTATAGTCCCCCCACATTAGATGCAGTACAGTCCCCCCACATTAGGTGCAGTATAGTCCCCCACATTAGGTGCAGTATAGTCCCCCACATTATGTGCAGTATAGCTCCCCAAATTAGGTGCAGTATAGTCCCCCATATTAGGTGCAGTATAGTTCCCCCACATTAGGCAGTATAGTTCCCCACATTAGGTGCAGTATAGTTCCCCACATTAGGTGCAGTATAGTTCCCCACATTGGGTGCAGTATAGTCCCCCAACATTAGGTGCAGTATAGCTCCCCACATTAGGTGCAGTATAGTTCCCCACATTAGCTGCAGTATAGTTCTCCACATTAGGTGCAGAATAGTCCTCCCCACATTAGGTGCAGTATAGTTCCCCACATTAGGTGCAGTATAGTTCTCCACATTAGGTGCAGTATAGTTCTCCACATTAGGTGCAGTATAGTTCTCCACATTAGGTTGGCAGTATAGTTTACCCCACATTAGGTGCAGTATAGTCCCCCACATTAGGTGCAGTATAGGCCCCCACATTAGGTGCAGTATAGTTCCCCCACATTAGGCAGTGTAGTTCCCCACATTAGGTGCAGTATAGTTCCCCACATTAGGTGCAGTATAGTTCCCCCGTATTTGGCTGTAGTTCCCCCACATTAGGTGCAGTATAGTCCCCCAACATTAGGTGCAATATAGCTCCCCACATTAGGTGCAGTATAGCTCCCCACATTAGGTGCAGTATAGATCCCCACATTAGGTGCAGTATAGTTCCCCACATTAGGTGCAGTATAGTTCCCCCACATTAGGTGCAGTATAGTCCCCCAACATTAGGTGCAGTATAGCTCCCCACATTAGGTGCAGTATAGCTCCCCACATTAGGTGCAGTATAGTTCCCCACATTAGGTGCAGTATAGTTCTCCACATTAGGTGCAGTATAGTTCTCCCCACATTAGGTGCAGTATAGCTCCCCACATTAGGTGCAGTATAGCTCCCCACATTAGGTGCAGTATAGCTCCCCACATTAGGTGCAGTATAGTTCCCCACATTAGGTGCAGTATAGTTCTCCACATTAGGTGCAGTATAGTTCTCCCCACATTAGGTGCAGTATAGTTCCCCACATTAGGTGCAGCATAGTTCTCCACATTAGGTGCAGTATAGCTTCCCCACATTAGGGGCAGTATAGCTTCCCCACATTAGGTTCAGTATAGTTCTCCACATTAGGTGCAGTATAGTTACCCCACATTAGGTGCAGTATAGTTCTCCCCACATTATGTGCAGTATAGTTCTCCACATTAGGTGCAGTATAGTTCTCCACATTAGATGCAGTATAATTCTCCACAATAGGTTGGCAGTATAGTTTACACCACATTAGGTGCAGTATAGTCCCCCCACATTAGGTGCAGTATGTTCCCCCACAGACATACAGCCTCCAGCCATACAGTGTATGGCTGGAGGCTGTATGCCTATTTACTGCCCTACTTCAGTGCTCCACTGCTCCTCTGGTCTGGCACTGAAGCTGATGTGCCGCTGGTCACATACCATGCTGGCCTAGCGCATGTCCTGTTCGCTCCTCTGCTCCTCCGCATTGCTTTCCAATGGGCGCACGCACGGGATGGGGCAATTGCCCCGTTCCCCCCCCCCTCCCCCCTGGATCTGCCACTGCATGCATTATACACACACAACACATACATACATTAGGTGCAGTATAGTTCCCCCACATTAGGTGCAATATAGTCCCCCACATTAGGTGCAGTACAGTCCCCCACATTATGCGCAGTATAGTTCCCCAAATTAGGTGCAGTATAGCTCCCCAAATTAAGTGCAGTACAGTCCCCCACAATAGGCAATATAGTTCCCCACATTAGGTGCAGTATAGTTCCCCACATTAGGTGCAGTATAGTTCCCCACATTAGGCTGTAGTTCCCCCACATTAGGTGCAGTATAGCTCCCCACATTAGGTGCAGTATAGTTCTCCCCACATTGGGTGCAGTATAGTTCTCCCCACATTAGGTGCAGTATAGTTCCCCACATTAGTTGCAGTATAGATTCCCCACATTAGGTGCAGTATAGTTCCCCACATTAGTTGCAGTATAGTTCCCCCACATTAGGTGCAGTATAGCTCCCCACATTGGGTGCAGTATAGTTCCCCACATTAGGTGCAGCATAGTTCTCCACATTCGGTGCAGTATAGCTTCCCCACATTAGGTTCAGTATAGTTCTCCACATTAGGTGCAGTATAGTTACCCCACATTAGGTGCAGTATAGTTCTCCCCACATTAGGTGCAGTATAGTTCCCCACATTAGGTGCAGTATAGTTCTCCACATTAGGTGCAGTATAGTTCTCCACATTAGGTGCAGTATAATTCTCCACAATAGGTTGGCAGTATAGTTTACCCCACATTAGGTGCAGTATAGTCCCCCCACATTAGGTGCAATATGTTCCCCCACAGAAGTGCCGGAAGTAGGGCAGTAAATAGGCATACAGCCTCCAGCCATACACTGTATGGCTGGAGGCTGTATGCCTATTTACTGCCCTACTTCAGTGCTCCACTGCTCCTCTGGTCCGGCACTGAAGCTGATGTGCCGCTGGTCACATACCATGCTGGCCAGCGCATGTCCTGTTCGCTCCTCTGCTCCTCCGCATTGCTTTCCAATGGGCGAACGCAGGGGATGGGGCAAATTCCCCGTTTCCCCCCCCCCCCTCCCCCCTGGATCTGCCACTGCATGCATTATACACACACAACACACTGTACACATTACATACTGTACATGAATGCTTCATACACACACAACATACTGTACACATTACATACTGTACATGCATGCTTCATACACACAACACACTGTACACTTTACATACTGTAAATGCATCATACACACACACTGTACACATTGAATACTGTACATGCATCATACACACACACTGTACACATTACATACTGAACATGCATCATACACATACTGCACACATTACATACTGTACATGCATCATACACACACACACACTGTACACATTACATACTGCACATGCATCATACACACACATACTGTACACATTACACTGTACATGCATCATACACACACTGTACACATTACATACTGTATATGCATCATACACACACACTGTACACATTACATACTGTACATGCTTTATATACACATACTGTTCACATTACATACTGTACATGCATGCTTCACACACA